>NW_028248624.1:600000-992000 GCF_964263255.1 Lissotriton vulgaris
TAGCTCCAACACTGATGATCCACCTACAAATGTGAACTGACGTTAAAAAATAAAACATTTGAAAGCAGACCATTTTCTACATTTCTGAAGCATGACGTAATGGGGGGGGGTGTTATCTCTTTTGTCGAAAATCAGCCGTTTTTGCTCGAACATTAAATGCCTCCAAATGGTATTTAATTAACTTCCCGGTGTGAAGAAACCCTTTTTGAGAACTCAGAGTGAGTAAATTGGCCATTTTCATGCACTTTTAACCATTCCATAAATCTTGTGTTTAGTGCCCCTGGAAGCATGAAAATCACTTTAAACATGCTAATTTTAGCTCTAACACTGATGATCCACCTACAAATGTGAACTGACGTTCAAAAATAAAACATTTGAAAACGGACCATTTTCCACATTTCTGAAGCATGACGTAATGGGGGGGTGTTATCTCTTTTGTCAAAAATCAGCTGTTTCTGCTCGAATATTAAATGCCTCCAAATGGTATTTAATTAACTTCCCGGGGTGAAGAAACCCTTTTTGAGAACTCAGAGTGAGTAAATTGGCCATTTTCATGCACTTTTAACCATTCCATAAATCTTGTGTTTAGTGCCCCTGGAAGCATGAAAATCACTTTAAACATGCTAATTTTAGCTCTAACACTGATGATCCACCTACAAATGTGAACTGACGTTCAAAAATAAAACATTTGAAAACGGATCATTTTCCACATTTCTGAAGCATGACGTAATGGGGGGTGTTATCTCTTTTGTCGAAAATCAGCAGTTTTTGCTCGAACATTAAATGCCTCCAAATGGTATTTAATTAACTTCCCGGGGTGAAGAAACCCTTTTTGAGAACTCAGAGTGAGTAAATTGGCCATTTTCATGCACTTTTAACCATTCCATAAATCTTGTGTTTAGGGCCCCTGGAAGCATGAAAATCACTTTAAACATGCTAATTTTAGCTCTAACACTGATGATCCACCTACAAATGTGAACTGACGTTCAAAAATAAAACATTTGAAAACGGACCATTTTCCACATTTCTGAAGCATGACGTAATGGGGGGGTGTTATCTCTTTTGTCAAAAATCAGCTGTTTTTGATTGAACATTAAATGCCTCCAAATAGTATTTAATTCACTTCCCGAGCCCCTGGAAGCATGAAAATCACTTTAAACATGCTAATTTTAGCTCTAACACTGATGATCCACCTACAAATGTGAACTGACGTTCAAAAATAAAACATTTGAAAACGGACCATTTTCCACATTTCTGAAGCATGACGTAATGGGGGGGTGTTATCTCTTTTGTCAAAAATCAGCTGTTTTTGATTGAACATTAAATGCCTCCAAATAGTATCCAATTCACTTCCCGAGCCCCTGGAAGCATGAAAATCACTTTAAACATGCTAATTTTAGCTCTAACACTGATGATCCACCTACAAATGTGAACTGACGTTCAAAAATAAAACATTTGAAAACGGACCATTTTCCACATTTCTGAAGCATGACGTAATGGGGGGGTGTTATCTCTTTTGTCGAAAATCAGCCGTTTTTGCTCGAACATTAAATGCCTCCAAATGGTATTTAATTAACTTCCCGGGGTGAAGAAACCCTTTTTGAGAACTCAGAGTGAGTAAATTGGCCATTTTCATGCACTTTTAACCATTCCATAAATCTTGTGTTTAGGGCCCCTGGAAGCATGAAAATCACTTTAAACATGCTAATTTTAGCTCTAACACTGATGATCCACCTACAAATGTGAACTGACGTTAAAAAATAAAACATTTGAAAGCAGACCATTTTCTACATTTCTGAAGCATGACGTAATGGGGGGGGTGTTATCTCTTTTGTCGAAAATCAGCCGTTTTTGCTCGAACATTAAATGCCTCCAAATGGTATTTAATTAACTTCCCGGTGTGAAGAAACCCTTTTTGAGAACTCAGAGTGAGTAAATTGGCCATTTTCATGCACTTTTAACCATTCCATAAATCTTGTGTTTAGTGCCCCTGGAAGCATGAAAATCACTTTAAACATGCTAATTTTAGCTCTAACACTGATGATCCACCTACAAATGTGAACTGACGTTCAAAAATAAAACATTTGAAAACGGACCATTTTCCACATTTCTGAAGCATGACGTAATGGGGGGTGTTATCTCTTTTGTCAAAAATCAGCTGTTTCTGCTCGAACATTAAATGCCTCCAAATGGTATTTAATTAACTTCCCGGGGTGTAGAAACCCTTTTTGAGAACTCAGAGTGAGTAAATTGGCCATTTTCATGCACTTTTAACCATTCCATAAATCTTGTGTTTAGGGCCCCTGGAAGCATGAAAATCACTTTAAACATGCTAATTTTAGCTCTAACACTGATGATCCACCTACAAATGTGAACTGACGTTCAAAAATAAAACATTTGAAAACGGACCATTTTCCACATTTCTGAAGCATGACGTAATGGCGGGGTGTTATCTCTTTTGTCAAAAATCAGCTGTTTTTGATTGAACATTAAATGCCTCCAAATAGTATTTAATTCACTTCCCGAGCCCCTGGAAGCATGAAAATCACTTTAAACATGCTAATTTTAGCTCTAACACTGATGATCCACCTACAAATGTGAACTGACGTTCAAAAATAAAACATTTGAAAACGGACCATTTTCCACATTTCTGAAGCATGACGTAATGGGGGGGTGTTATCTCTTTTGTCGAAAATCAGCCGTTTTTGCTCGAACATTAAATGCCTCCAAATGGTATTTAATTAACTTCCCGGGGTGAAGAAACCCTTTTTGAGAACTCAGAGTGAGTAAATTGGCCATTTTCATGCACTTTTAACCATTCCATAAATCTTGTGTTTAGGGCCCCTGGAAGCATGAAAATCACTTTAAACATGCTAATTTTAGCTCCAACACTGATGATCCACCTACAAATGTGAACTGACATTCAAAAATAAAACATTTTAAAACGGACCATTTTCCACATTTCTGAAGCATGACGTAATGGGGGGGTGTTATCTCTTTTGTCAAAAATCAGCTGTTTTTGATTGAACATTAAATGCCTCCAAATAGTATTTAATTCACTTCCCGAGCCCCTGGAAGCATGAACATCACTATAAACATGCTAATTTTAGCTCTAACCCTGATGATCCACCTACAAATGTGAACTGACGTTAAAAAATAAAACATTTGAAAGCAGACCATTTTCTACATTTCTGAAGCATGACGTAATGGGGGGGGTGTTATCTCTTTTGTCGAAAATCAGCCGTTTTTGCTCGAACATTAAATGCCTCCAAATGGTATTTAATTAACTTCCCGATGTGAAGAAACCCTTTTTGAGAACTCAGAGTGAGTAAATTGGCCATTTTCATGCACTTTTAACCATTCCATAAATCTTGTGTTTAGTGCCCCTGGAAGCATGAAAATCACTTTAAACATGCTAATTTTAGCTCTAACACTGATGATCCACCTACAAATGTGAACTGACGTTCAAAAATAAAACATTTGAAAACGGACCATTTTCCACATTTCTGAAGCATGACGTAATGGGGGGGTGTTATCTCTTTTGTCAAAAATCAGCTGTTTCTGCTCGAACATTAAATGCCTCCAAATGGTATTTAATTAACTTCCCGGGGTGAAGAAACCCTTTTTGAGAACTCAGAGTGAGTAAATTGGCCATTTTCATGCACTTTTAACCATTCCATAAATCTTGTGTTTAGTGCCCCTGGAAGCATGAAAATCACTTTAAACATGCTCATTTTAGCTCTAACACTGATGATCCACCTACAAATGTGAACTGACGTTCAAAAATAAAACATTTGAAAACGGATCATTTTCCACATTTCTGAAGCATGACGTAATGGGGGGTGTTATCTCTTTTGTCGAAAATCAGCAGTTTTTGCTCGAACATTAAATGCCTCCAAATGGTATTTAATTAACTTCCCGGGGTGAAGAAACCCTTTTTGAGAACTCAGAGTGAGTAAATTGGCCATTTTCATGCACTTTTAACCATTCCATAAATCTTGTGTTTAGGGCCCCTGGAAGCATGAAAATCACTTTAAACATGCTAATTTTAGCTCTAACACTGATGATCCACCTACAAATGTGAACTGACGTTCAAAAATAAAACATTTGAAAACGGACCATTTTCCACATTTCTGAAGCATGACGTAATGGGGGGGTGTTATCTCTTTTGTCAAAAATCAGCTGTTTTTGATTGAACAATAAATGCCTCCAAATAGTATTTAATTCACTTCCCGAGCCCCTGGAAGCATGAAAATCACTTTAAACATGCTAATTTTAGCTCTAACACTGATGATCCACCTACAAATGTGAACTGACGTTCAAAAATAAAACATTTGAAAACGGACCATTTTCCACATTTCTGAAGCATGACGTAATGGGGGGGTGTTATCTCTTTTGTCGAAAATCAGCCGTTTTTGCTCGAACATTAAATGCCTCCAAATGGTATTTAATTAACTTCCCGGGGTGAAGAAACCCTTTTTGAGAACTCAGAGTGAGTAAATTGGCCATTTTCATGCACTTTTAACCATTCCATAAATCTTGTGTTTAGGGCCCCTGGAAGCATGAAAATCACTTTAAACATGCTAATTTTAGCTCCAACACTGATGATCCACCTACAAATGTGAACTGACATTCAAAAATAAAACATTTTAAAACGGACCATTTTCCACATTTCTGAAGCATGACGTAATGGGGGGGTGTTATCTCTTTTGTCAAAAATCAGCTGTTTTTGATTGAACATTAAATGCCTCCAAATAGTATTTAATTCACTTCCCGAGCCCCTGGAAGCATGAACATCACTATAAACATGCTAATTTTAGCTCTAACACTGATGATCCACCTACAATGTGAACTGACGTTCCAAAATAAAACATTTGAAAACGGACCATTTTCCACATTTCTGAAGCATGACTTAATGGGGGGGGTGTTATCTCTTTTGTCGAAAATCAGCCGTTTCTGCTCGAACATTAAATGCCTCCAAATGGTATTTAATTAACTTCCCGGGGTGAAGAAACCCTTTTTGAGAACTCAGAGTGAGTAAATTGGCCATTTTCATGCACTTTTAACCATTCCATAAATCTTGTGTTTAGGGCCCCTGGAAGCATGAAAGTCACTTTAAACATGCTAATTTTAGCTCTAACACTGATGATCCACCTACAAATGTGAACTGACGTTAAAAAATAAAACATTTGAAAGCAGACCATTTTCTACATTTCTGAAGCATGACGTAATGGGGGGGGTGTTATCTCTTTTGTCGAAAATCAGCCGTTTTTGCTCGAACATTAAATGCCTCCAAATGGTATTTAATTAACTTCCCGGTGTGAAGAAACCCTTTTTGAGAACTCAGAGTGAGTAAATTGGCCATTTTCATGCACTTTTAACCATTCCATAAATCTTGTGTTTAGTGCCCCTGGAAGCATGAAAATCACTTTAAACATGCTAATTTTAGCTCTAACACTGATGATCCACCTACAAATGTGAACTGACATTCAAAAATAAAACATTTTAAAACGGACCATTTTCCACATTTCTGAAGCATGACGTAATGGGGGGGTGTTATCTCTTTTGTCAAAAATCAGCTGTTTTTGATTGAACATTAAATGCCTCCAAATAGTATTTAATTCACTTCCCGAGCCCCTGGAAGCATGAAAATCACTTTAAACATGCTAATTTTAGCTCTAACACTGATGATCCACCTACAAATGTGAACTGACGTTCAAAAATAAAACATTTGAAAACGGACCATTTTCCACATTTCTGAAGCATGACGTAATGGGGGGGTGTTATCTCTTTTGTCGAAAATCAGCCGTTTTTGCTCGAACATTAAATGCCTCCAAATGGTATTTAATTAACTTCCCGGGGTGAAGAAACCCTTTTTGAGAACTCAGAGTGAGTAAATTGGCCATTTTCATGCACTTTTAACCATTCCATAAATCTTGTGTTTAGGGCCCCTGGAAGCATGAAAATCACTTTAAACATGCTAATTTTAGCTCCAACACTGATGATCCACCTACAAATGTGAACTGACATTCAAAAATAAAACATTTTAAAACGGACCATTTTCCACATTTCTGAAGCATGACGTAATGGGGGGGTGTTATCTCTTTTGTCAAAAATCAGCTGTTTTTGATTGAACATTAAATGCCTCCAAATAGTATTTAATTCACTTCCCGAGCCCCTGGAAGCATGAACATCACTATAAACATGCTAATTTTAGCTCTAACACTGATGATCCACCTACAAATGTGAACTGACGTTAAAAAATAAAACATTTGAAAGCAGACCATTTTCTACATTTCTGAAGCATGACGTAATGGGGGGGGTGTTATCTCTTTTGTCGAAAATCAGCCGTTTTTGCTCGAACATTAAATGCCTCCAAATGGTATTTAATTAACTTCCCGATGTGAAGAAACCCTTTTTGAGAACTCAGAGTGAGTAAATTGGCCATTTTCATGCACTTTTAACCATTCCATAAATCTTGTGTTTAGTGCCCCTGGAAGCATGAAAATCACTTTAAACATGCTAATTTTAGCTCTAACACTGATGATCCACCTACAAATGTGAACTGACGTTCAAAAATAAAACATTTGAAAACGGACCATTTTCCACATTTCTGAAGCATGACGTAATGGGGGGGTGTTATCTCTTTTGTCAAAAATCAGCTGTTTCTGCTCGAACATTAAATGCCTCCAAATGGTATTTAATTAACTTCCCGGGGTGAAGAAACCCTTTTTGAGAACTCAGAGTGAGTAAATTGGCCATTTTCATGCACTTTTAACCATTCCATAAATCTTGTGTTTAGTGCCCCTGGAAGCATGAAAATCACTTTAAACATGCTCATTTTAGCTCTAACACTGATGATCCACCTACAAATGTGAACTGACGTTCAAAAATAAAACATTTGAAAACGGATCATTTTCCACATTTCTGAAGCATGACGTAATGGGGGGTGTTATCTCTTTTGTCGAAAATCAGCAGTTTTTGCTCGAACATTAAATGCCTCCAAATGGTATTTAATTAACTTCCCGGGGTGAAGAAACCCTTTTTGAGAACTCAGAGTGAGTAAATTGGCCATTTTCATGCACTTTTAACCATTCCATAAATCTTGTGTTTAGGGCCCCTGGAAGCATGAAAATCACTTTAAACATGCTAATTTTAGCTCTAACACTGATGATCCACCTACAAATGTGAACTGACGTTCAAAAATAAAACATTTGAAAACGGACCATTTTCCACATTTCTGAAGCATGACGTAATGGGGGGGTGTTATCTCTTTTGTCAAAAATCAGCTGTTTTTGATTGAACAATAAATGCCTCCAAATAGTATTTAATTCACTTCCCGAGCCCCTGGAAGCATGAAAATCACTTTAAACATGCTAATTTTAGCTCTAACACTGATGATCCACCTACAAATGTGAACTGACGTTCAAAAATAAAACATTTGAAAACGGACCATTTTCCACATTTCTGAAGCATGACGTAATGGGGGGGTGTTATCTCTTTTGTCGAAAATCAGCCGTTTTTGCTCGAACATTAAATGCCTCCAAATGGTATTTAATTAACTTCCCGGGGTGAAGAAACCCTTTTTGAGAACTCAGAGTGAGTAAATTGGCCATTTTCATGCACTTTTAACCATTCCATAAATCTTGTGTTTAGGGCCCCTGGAAGCATGAAAATCACTTTAAACATGCTAATTTTAGCTCCAACACTGATGATCCACCTACAAATGTGAACTGACATTCAAAAATAAAACATTTTAAAACGGACCATTTTCCACATTTCTGAAGCATGACGTAATGGGGGGGTGTTATCTCTTTTGTCAAAAATCAGCTGTTTTTGATTGAACATTAAATGCCTCCAAATAGTATTTAATTCACTTCCCGAGCCCCTGGAAGCATGAACATCACTATAAACATGCTAATTTTAGCTCTAACACTGATGATCCACCTACAATGTGAACTGACGTTCCAAAATAAAACATTTGAAAACGGACCATTTTCCACATTTCTGAAGCATGACTTAATGGGGGGGGTGTTATCTCTTTTGTCGAAAATCAGCCGTTTCTGCTCGAACATTAAATGCCTCCAAATGGTATTTAATTAACTTCCCGGGGTGAAGAAACCCTTTTTGAGAACTCAGAGTGAGTAAATTGGCCATTTTCATGCACTTTTAACCATTCCATAAATCTTGTGTTTAGGGCCCCTGGAAGCATGAAAGTCACTTTAAACATGCTAATTTTAGCTCTAACACTGATGATCCACCTACAAATGTGAACTGACGTTAAAAAATAAAACATTTGAAAGCAGACCATTTTCTACATTTCTGAAGCATGACGTAATGGGGGGGGTGTTATCTCTTTTGTCGAAAATCAGCCGTTTTTGCTCGAACATTAAATGCCTCCAAATGGTATTTAATTAACTTCCCGGTGTGAAGAAACCCTTTTTGAGAACTCAGAGTGAGTAAATTGGCCATTTTCATGCACTTTTAACCATTCCATAAATCTTGTGTTTAGTGCCCCTGGAAGCATGAAAATCACTTTAAACATGCTAATTTTAGCTCTAACACTGATGATCCACCTACAAATGTGAACTGACGTTCAAAAATAAAACATTTGAAAACGGACCATTTTCCACATTTCTGAAGCATGACGTAATGGGGGGTGTTATCTCTTTTGTCAAAAATCAGCTGTTTCTGCTCGAACATTAAATGCCTCCAAATGGTATTTAATTAACTTCCCGGGGTGAAGAAACCCTTTTTGAGAACTCAGAGTGAGTAAATTGGCCATTTTCATGCACTTTTAACCATTCCATAAATCTTGTGTTTAGGGCCCCTGGAAGCATGAAAATCACTTTAAACATGCTAATTTTAGCTCCAACACTGATGACCCACCTACAAATGTGAACTGACATTCAAAAATAAAACATTTTAAAACGGACCATTTTCCACATTTCTGAAGCATGACGTAATGGGGGGGTGTTATCTCTTTTGTCAAAAATCAGCTGTTTTTGATTGAACATTAAATGCCTCCAAATAGTATTTAATTCACTTCCCGAGCCCCTGGAAGCATGAACATCACTATAAACATGCTAATTTTAGCTCTAACACTGATGATCCACCTACAAATGTGAACTGACGTTCCAAAATAAAACATTTGAAAACGGACCATTTTCCACATTTCTGAAGCATGACTTAATGGGGGGGGTGTTATCTCTTTTGTCGAAAATCAGCCGTTTCTGCTCGAACATTAAATGCCTCCAAATGGTATTTAATTAACTTCCCGGGGTGAAGAAACCCTTTTTGAGAACTCAGAGTGAGTAAATTGGCCATTTTCATGCACTTTTAACCATTCCATAAATCTTGTGTTTAGGGCCCCTGGAAGCATGAAAATCACTTTAAACATGCTAATTTTAGCTCTAACACTGATGATCCACCTACAAATGTGAACTGACGTTAAAAAATAAAACATTTGAAAGCAGACCATTTTCTACATTTCTGAAGCATGACGTAATGGGGGGGGTGTTATCTCTTTTGTCGAAAATCAGCCGTTTTTGCTCGAACATTAAATGCCTCCAAATGGTATTTAATTAACTTCCCGGTGTGAAGAAACCCTTTTTGAGAACTCAGAGTGAGTAAATTGGCCATTTTCATGCACTTTTAACCATTCTATAAATCTTGTGTTTAGTGCCCCTGAAAGCATGAAAATCACTTTAAACATGCTAATTTTAGCTCTAACACTGATGATCCACCTACAAATGTGAACTGACGTTCAAAAATAAAACATTTGAAAACGGACCATTTTCCACATTTCTGAAGCATGACGTAATGGGGGGTGTTATCTCTTTTGTCAAAAATCAGCTGTTTCTCCTCGAACATTAAATGCCTCCAAATGGTATTTAATTAACTTCCCGGGGTGAAGAAACCCTTTTTGAGAACTCAGAGTGAGTAAATTGGCCATTTTCATGCACTTTTAACCATTCCATAAATCTTGTGTTTAGGGCCCCTGGAAGCATGAAAATCACTTTAAACATGCTAATTTTAGCTCCAACACTGATGATCCACCTACAAATGTGAACTGACGTTCAAAAATAAAACATTTGAAAACGCACCATTTTCCACATTTCTGAAGCATGACGTAATGGGGGGGTGTTATCTCTTTTGTCAAAAATCAGCTGTTTTTGCTTGAACATTAAATGCCTCCAAATAGTATTTAATTCACTTCCCGAGCCCCTGGAAGCATGAAAATCACTTTAAACATGCTAATTTTAGCTCTAACACTGATGATCCACCTACAAATGTGAACTGACGTTCAAAAATAAAACATTTGAAAACGGATCATTTTCCACATTTCTGAAGCATGACGTAATGGGGGGTGTTATCTCTTTTGTCGAAAATCAGCAGTTTTTGCTCGAACATTAAATGCCTCCAAATGGTATTTAATTAACTTCCCGGGGTGAAGAAACCTTTTTGAGAACTCAGAGTGAGTAAATTGGCCATTTTCATGCACTTTAACCATTCCATAAATCTCGTGTTTAGGGCCCCTGGAAGCATGAAAATCACTTTAAACATGCTAATTTTAGCTCTAACACTGATGATCCACCTACAAATGTGAACTGACGTTCAAAAATAAAACATTTGAAAACGGACCATTTTCCACATTTCTGAAGCATGACATAATGGGGGGGTGTTATCTCTTTTGTCAAAAATCAGCTGTTTTTGATTGAACATTAAATGCCTCCAAATAGTATTTAATTCACTTCCCGAGCCCCTGGAAGCATGAAAATCACTTTAAACATGCTAATTTTAGCTCTAACACTGATGATCCACCTACAAATGTGAACTGACGTTCAAAAATAAAACATTTGAAAATGGACCATTTTCCACATTTCTGAAGCATGACGTAATGGGGGGGTGTTATCTCTTTTGTCGAAAATCAGCCGTTTTTGCTCGAACATTAAATGCCTCCAAATGGTATTTAATTAACTTCCCGGGGTGAAGAAACCCTTTTTGAGAACTCAGAGTGAGTAAATTGGCCATTTTCATGCACTTTTAACCATTCCATAAATCTTGTGTGTAGGGCCCCTGGAAGCATGAAAATCACTTTAAACATGCTAATTTTAGCTCCAACACTGATGATCCACCTACAAATGTGAACTGACGTTCCAAAATAAAACATTTGAAAACGGACCATTTTCCACATTTCTGAAGCATGACTTAATGGGGGGGGTGTTATCTCTTTTGTCAAAAATCAACTGTTTTTGCTTGAACATTAAATGCCTCCAAATAGTATTTAATTCACTTCCCGAGCCCCTGGAAGCATGAAAATCACTTTAAACATGCTAATTTTAGCTCTAACACTGATGATCCACCTACAAATGTGAACTGACGTTCAAAAATAAAACATTTGAAAAAGGACCATTTTCCACATTTCTGAAGCATGACGTAATGGGGGGGTGTTATCTCTTTTGTCGAAAATCAGCCGTTTCTGCTTGAACATTAAATGCCTCCAAATGGTATTTAATTAACTTCCCGGGGTGAAGAAACACTTTTTGAGAACTCAGAGTGAGTAAATTGGCCATTTTCATGCACTTTTAACCATTCCATAAATCTTGTGTTTAGGGCCCCTGGAAGCATGAAAATCACTTTAAACATGCTAATTTTAGCTCTAACACTGATGATCCACCTACAAATGTGAACTGACGTTCAAAAATAAAACATTTGAAAACGGACCATTTTCCACATTTCTGAAGCATGACGTAATGGGGGGTGTTATCTCTTTTGTCGAAAATCAGCAGTTTTTGCTCGAACATTAAATGCCTCCAAATGGTATTTAATTAACTTCCCGGGGTGAAGAAACCCTTTTTGAGAACTCAGAGTGAGTAAATTGGCCATTTTCATGCACTTTTAACCATTCCATAAATCTTGTGTTTAGGGCCCCTGGAAGCATGAAAATCACTTTAAACATGCTAATTTTAGCTCCAACACTGATGATCCACCTACAAATGTGAACTGACGTTCAAAAATAAAACATTTGAAAACGGACCATTTTCCACATTTCTGAAGCATGACGTAATGGGGGGGTGTTATCTCTTTTGTCAAAAATCAGCTGTTTTTGCTTGAACATTAAATGCCTCCAAATAGTATTTAATTCACTTCCCGAGCCCCTAGAAGCATGAAAATCACTTTAAACATGCTAATTTTAGCTCTAACACTGATGATCCACCTACAAATGTGAACTGACGTTCAAAAATAAAACATTTGAAAACGGATCATTTTCCACATTTCTGAAGCATGACGTAATGGGGGGTGTTATCTCTTTTGTCGAAAATCAGCAGTTTTTGCTCGAACATTAAATGCCTCCAAATGGTATTTAATTAACTTCCCGGGGTGAAGAAACCTTTTTGAGAACTCAGAGTGAGTAAATTGGCCATTTTCATGCACTTTAACCATTCCATAAATCTCGTGTTTAGGGCCCCTGGAAGCATGAAAATCACTTTAAACATGCTAATTTTAGCTCTAACACTGATGATCCACCTACAAATGTGAACTGACGTTCAAAAATAAAACATTTGAAAACGGACCATTTTCCACATTTCTGAAGCATGACGTAATGGGGGGGTGTTATCTCTTTTGTCGAAAATCAGCCGTTTCTGCTCGAACATTAAATGCCTCCAAATGGTATTTAATTAACTTCCCGGGGTGAAGAAACACTTTTAGAGAACTCAGAGTGAGTAAATTGGCCATTTTCATGCACTTTTAACCATTCCATAAATCTTGTGTTTAGGGCCCCTGGAAGCATGAAAATCACTTTAAACATGCTAATTTTAGCTCTAACACTGATGATCCACCTACAAATGTGAACTGACGTTCAAAAATAAAACATTTGAAAACGGACCATTTTCCACATTTCTGAAGCATGACGTAATGGGGGGGTGTTATCTCTTTTGTCGAAAATCAGCAGTTTTTGCTCGAACATTAAATGCCTCCAAATGGTATTTAATTAACTTCCCGGGGTGAAGAAACCCTTTTTGAGAACTCAGAGTGAGTAAATTGGCCATTTTCATGCACTTTTAACCATTCCATAAATCTTGTGTTTAGGGCCCCTGGAAGCATGAAAATCACTTTAAACATGCTAATTTTAGCTCCAACACTGATGATCCACCTACAAATGTGAACTGACGTTCAAAAATAAAACATTTGAAAACGGACCATTTTCCACATTTCTGAAGCATGACGTAATGGGGGGGTGTTATCTCTTTTGTCAAAAATCAGCTGTTTTTGCTTGAACATTAAATGCCTCCAAATAGTATTTAATTCACTTCCCGAGCCCCTGGAAGCATGAAAATCACTTTAAACATGCTAATTTTAGCTCTAACACTGATGATCCACCTACAAATGTGAACTGACGTTCAAAAATAAAACATTTGAAAACGGATCATTTTCCACATTTCTGAAGCATGACGTAATGGGGGGTGTTATCTCTTTTGTCGAAAATCAGCAGTTTTTGCTCGAACATTAAATGCCTCCAAATGGTATTTAATTAACTTCCCGGGGTGAAGAAACCTTTTTGAGAACTCAGAGTGAGTAAATTGTCCATTTTCATGCACTTTAACCATTCCATAAATCTCGTGTTTAGGCCCCCTGGAAGCATGAAAATCACTTTAAACATGCTAATTTTAGCTCTAACACTGATGATCCACCTACAAATGTGAACTGACGTTCAAAAATAAAACATTTGAAAACGGACCATTTTCCACATTTCTGAAGCATGACGTAATGGGGGGTGTTATCTCTTTTGTCAAAAATCAGCTGTTTTTGATTGAACATTAAATGCCTCCAAATAGTATTTAATTCACTTCCCGAGCCCCTGGAAGCATGAAAATCACTTTAAACATGCTAATTTTAGCTCTAACACTGATGATCCACCTACAAATGTGAACTGACGTTCAAAAATAAAACATTTGAAAACGGATCATTTTCCACATTTCTGAAGCATGACGTAATGGGGGGTGTTATCTCTTTTGTCGAAAATCAGCAGTTTTTGCTCGAACATTAAATGCCTCCAAATGGTATTTAATTAACTTCCCGGGGTGAAGAAACCTTTTTGAGAACTCAGAGTGAGTAAATTGGCCATTTTCATGCACTTTAACCATTCCATAAATCTCGTGTTTAGGGCCCCTGGAAGCATGAAAATCACTTTAAACATGCTAATTTTAGCTCTAACACTGATGATCCACCTACAAATGTGAACTGACGTTCAAAAATAAAACATTTGAAAACGGACCATTTTCCACATTTCTGAAGCATGACGTAATGGGGGGGTGTTATCTCTTTTGTCAAAAATCAGCTGTTTTTGATTGAACATTAAATGCCTCCAAATAGTATTTAATTCACTTCCCGAGCCCCTGGAAGCATGAAAATCACTTTAAACATGCTAATTTTAGCTCTAACACTGATGATCCACCTACAAATGTGAACTGACGTTCAAAAATAAAACATTTGAAAATGGACCATTTTCCACATTTCTGAAGCATGACGTAATGGGGGGGTGTTATCTCTTTTGTCGAAAATCAGCCGTTTTTGCTCGAACATTAAATGCCTCCAAATGGTATTTAATTAACTTCCCGGGGTGAAGAAACCCTTTTTGAGAACTCTGAGTGAGTAAATTGGCCATTTTCATGCACTTTTAACCATTCCATAAATCTTGTGTGTAGGGCCCCTGGAAGCATGAAAATCACTTTAAACATGCTAATTTTAGCTCCAACACTGATGATCCACCTACAAATGTGAACTGACGTTCCAAAATAAAACATTTGAAAACGGACCATTTTCCACATTTCTGAAGCATGACTTAATGGGGGGGGTGTTATCTCTTTTGTCAAAAATCAACTGTTTTTGCTTGAACATTAAATGCCTCCAAATAGTATTTAATTCACTTCCCGAGCCACTGGAAGCATGAAAATCACTTTAAACATGCTAATTTTAGCTCTAACACTGATGATCCACCTACAAATGTGAACTGACGTTCAAAAATAAAACATTTGAAAACGGACCATTTTCCACATTTCTGAAGCATGACGTAATGGGGGGGTGTTATCTCTTTTGTCGAAAATCAGCCGTTTCTGCTCGAACATTAAATGCCTCCAAATGGTATTTAATTAACTTCCCGGGGTGAAGAAACACTTTTTGAGAACTCAGAGTGAGTAAATTGGCCATTTTCATGCACTTTTAACCATTCCATAAATCTTGTGTTTAGGGCCCCTGGAAGCATGAAAATCACTTTAAACATGCTAATTTTAGCTCTAACACTGATGATCCACCTACAAATGTGAACTGACGTTCAAAAATAAAACATTTGAAAACGGACCATTTTCCACATTTCTGAAGCATGACGTAATGGGGGGGTGTTATCTCTTTTGTCGAAAATCAGCAGTTTTTGCTCGAACATTAAATGCCTCCAAATGGTATTTAATTAACTTCCCGGGGTGAAGAAACCCTTTTTGAGAACTCAGAGTGAGTAAATTGGCCATTTTCATGCACTTTTAACCATTCCATAAATCTTGTGTTTAGGGCCCCTGGAAGCATGAAAATCACTTTAAACATGCTAATTTTAGCTCCAACACTGATGATCCACCTACAAATGTGAACTGACGTTCAAAAATAAAACATTTGAAAACGGACCATTTTCCACATTTCTGAAGCATGACGTAATGGGGGGGTGTTATCTCTTTTGTCAAAAATCAGCTGTTTTTGCTTGAACATTAAATGCCTCCAAATAGTATTTAATTCACTTCCCGAGCCCCTGGAAGCATGAAAATCACTTTAAACATGCTAATTTTAGCTCTAACACTGATGATCCACCTACAAATGTGAACTGACGTTCAAAAATAAAACATTTGAAAACGGATCATTTTCCACATTTCTGAAGCATGACGTAATGGGGGGTGTTATCTCTTTTGTCGAAAATCAGCAGTTTTTGCTCGAACATTAAATGCCTCCAAATGGTATTTAATTAACTTCCCGGGGTGAAGAAACCTTTTTGAGAACTCAGAGTGAGTAAATTGGCCATTTTCATGCACTTTAACCATTCCATAAATCTCGTGTTTAGGGCCCCTGGAAGCATGAAAATCACTTTAAACATGCTAATTTTAGCTCTAACACTGATGATCCACCTACAAATGTGAACTGACGTTCAAAAATAAAACATTTGAAAACGGACCATTTTCCACATTTCTGAAGCATGACGTAATGGGGGGGTGTTATCTCTTTTGTCGAAAATCAGCCGTTTCTGCTCGAACATTAAATGCCTCCAAATGGTATTTAATTAACTTCCCGGGGTGAAGAAACACTTTTTGAGAACTCAGAGTGAGTAAATTGGCCATTTTCATGCACTTTTAACCATTCCATAAATCTTGTGTTTAGGGCCCCTGGAAGCATGAAAATCACTTTAAACATGCTAATTTTAGCTCTAACACTGATGATCCACCTACAAATGTGAACTGACGTTCAAAAATAAAACATTTGAAAACGGACCATTTTCCACATTTCTGAAGCATGACGTAATGGGGGGGTGTTATCTCTTTTGTCGAAAATCAGCAGTTTTTGCTCGAACATTAAATGCCTCCAAATGGTATTTAATTAACTTCCCGGGGTGAAGAAACCCTTTTTGAGAACTCAGAGTGAGTAAATTGGCCATTTTCATGCACTTTTAACCATTCCATAAATCTTGTGTTTAGGGCCCCTGGAAGCATGAAAATCACTTTAAACATGCTAATTTTAGCTCCAACACTGATGATCCACCTACAAATGTGAACTGACGTTCAAAAATAAAACATTTGAAAACGGACCATTTTCCACATTTCTGAAGCATGACGTAATGGGGGGGTGTTATCTCTTTTGTCAAAAATCAGCTGTTTTTGCTTGAACATTAAATGCCTCCAAATAGTATTTAATTCACTTCCCGAGCCCCTGGAAGCATGAAAATCACTTTAAACATGCTAATTTTAGCTCTAACACTGATGATCCACCTACAAATGTGAACTGACGTTCAAAAATAAAACATTTGAAAACGGATCATTTTCCACATTTCTGAAGCATGACATAATGGGGGGTGTTATCTCTTTTGTCGAAAATCAGCAGTTTTTGCTCGAACATTAAATGCCTCCAAATGGTATTTAATTAACTTCCCGGGGTGAAGAAACCTTTTTGAGAAGTCAGAGTGAGTAAATTGGCCATTTTCATGCACTTTAACCATTCCATAAATCTCGTGTTTAGGGCCCCTGGAAGCATGAAAATCACTTTAAACATGCTAATTTTAGCTCTAACACTGATGATCCACCTACAAATGTGAACTGACGTTCAAAAATAAAACATTTGAAAACGGACCATTTTCCACATTTCTGAAGCATGACGTAATGGGGGGTGTTATCTCTTTTGTCAAAAATCAGCTGTTTTTGATTGAACATTAAATGCCTCCAAATAGTATTTAATTCACTTCCCGAGCCCCTGGAAGCATGAAAATCACTTTAAACATGCTAATTTTAGCTCTAACACTGATGATCCACCTACAAATGTGAACTGACGTTCAAAAATAAAACATTCGAAAATGGACCATTTTCCACTTTTCTGAAGCATGACGTAATGGGGGGGTGTTATCTCTTTTGTCGAAAATCAGCCGTTTTTGCTCGAACATTAAATGCCTCCAAATGGTATTTAATTAACTTCCCGGGGTGAAGAAACCCTTTTTGAGAACTCAGAGTGAGTAAATTGGCCATTTTCATGCACTTTTAACCATTCTATAAATCTTGTGTTTAGGGCCCCTGGAAGCATGAAAATCACTTTAAACATGCTAATTTTAGCTCCAACACTGATGATCCACCTACAAATGTGAACTGACGTTCCAAAATAAAACATTTGAAAACGGACCATTTTCCACATTTCTGAAGCATGACCTAATGGGGGGGGTGCTATCTCTTTTGTCAAAAATCAACTGTTTTTGCTTGAACATTAAATGCCTCCAAATAGTATTTAATTCACTTCCCGAGCCCCTGGAAGCATGAAAATCACTTTAAACATGCTAATTTTAGCTCTAACACTTATGATCCACCTACAAATGTGAACTGACGTTCAAAAATAAAACATTTGAAAACGGACCATTTTCCACATTTCTGAAGCATGACGTAATGGGGGGGTGTTATCTCTTTTGTCGAAAATCAGCCGTTTCTGCTCGAACATTAAATGCCTCCAAATGGTATTTAATTAACTTCCCGGGGTGAAGAAACACTTTTTGAGAACTCAGAGTGAGTAAATTGGCCATTTTCATGCACTTTTAACCATTCCATAAATCTTGTGTTTAGGGCCCCTGGAAGCATGAAAATCACTTTAAAGATGCTAATTTTAGCTCTAACACTGATGATCCACCTACAAATGTGAACTGACGTTCAAAAATAAAAACATTTGAAAACGGACCATTTTCCACATTTCTGAAGCATGACGTAATGGGGGGGTGTTATCTCTTTTGTCAAAAATCAGCTGTTTTTGCTTGAACATTAAATGCCTCCAAATAGTATTTAATTCACTTCCCGAGCCCCTGGAAGCATGAAAATCACTTTAAACATGCTAATTTTAGCTCTAACACTGATGATCCACCTACAAATGTGAACTGACGTTCAAAAATATAACATTTGAAAACGGACCATTTTCCACATTTCTGAAGCATGACGTAATGGGGGGGTGTTATCTCTTTTGTCGAAAATCAGCCGTTTTTGCTCGAACATTAAATGCCTCCAAATGGTATTTAATTAACTTCCCGGGGTGAAGAAACCCTTTTTGAGAACTCAGAGTGAGTAAATTGGCCATTTTCATGCACTTTTAACCATTCCATAAATCTTGTGTTTAGGGCCCCTGGAAGCATGAAAATCACTTTAAACATGCTAATTTTAGCTCCAACACTGATGATCCACCTACAAATGTGAACTGACGTTCCAAAATAAAACATTTGAAAACGGACCATTTTCCACATTTCTGAAGCATGACTTAATGGGGGGGGTGTTATCTCTTTTGTCGAAAATCAGCCGTTTCTGCTCGAACATTAAATGCCTCCAAATGGTATTTAATTAACTTCCCGGGGTGAAGAAACACTTTTTGAGAACTCAGAGTGAGTAAATTGGCCATTTTCATGCACTTTTAACCATTCCATAAATCTTGTGTTTAGGGCCCCTGGAAGCATGAAAATCACTTTAAACATGCTAATTTTAGCTCTAACACTGATGATCCACCTACAAATGTGAACTGACGTTCAAAAATAAAACATTTGAAAACGGACCATTTTCCACATTTCTGAAGCATGACGTAATGGGGGGGTGTTATCTCTTTTGTCAAAAATCAGCTGTTTTTGATTGAACATTAAATGCCTCCAAATAGTATTTAATTCACTTCCCGAGCCCCTGGAAGCATGAAAATCACTTTAAACATGCTAATTTTAGCTCTAACACTGATGATCCACCTACAAATGTGAACTGACGTTCAAAAATAAAATATTTGAAAACGGACCATTTTCCACATTTCTGAAGCATGACGTAATGGGGGGGGTGTTATCTCTTTTGTCGAAAATTAGCCGTTTTTGCTCGAACATTAAATGCCTCCAAATGGTATTTAATTAACTTCCCGGGGTGAAGAAACCCTTTTTGAGAACTCAGAGTGAGTAAATTGGCCATTTTCATGCACTTTTAACCATTCCATAAATCTTGTGTTTAGGGCCCCTGGAAGCATGAAAATCACTTTAAACATGCTAATTTTAGCTCTAACACTGATGATCCACCTACAAATGTGAACTGACGTTCAAAAATAAAACATTTGAAAACGGACCATTTTCCACATTTCTGAAGCATGACGTAATGGGGGGGGTGTTATCTCTTTTGTCGAAAATCAGCCGTTTTTGCTCGAACATTAAATGCCTCCAAATGGTATTTAATTAACTTCCCGGGGTGAAGAAACCCTTTTTGAGAACTCAGAGTGAGTAAATTGGCCATTTTCATGCACTTTTAACCATTCCATAAATCTTGTGTTTAGGGCCCCTGGAAGCATGAAAATCACTTTAAACATGCTAATTTTAGCTCTAACACTGATGATCCACCTACAAATGTGAACTGACGTTCAAAAATAAAACATTTGAAAACGGACCATTTTCCACATTTCTGAAGCATGACGTAATGGGGGGGGGTGTTATCTCTTTTGTCAAAAATCAGCTGTTTTTGCTTGAACATTAAATGCCTCCAAATAGTATTTAATTCACTTCCCGAGCCCCTGGAAGCATGAAAATCACTTTAAACATGCTAATTTTAGCTCTAACACTGATGATCCACCTACAAATGTGAACTGACGTTCAAAAATAAAACATTTGAAAACGGACCATTTTCCACATTTCTGAAGCATGACGTAATGGGGGGGTGTTATCTCTTTTGTCGAAAATCAGCAGTTTTTGCTCGAACATTAAATGCCTCCAAATGGTATTTAATTAACTTCCGGGGGTGAAGAAACCCTTTTTGAGAACTCAGAGTGAGTAAATTGGCCATTTTCATGCACTTTTAACCATTCCATAAATCTTGTGTTTAGGGCCCCTGGAAGCATGAAAATCACTTTAAACATGCTAATTTTAGCTCTAACACTGATGATCCACCTACAAATGTGAACTGACGTTCAAAAATAAAACATTTGAAAACGGACCATTTTCCACATTTCTGAAGCATGACGTAATGGGGGGGTGTTATCTCTTTTGTCAAAAATCAGCTGTTTTTGATTGAACATTAAATGCCTCCAAATAGTATTTAATTCACTTCCCGAGCCCCTGGAAGCATGAAAATCACTTTAAACATGCTAATTTTAGCTCTAACACTGATGATCCACCTACAAATGTGAACTGATGTTCAAAAATAAAACATTTGAAAACGGACCATTTTCCACATTTCTGAAGCATGACGTAATGGGGGGGTGTTATCTCTTTTGTCGAAAATCAGCCGTTTTTGCTCGAACATTAAATGCCTCCAAATGGTATTTAATTAACTTCCCGGGGTGAAGAAACCCTTTTTGAGAACTCAGAGTGAGTAAATTGGCCATTTTCATGCACTTTTAACCATTCCATAAATCTTGTGTTTAGGGCCCCTGGAAGCATGAAAATCACTTTAAACATGCTAATTTTAGCTCTAACACTGATGATCCACCTACAAATGTGAACTGACGTTCAAAAATAAAACATTTGAAAACGGACCATTTTCCACATTTCTGAAGCATGACGTAATGGGGGGGTGTTATCTCTTTTGTCAAAAATCAGCTGTTTTTGCTTGAACATTAAATGCCTCCAAATATTATTTAATTCACTTCCCGAGCCCCTGGAAGCATGAAAATCACTTTAAACATGCTAATTTTAGCTCTAACACTGATGATCCACCTACAAATGTGAACTGACGTTCAAAAATAAAACATTTGAAAACGGACCATTTTCCACATTTCTGAAGCATAACGTAATGGGGGGGTGTTATCTCTTTTGTCGAAAATCAGCCATTTTTGCTCGAACATTAAATGACTCCAAATGGTATTTAATTAACTTCCCGGGGTGAAGAAACCCTTTTTGAGAACTCAGAGTGAGTAAATTGGCCATTTTCATGCACTTTTAACCATTCCATAAATCTAGTGTTTAGGGCCCCTGGAAGCATGAAAATCACTTTAAACATGCTAATTTTAGCTCTAACACTGATGATCCACCTACAAATGTGAACTGACGTTCAAAAATAAAACATTTGAAAACGGACCATTTTCCACATTTCTGAAGCATGACGTAATGGGGGGTGTTATCTCTTTTGTCAAAAATCAGCTGTTTTTGATTGAACATTAAATGCCTCCAAATAGTATTTAATTCACTTCCCGAGCCCCTGGAAGCATGAAAATCACTTTAAACATGCTAATAGCAGCTCTAACACTGATGATCCACCTACAAATGTGAACTGACGTTCAAAAATAAAACATTTGAAAACGGACCATTTTCCACATTTCTGAAGCATGACGTAATGGGGGGGTGTTATCTCTTTTGTCAAAAATCAGCTGTTTTTGCTTGAACATTAAATGCCTCCAAATATTATTTAATTCACTTCCCGAGCCCCTGGAAGCATGAAAATCACTTTAAACATGCTAATTTTAGCTCTAACACTGATGATCCACCTACAAATGTGAACTGACGTTCAAAAATAAAACATTTGAAAACGGACCATTTTCCACATTTCTGAAGCATAACGTAATGGGGGGGTGTTATCTCTTTTGTCGAAAATCAGCCATTTTTGCTCGAACATTAAATGACTCCAAATGGTATTTAATTAACTTCCCGGGGTGAAGAAACCCTTTTTGAGAACTCAGAGTGAGTAAATTGGCCATTTTCATGCACTTTTAACCATTCCATAAATCTAGTGTTTAGGGCCCCTGGAAGCATGAAAATCACTTTAAACATGCTAATTTTAGCTCTAACACTGATGATCCACCTACAAATGTGAACTGACGTTCAAAAATAAAACATTTGAAAACGGACCATTTTCCACATTTCTGAAGCATGACGTAATGGGGGGTGTTATCTCTTTTGTCAAAAATCAGCTGTTTTTGATTGAACATTAAATGCCTCCAAATAGTATTTAATTCACTTCCCGAGCCCCTGGAAGCATGAAAATCACTTTAAACATGCTAATAGCAGCTCTAACACTGATGATCCACCTACAAATGTGAACTGATGTTCAAAAATAAAACATTTGAAAACGGACCATTTTCCACATTTCTGAAGCATGACGTAATGGGGGGGTGTTATCTCTTTTGTCGAAAATCAGCCGTTTTTGCTCGAACATTAAATGCCTCAAAATGGTATTTAATTAACTTCCCGGGGTGAAGAAACCCTTTTTGAGAACTCAGAGTGAGTAAATTGGCCATTTTCATGCACTTTTAACCATTCCATAAATCTTGTGTTTAGGGCCCCTGGAAGCATGAAAATCACTTTAAACATGCTAATTTTAGCTCTAACACTGATGATCCACCTACAAATGTGAACTGACGTTCAAAAATAAAACATTTGAAAACGGACCATTTTCCACATTTCTGAAGCATGACGTAATGGGGGGGTGTTATCTCTTTTGTCAAAAATCAGCTGTTTTTGCTTGAACATTAAATGCCTCCAAATAGTATTCAATTCACTTCCCGAGCCCCTGGAAGCATGAAAATCACTTTAAACATGCTAATTTTAGCTCTAACACTGATGATCCACCTACAAATGTGAACTGACGTTCAAAAATAAAACATTTGAAAACGGACCATTTTTCACATTTCTGAAGCATGACGTAATGGGGGGGTGTTATCTCTTTTGTCGAAAATCAGCAGTTTTTGCTCGAACATTAAATGCCTCCAAATGGTATTTAATTAACTTCCCGGGGTGAAGAAACCCTTTTTGAGAACTCAGAGTGAGTAAATTGGCCATTTTCATGCACTTTTAACCATTCCATAAATCTTGTGTTTAGGGCCCCTGGAAGCATGAAAATCACTTTAAACATGCTAATTTTAGCTCTAACACTGATGATCCACCTACAAATGTGAACTGACGTTCAAAAATAAAACATTTGAAAACGGACCATTTTCCACATTTCTGAAGCATGACGTAATGGGGGGGTGTTATCTCTTTTGTCAAAAATCAGCTGTTTTTGCTTGAACATTAAATGCCTCCAAATAGTATTTAATTCACTTCCCGAGCCCCTGGAAGCATGAAAATCACTTTAAACATGCTAATTTTAGCTCTAACACTGATGATCCACCTACAAATGTGAACTGACGTTCAAAAATAAAACATTTGAAAACGGACCATTTTCCACATTTCTGAAGCATGACGTAATGGGGGGGTGTTATCTCTTTTGTCGAAAATCAGCCGTTTTTGCTCGAACATTAAATGCCTCCAAATGGTATTTAATTACCTTCCCGGGGTGAAGAAACCCTTTTTGAGAACTCAGAGTGAGTAAATTGGCCATTTTCATGCACTTTTAACCATTCCATAAATCTTGTGTTTAGGGCCCCTGGAAGCATGAAAATCACTTTAAACATGCTAATTTTAGCTCCAACACTGATGATCCACCTACAAATGTGAACTGACATTCAAAAATAAAACATTTTAAAACGGACCATTTTCCACATTTCTGAAGCATGACGTAATGGGGGGGTGTTATCTCTTTTGTCAAAAATCAGCTGTTTTTGATTGAACATTAAATGCCTCCAAATAGTATTTAATTCACTTCCCGAGCCCCTGGAAGCATGAACATCACTATAAACATGCTAATTTTAGCTCTAACACTGATGATCCACCTACAAATGTGAACTGACGTTCCAAAATAAAACATTTGAAAACGGACCATTTTCCACATTTCTGAAGCATGACTTAATGGGGGGGGTGTTATCTCTTTTGTCGAAAATCAGCCGTTTCTGCTCGAACATTAAATGCCTCCAAATGGTATTTAATTAACTTCCCGGGGTGAAGAAACCCTTTTTGAGAACTCAGAGTGAGTAAATTGGCCATTTTCATGCACTTTTAACCATTCCATAAATCTTGTGTTTAGGGCCCCTGGAAGCATGAAAATCACTTTAAACATGCTAATTTTAGCTCTAACACTGATGATCCACCTACAAATGTGAACTGACGTTAAAAAATAAAACATTTGAAAGCAGACCATTTTCTACATTTCTGAAGCATGACGTAATGGGGGGGGTGTTATCTCTTTTGTCGAAAATCAGCCGTTTTTGCTCGAACATTAAATGCCTCCAAATGGTATTTAATTAACTTCCCGGTGTGAAGAAACCCTTTTTGAGAACTCAGAGTGAGTAAATTGGCCATTTTCATGCACTTTTAACCATTCTATAAATCTTGTGTTTAGTGCCCCTGGAAGCATGAAAATCACTTTAAACATGCTAATTTTAGCTCTAACACTGATGATCCACCTACAAATGTGAACTGACGTTCAAAAATAAAACATTTGAAAACTGACCATTTTCCACATTTCTGAAGCATGACGTAATGGGGGGTGTTATCTCTTTTGTCAAAAATCAGCTGTTTCTGCTCGAACATTAAATGCCTCCAAATGGTATTTAATTAACTTCCCGGGGTGAAGAAACCCTTTTTGAGAACTCAGAGTGAGTAAATTGGCCATTTTCATGCACTTTTAACCATTCCATAAATCTTGTGTTTAGGGCCCCTGGAAGCATGAAAATCACTTTAAACATGCTAATTTTAGCTCTAACACTGATGATCCACCTACAAATGTGAACTGACGTTCAAAAATAAAACATTTGAAAACGGACCATTTTCCACATTTCTGAAGCATGACGTAATGGGGGGGTGTTATCTCTTTTTTCAAAAATCAGCTGTTTTTGATTGAACATTAAATGCCTCCAAATAGTATTTAATTCACTTCCCGAGCCCCTGGAAGCATGAAAATCACTTTAAACATGCTAATTTTAGCTCTAACACTGATGATCCACCTACAAATGTGAACTGACGTTCAAAAATAAAACATTTGAAAACGGACCATTTTCCACATTTCTGAAGCATGACGTAATGGGGGGGTGTTATCTCTTTTGTCGAAAATCAGCCGTTTTTGCTCGAACATTAAATGCCTCCAAATGGTATTTAATTAACTTCCCGGGGTGAAGAAACCCTTTTCGAGAACTCAGAGTGAGTAAATTGGCCATTTTCATGCACTTTTAACCATTCCATAAATCTTGTGTTTAGGGCCCCTGGAAGCATGAAAATCACTTTAAACATGCTAATTTTAGCTCCAACACTGATGATCCACCTACAAATGTGAACTGACATTCAAAAATAAAACATTTTAAAACGGACCATTTTCCACATTTCTGAAGCATGACGTAATGGGGGGGTGTTATCTCTTTTGTCAAAAATCAGCTGTTTTTGATTGAACATTAAATGCCTCCAAATAGTATTTAATTCACTTCCCGAGCCCCTGGAAGCATGAACATCACTATAAACATGCTAATTTTAGCTCTAACACTGATGATCCACCTACAAATGTGAACTGACGTTCCAAAATAAAACATTTGAAAACGGACCATTTTCCACATTTCTGAAGCATGACTTAATGGGGGGGGTGTTATCTCTTTTGTCGAAAATCAGCCATTTCTGCTCAAACATTAAATGCCTCCAAATGGTATTTAATTAACTTCCCGGGGTGGAGAAACACTTTTTGAGAACTCAGAGTGAGTAAATTGGCCATTTTCATGCACTTTTAACCATTCCATAAATCTTGTGTTTAGGGCCCCTGGAAGCATGAAAATCACTTTAAAGATGCTAATTTTAGCTCTAACACTGATGATCCACCTACAAATGTGAACTGATGTTCAAAAATAAAACATTTGAAAATGGACCATTTTCCACATTTCTGAAGCATGACGTAATGGGGGGGTGTTATCTCTTTTGTCGAATATCAGCCGTTTTTGCTCGAACATTAAATGCCTCCAAATGGTATTTAATTAACTTCCCGTGGTGAAGAAACCCTTTTTGAGAACTCAGAGTGAGTAAATTGGCCATTTTCATGCACTTTTAACCATTCCATAAATCATGTGTTTAGGGCCCCTGGAAGCATGAAAATCACTTTAAAGATGCTAATTTTAGCTCTAACACTGATGATCCACCTACAAATGTGAACTGACGTTCAAAAATAAAACATTTGAAAACGGACCATTTTCCACATTTCTGAAGCATGACGTAATGGGGGGGTGTTATCTCTTTTGTCAAAAATCAGCTGTTTTTGCTTGAACATTAAATGCCTCCAAATATTATTTAATTCACTTCCCGAGCCCCTGGAAGCATGAAAATCTCTTTAAACATGCTAATTTTAGCTCTAACACTGATGATCCACCTACAAATGTGAACTGACGTTCAAAAATAAAACATTTGAAAACGGACCATTTTCCACATTTCTGAAGCATGACGTAATGGGGGGGTGTTATCTCTTTTGTCGAAAATCAGCAGTTTTTGCTCGAACATTAAATGCCTCCAAATGGTATTTAATTAACTTCCCGGGGTGAAGAAACCCTTTTTGAGAACTCAGAGTGAGTAAATTGGCCATTTTCATGCACTTTTAACCATTCCATAAATCTTGTGTTTAGGGCCCCTGGAAGCATGAAAATCACTTTAAACATGCTAATTTTAGCTCCAACACTGATGATCCACCTACAAATGTGAACTGACGTTCAAAAATAAAACATTTGAAAACGGACCATTTTCCACATTTCTGAAGCATGACGTAATGGGGGGGTGTTATCTCTTTTGTCAAAAATCAGCTGTTTTTGCTTGAACATTAAATGCCTCCAAATAGTATTTAATTCACTTCCCGAGCCCCTGGAAGCATGAAAATCACTTTAAACATGCTAATTTTAGCTCTAACACTGATGATCCACCTACAAATGTGAACTGACGTTCAAAAATAAAACATTTGAAAACGGATCATTTTCCACATTTCTGAAGCATGACGTAATGGGGGGTGTTATCTCTTTTGTCGAAAATCAGCAGTTTTTGCTCGAACATTAAATGCCTCCAAATGGTATTTAATTAACTTCCCGGGGTGAAGAAACCTTTTTGAGAACTCAGAGTGAGTAAATTGGCCATTTTCATGCACTTTAACCATTCCATAAATCTCGTGTTTAGGGCCCCTGGAAGCATGAAAATCACTTTAAACATGCTAATTTTAGCTCTAACACTGATGATCCACCTACAAATGTGAACTGACGTTCAAAAATAAAACATTTGAAAACGGACCATTTTCCACATTTCTGAAGCATGACGTAATGGGGGGGTGTTATCTCTTTTGTCAAAAATCAGCTGTTTTTGATTGAACATTAAATGCCTCCAAATAGTATTTAATTCACTTCCCGAGCCCCTGGAAGCATGAAAATCACTTTAAACATGCTAATTTTAGCTCTAACACTGATGATCCACCTACAAATGTGAACTGACGTTCAAAAATAAAACATTTGAAAATGGACCATTTTCCACATTTCTGAAGCATGACGTAATGGGGGGGTGTTATCTCTTTTGTCGAAAATCAGCCGTTTTTGCTCGAACATTAAATGCCTCCAAATGGTATTTAATTAACTTCCCGGGGTGAAGAAACCCTTTTTGAGAACTCAGAGTGAGTAAATTGGCCATTTTCATGCACTTTTAACCATTCCATAAATCTTGTGTTTAGGGCCCCTGGAAGCATGAAAATCACTTTAAAGATGCTAATTTTAGCTCTAACACTGATGATCCACCTACAAATGTGAACTGACGTTCAAAAATAAAAACATTTAAAAACGGACCATTTTCCACATTTCTGAAGCATGACGTAATGGGGGGGTGTTATCTCTTTTGTCAAAAATCAGCTGTTTTTGCTTGAACATTAAATGCCTCCAAATAGTATTTAATTCACTTCCCGAGCCCCTGGAAGCATGAAAATCACTTTAAACATGCTAATTTTAGCTCTAACACTGATGATCCACCTACAAATGTGAACTGACGTTCAAAAATAAAACATTTGAAAACGGACCATTTTCCACATTTCTGAAGCATGACGTAATGGGGGGGTGTTATCTCTTTTGTCGAAAATCAGCCGTTTTTGCTCGAACATTAAATGCCTCCAAATGGTATTTAATTAACTTCCCGGGGTGAAGAAACCCTTTTTGAGAACTCAGAGTGAGTAAATTGGCCATTTTCATGCACTTTTAACCATTCCATAAATCTTGTGTTTAGGGCCCCTGGAAGCATGAAAATCACTTTAAACATGCTAATTTTAGCTCCAACACTGATGATCCACCTACAAATGTGAACTGACATTCAAAAATAAAACATTTTAAAACGGACCATTTTCCACATTTCTGAAGCATGACGTAATGGGGGGGTGTTATCTCTTTTGTCAAAAATCAGCTGTTTTTGATTGAACATTAAATGCCTCCAAATAGTATTTAATTCACTTCCCGAGCCCCTGGAAGCATGAACATCACTATAAACATGCTAATTTTAGCTCTAACACTGATGATCCACCTACAAATGTGAACTGACGTTCCAAAATAAAACATTTGAAAACGGACCATTTTCCACATTTCTGAAGCATGACTTAATGGGGGGGGTGTTATCTCTTTTGTCGAAAATCAGCCGTTTCTGCTCGAACATTAAATGCCTCCAAATGGTATTTAATTAACTTCCCGGGGTGAAGAAACACTTTTTGAGAACTCAGAGTGAGTAAATTGGCCATTTTCATGCACTTTTAACCATTCCATAAATCTTGTGTTTAGGGCCCCTGGAAGCATGAAAATCACTTTAAACATGCTAATTTTAGCTCTAACACTGATGATCCACCTACAAATGTGAACTGACGTTCAAAAATAAAACATTTGAAAACGGACCATTTTCCACATTTCTGAAGCATGACGTAATGGGGGGGTGTTATCTCTTTTGTCAAAAATCAGCTGTTTTTGATTGAACATTAAATGCCTCCAAATAGTATTTAATTCACTTCCCGAGCCCCTGGAAGCATGAAAATCACTTTAAACATGCTAATTTTAGCTCTAACACTGATGATCCACCTACAAATGTGAACTGACGTTCAAAAATAAAATATTTGAAAACGGACCATTTTCCACATTTCTGAAGCATGACGTAATGGGGGGGTGTTATCTCTTTTGTCGAAAATCAGCCGTTTTTGCTCGAACATTAAATGCCTCCAAATGGTATTTAATTAACTTCCCGGGGTGAAGAAACCCTTTTTGAGAACTCAGAGTGAGTAAATTGGCCATTTTCATGCACTTTTAACCATTCCATAAATCTTGTGTTTAGGGCCCCTGGAAGCATGAAAATCACTTTAAACATGCTAATTTTAGCTCTAACACTGATGATCCACCTACAAATGTGTACTGACGTTCAAAAATAAAACATTTGAAAACTGACCATTTTCCACATTTCTGAAGCATGACGTAATGGGGGGGTGTTATCTCTTTTGTCAAAAATCAGCTGTTTTTGATTGAACATTAAATGCCTCCAAATAGTATTTAATTCACTTCCCAAGCCCCTGGAAGCATGAAAATCACTTTAAACATGCTAATTTTAGCTCTAACACTGATGATCCACCTACAAATGTGAACTGATGTTCAAAAATAAAACATTTGAAAATGGACCATTTTCCACATTTCTGAAGCATGACGTAATGGGGGGGTGTTATCTCTTTTGTCGAAAATCAGCCGTTTTTGCTCGAACATTAAATGCCTCCAAATGGTATTTAATTAACTTCCCGGGGTGAAGAAACCCTTTTTGAGAACTCAGAGTGAGTAAATTGGCCATTTTCATGCACTTTTAACCATTCCATAAATCTTGTGTTTAGGGCCCCTGGAAGCATGAAAATCACTTTAAACATGCTAATTTTAGCTCTAACACTGATGATCCACCTACAAATGTGAACTGACGTTCAAAAATAAAACATTTGAAAACGGACCATTTTCCACATTTCTGAAGCATGACGTAATGGGGGGGGTGTTATCTCTTTTGTCAAAAATCAGCTGTTTTTGCTTGAACATTAAATGCCTCCAAATAGTATTTAATTCACTTCCCGAGCCCCTGGAAGCATGAAAATCACTTTAAACATGCTAATTTTAGCTCTAACACTGATGATCCACCTACAAATGTGAACTGACGTTCAAAAATAAAACATTTGAAAACGGACCATTTTCCACATTTCTGAAGCATGACGTAATGGGGGGGTGTTATCTCTTTTGTCGAAAATCAGCAGTTTTTGCTCGAACATTAAATGCCTCCAAATGGTATTTAATTAACTTCCGGGGGTGAAGAAACCCTTTTTGAGAACTCAGAGTGAGTAAATTGGCCATTTTCATGCACTTTTAACCATTCCATAAATCTTGTGTTTAGGGCCCCTGGAAGCATGAAAATCACTTTAAACATGCTAATTTTAGCTCTAACACTGATGATCCACCTACAAATGTGAACTGACGTTCAAAAATAAAACATTTGAAAACGGACCATTTTCCACATTTCTGAACCATGACGTAATGGGGGGGTGTTATCTCTTTTGTCGAAAATCAGCCGTTTTTGCTCGAACATTAAATGCCTCCAAATGGTATTTAATTAACTTCCCGGGGTGAAGAAACCCTTTTTGAGAACTCAGAGTGAGTAAATTGGCCATTTTCATGCACTTTTAACCATTCCATAAATCTTGTGTTTAGGGCCCCTGGAAGCATGAAAATCACTTTAAACATGCTAATTTTAGCTCCAACACTGATGATCCACCTACAAATGTGAACTGACATTCAAGAATAAAACGGACCATTTTCCACATTTCTGAAGCATGACGTAATGGGGGGGTGTTATCTCTTTTGTCAAAAATCAGCTGTTTTTGATTGAACATTAAATGCCTCCAAATAGTATTTAATTGACTTCCCGAGCCCCTGGAAGCATGAACATCACTATAAACATGCTAATTTTAGCTCTAACACTGATGATCCACCTACAAATGTGAACTGACATTCCAAAATAAAACATTTGAAAACGGACCATTTTCCACATTTCTGAAGCATGACTTAATGGGGGGGGTGTTATCTCTTTTGTCGAAAATTAGCCGTTTCTGCTCGAACATTAAATGCCTCCAAATGGTATTTAATTAACTTCCCGGGGTGAAGAAACCCTTTTTGAGAACTCAGAGTGAGTAAATTGGCCATTTTCATGCACTTTTAACCATTCCATAAATCTTGTGTTTAGGGCCCCTGGAAGCATGAAAATCACTTTAAACATGCTAATTTTAGCTCTAACACTGATGATCCACCTACAAATGTGAACTGACGTTAAAAAATAAAACATTTGAAAGCAGACCATTTTCTACATTTCTGAAGCATGACGTAATGGGGGGGGTGTTATCTCTTTTGTCGAAAATCAGCCGTTTTTGCTCGAACATTAAATGCCTCCAAATGGTATTTAATTTACTTCCCGGTGTGAAGAAACCCTTTTTGAGAACTCAGAGTGAGTAAATTGGCCATTTTCATGCACTTTTAACCATTCTATAAATCTTGTGTTTAGTGCCCCTGGAAGCATGAAAATCACTTTAAACATGCTAATTTTAGCTCTAACACTGATGATCCACCTACAAATGTGAACTGACGTTCAAAAATAAAACATTTGAAAACTGACCATTTTCCACATTTCTGAAGCATGACGTAATGGGGGGTGTTATCTCTTTTGTCAAAAATCAGCTGTTTCTGCTCAAACATTAAATGCCTCCAAATGGTATTTAATTAACTTCCGGGGTGAAGAAACCCTTTTTGAGAACTCAGAGTGAGTAAATTGGCCATTTTCATGCACTTTTAACCATTCCATAAATCTTGTGTTTAGGGCCCCTGGAAGCATGAAAATCACTTTAAACATGCTAATTTTAGCTCTAACACTGATGATCCACCTACAAATGTGAACTGACGTTCAAAAATAAAACATTTGAAAACGGACCATTTTCCACATTTCTGAAGCATGACGTAATGGGGGGGTGTTATCTCTTTTGTCAAAAATCAGCTGTTTTTGATTGAACATTAAATGCCTCCAAATAGTATTTAATTCACTTCCCGAGCCCCTGGAAGCATGAAAATCACTTTAAACATGCTAATTTTAGCTCTAACACTGATGATCCACCTACAAATGTGAACTGACGTTCAAAAATAAAACATTTGAAAACGGACCATTTTCCACATTTCTGAAGCATGACGTAATGGGGGGGTGTTATCTCTTTTGTCGAAAATCAGCCGTTTTTGCTCGAACATTAAATGCCTCCAAATGGTATTTAATTAACTTCCCGGGGTGAAGAAACCCTTTTCGAGAACTCAGAGTGAGTAAATTGGCCATTTTCATGCACTTTTAACCATTCCATAAATCTTGTGTTTAGGGCCCCTGGAAGCATGAAAATCACTTTAAACATGCTAATTTTAGCTCCAACACTGATGATCCACCTACAAATGTGAACTGACGTTAAAAAATAAAACATTTGAAAGCAGACCATTTTCTACATTTCTGAAGCATGACGTAATGGGGGGGGTGTTATCTCTTTTGTCGAAAATCAGCCGTTTTTGCTCGAACATTAAATGCCTCCAAATGGTATTTAATTAACTTCCCGGTGTGAAGAAACCCTTTTTGAGAACTCAGAGTGAGTAAATTGGCCATTTTCATGCACTTTTAACCATTCTATAAATCTTGTGTTTAGTGCCCCTGGAAGCATGAAAATCACTTTAAACATGCTAATTTTAGCTCTAACACTGATGATCCACCTACAAATGTGAACTGACGTTCAAAAATAAAACATTTGAAAACTGACCATTTTCCACATTTCTGAAGCATGACGTAATGGGGGGTGTTATCTCTTTTGTCAAAAATCAGCTGTTTCTGCTCAAACATTAAATGCCTCCAAATGGTATTTAATTAACTTCCGGGGTGAAGAAACCCTTTTTGAGAACTCAGAGTGAGTAAATTGGCCATTTTCATGCACTTTTAACCATTCCATAAATCTTGTGTTTAGGGCCCCTGGAAGCATGAAAATCACTTTAAACATGCTAATTTTAGCTCTAACACTGATGATCCACCTACAAATGTGAACTGACGTTCAAAAATAAAACATTTGAAAACGGACCATTTTACACATTTCTGAAGCATGACGTAATGGGGGGGTGTTATCTCTTTTGTCAAAAATCAGCTGTTTTTGATTGAACATTAAATGCCTCCAAATAGTATTTAATTCACTTCCCGAGCCCCTGGAAGCATGAAAATCACTTTAAACATGCTAATTTTAGCTCTAACACTGATGATCCACCTACAAATGTGAACTGACGTTCAAAAATAAAACATTTGAAAACGGACCATTTTCCACATTTCTGAAGCATGACGTAATGGGGGGGTGTTATCTCTTTTGTCGAAAATCAGCCGTTTTTGCTCGAACATTAAATGCCTCCAAATGGTATTTAATTAACTTCCCGGGGTGGAGAAACACTTTTTGAGAACTCAGAGTGAGTAAATTGGCCATTTTCATGCACTTTTAACCATTCCATAAATCTTGTGTTTAGGGCCCCTGGAAGCATGAAAATCACTTTAAAGATGCTAATTTTAGCTCTAACACTGATGATCCACCTACAAATGTGAACTGATGTTCAAAAATAAAACATTTGAAAATGGACCATTTTCCACATTTCTGAAGCATGACGTAATGGGGGGGTGTTATCTCTTTTGTCGAAAATCAGCCGTTTTTGCTCGAACATTAAATGCCTCCAAATGGTATTTAATTAACTTCCCGTGGTGAAGAAACCCTTTTTGAGAACTCAGAGTGAGTAAATTGGCCATTTTCATGCACTTTTAACCATTCCATAAATCTTGTGTTTAGGGCCCCTGGAAGCATGAAAATCACTTTAAAGATGCTAATTTTAGCTCTAACACTGATGATCCACCTACAAATGTGAACTGACGTTCAAAAATAAAACATTTGAAAACGGACCATTTTCCACATTTCTGAAGCATGACGTAATGGGGGGGTGTTATCTCTTTTGTCAAAAATCAGCTGTTTTTGCTTGAACATTAAATGCCTCCAAATAGTATTTAATTCACTTCCCGAGCCCCTGGAAGCATGAAAATCACTTTAAACATGCTAATTTTAGCTCTAACACTGATGATCCACCTACAAATGTGAACTGACGTTCAAAAATAAAACATTTGAAAACGGATCATTTTCCACATTTCTGAAGCATGACGTAATGGGGGGTGTTATCTCTTTTGTCGAAAATCAGCAGTTTTTGCTCGAACATTAAATGCCTCCAAATGGTATTTAATTAACTTCCCGGGGTGAAGAAACCTTTTTGAGAACTCAGAGTGAGTAAATTGGCCATTTTCATGCACTTTAACCATTCCATAAATCTCGTGTTTAGGGCCCCTGGAAGCATAAAAATCACTTTAAACATGCTAATTTTAGCTCTAACACTGATGATCCACCTACAAATGTGAACTGACGTTCAAAAATAAAACATTTGAAAACGGACCATTTTCCACATTTCTGAAGCATGACGTAATGGGGGGGTGTTATCTCTTTTGTCAAAAATCAGCTGTTTTTGATTGAACATTAAATGCCTCCAAATAGTATTTAATTCACTTCCCGAGCCCCTGGAAGCATGAAAATCACTTTAAACATGCTAATTTTAGCTCTAACACTGATGATCCACCTACAAATGTGAACTGACGTTCAAAAATAAAACATTTGAAAATGGACCATTTTCCACATTTCTGAAGCATGACGTAATGGGGGGGTGTTATCTCTTTTGTCGAAAATCAGCCGTTTTTGCTCGAACATTAAATGCCTCCAAATGGTATTTAATTAACTTCCCGGGGTGAAGAAACCCTTTTTGAGAACTCAGAGTGAGTAAATTGGCCATTTTCATGCACTTTTAACCATTCCATAAATCTTGTGTTTAGGGCCCCTGGAAGCATGAAAATCACTTTAAACATGCTAATTTTAGCTCCAACACTGATGATCCACCTACAAATGTGAACTGACGTTCCAAAATAAAACATTTGAAAACGGACCATTTTCCACATTTCTGAAGCATGACTTAATGGGGGGGGTGTTATCTCTTTTGTCAAAAATCAACTGTTTTTGCTTGAACATTAAATGCCTCCAAATAGTATTTAATTCACTTCCCGAGCCCCTGGAAGCATGAAAATCACTTTAAACATGCTAATTTTAGCTCTAACACTGATGATCCACCTACAAATGTGAACTGACGTTCAAAAATAAAACATTTGAAAACGGACCATTTTCCACATTTCTGAAGCATGACGTAATGGGGGGGTGTTATCTCTTTTGTCGAAAATCAGCCGTTTCTGCTCGAACATTAAATGCCTCCAAATGGTATTTAATTAACTTCCCGGGGTGAAGAAACACTTTTTGAGAACCCAGAGTGAGTAAATTGGCCATTTTCATGCACTTTTAACCATTCCATAAATCTTGTGTTTAGGGCCCCTGGAAGCATGAAAATCACTTTAAAGATGCTAATTTTAGCTCTAACACTGATGATCCACCTACAAATGTGAACTGACGTTCAAAAATAAAAACATTTGAAAACGGACCATTTTCCACATTTCTGAAGCATGACGTAATGGGGGGGTGTTATCTCTTTTGTCAAAAATCAGCTGTTTTTGCTTGAACATTAAATGCCTCCAAATAGTATTTAATTCACTTCCCGAGCCCCTGGAAGCATGAAAATCACTTTAAACATGCTAATTTTAGCTCTAACACTGATGATCCACCTACAAATGTGAACTGACGTTCAAAAACTAAAACATTTGAAAACGGACCATTTTCCACATTTCTGAAGCATGACGTAATGGGGGGGTGTTATCTCTTTTGTCGAAAATCAGCCGTTTTTGCTCGAACATTAAATGCCTCCAAATGGTATTTAATTAACTTCCCGGGGTGAAGAAACCCTTTTTGAGAACTCAGAGTGAGTAAATTGGCCATTTTCATGCACTTTTAACCATTCCATAAATCTTGTGTTTAGGGCCCCTGGAAGCATGAAAATCACTTTAAACATGCTAATTTTAGCTCCAACACTGATGATCCACCTACAAATGTGAACTGACATTCAAAAATAAAACATTTTAAAACGGACCATTTTCCACATTTCTGAAGCATGACGTAATGGGGGGGTGTTATCTCTTTTGTCAAAAATCAGCTGTTTTTGATTGAACATTAAATGCCTCCAAATAGTATTTAATTCACTTCCCGAGCCCCTGGAAGCATGAACATCACTATAAACATGCTAATTTTAGCTCTAACACTGATGATCCACCTACAAATGTGAACTGACGTTCCAAAATAAAACATTTGAAAACGGACCATTTTCCACATTTCTGAAGCATGACTTAATGGGGGGGGTGTTATCTCTTTTGTCGAAAATCAGCCGTTTCTGCTCGAACATTAAATGCCTCCAAATGGTATTTAATTAACTTCCCGGGGTGAAGAAACACTTTTTGAGAACTCAGAGTGAGTAAATTGGCCATTTTCATGCACTTTTAACCATTCCATAAATCTTGTGTTTAGGGCCCCTGGAAGCATGAAAATCACTTTAAACATGCTAATTTTAGCTCTAACACTGATGATCCACCTACAAATGTGAACTGACGTTCAAAAATAAAACATTTGAAAACGGACCATTTTCCACATTTCTGAAGCATGACGTAATGGGGGGGTGTTATCTCTTTTGTCAAAAATCAGCTGTTTTTGATTGAACATTAAATGCCTCCAAATAGTATTTAATTCACTTCCCGAGCCCCTGGAAGCATGAAAATCACTTTAAACATGCTAATTTTAGCTCTAACACTGATGATCCACCTACAAATGTGAACTGACGTTCAAAAATAAAATATTTGAAAACGGACCATTTTCCACATTTCTGAAGCATGACGTAATGGGGGGGTGTTATCTCTTTTGTCGAAAATCAGCCGTTTTTGCTCGAACATTAAATGCCTCCAAATGGTATTTAATTAACTTCCCGGGGTGAAGAAACCCTTTTTGAGAACTCAGAGTGAGTAAATTGGCCATTTTCATGCACTTTTAACCATTCCATAAATCTTGTGTTTAGGGCCCCTGGAAGCATGAAAATCACTTTAAACATGCTAATTTTAGCTCTAACACTGATGATCCACCTACAAATGTGAACTGAAGTTCAAAAATAAAACATTTGAAAACGGACCATTTTCCACATTTCTGAAGCATGACGTAATGGGGGGGTGTTATCTCTTTTGTCAAAAATCAGCTGTTTTTGATTGAACATTAAATGCCTCCAAATAGTATTTAATTCACTTCCCAAGCCCCTGGAAGCATGAAAATCACTTTAAACATGCTAATTTTAGCTCTAACACTGATGATCCACCTACAAATGTGAACTGATGTTCAAAAATAAAACATTTGAAAATGGACCATTTTCCACATTTCTGAAGCATGACGTAATGGGGGGGTGTTATCTCTTTTGTCGAAAATCAGCCGTTTTTGCTCGAACATTAAATGCCTCCAAATGGTATTTAATTAACTTCCCGGGGTGAAGAAACCCTTTTTGAGAACTCAGAGTGAGTAAATTGGCCATTTTCATGCACTTTTAACCATTCCATAAATCTTGTGTTTAGGGCCCCTGGAAGCATGAAAATCACTTTAAACATGCTAATTTTAGCTCTAACACTGATGATCCACCTACAAATGTGAACTGACGTTCAAAAATAAAACATTTGAAAACGGACCATTTTCCACATTTCTGAAGCATGACGTAATGGGGGGGGGTTATCTCTTTTGTCAAAAATCAGCTGTTTTTGCTTGAACCTTAAATGCCTCCAAATAGTATTTAATTCACTTCCCGAGCCCCTGGAAGCATGAAAATCACTTTAAACATGCTAATTTTAGCTCTAACACTGATGATCCACCTACAAATGTGAACTGACGTTCAAAAATAAAACATTTGAAAACGGACCATTTTCCACATTTCTGAAGCATGACGTAATTTGGGGGTGTTATCTCTTTTGTCGAAAATCAGCAGTTTTTGCTCGAACATTAAATGCCTCCAAATGGTATTTAATTAACTTCCGGGGGTGAAGAAACCCTTTTTGAGAACTCAGAGTGAGTAAATTGGCCATTTTCATGCACTTTTAACCATTCCATAAATCTTGTGTTTAGGGCCCCTGGAAGCATGAAAATCACTTTAAACATGCTAATTTTAGCTCTAACACTGATGATCCACCTACAAATGTGAACTGACGTTCAAAAATAAAACATTTGAAAACGGACCATTTTCCACATTTCTGAAGCATGACGTAATGGGGGGGTGTTATCTCTTTTGTCAAAAATCAGCTGTTTTTGATTGAACATTAAATGCCTCCAAATAGTATTTAATTCACTTCCCGAGCCCCTGGAAGCATGAAAATCACTTTAAACATGCTAATTTTAGCTCTAACACTGATGATCCACCTACAAATGTGAACTGACGTTCAAAAATAAAACATTTGAAAACGGACCATTTTCCACATTTCTGAAGCATGACGTAATGGGGGGGTGTTATCTCTTTTGTCGAAAATCAGCCGTTTTTGCTCGAACATTAAATGACTCCAAATGGTATTTAATTAACTTCCCGGGGTCAAGAAACCCTTTTTGAGAACTCAGAGTGAGTAAATTGGCCATTTTCATGCACTTTTAACCATTCCATAAATCTTGTGTTTAGGGCCCCTGGAAGCATGAAAATCACTTTAAACATGCTAATTTTAGCTCTAACACTGATGATCCACCTACAAATGTGAACTGACGTTCAAAAATAAAACATTTGAAAACGGACCATTTTTCACATTTCTGAAGCATGACGTAATGGGGGGGTGTTATCTCTTTTGTCAAAAATCAGCTGTTTTTGCTTGAACATTAAATGCCTCCAAATAGTATTTAATTCACTTCCCGAGCCCCTGGAAGCATGAAAATCACTTTAAACATGCTAATTTTAGCTCTAACACTGATGATCCACCTACAAATGTGAACTGACGTTCAAAAATAAAACATTTGAAAACGGACCATTTTCCACATTTCTGAAGCATGACGTAATGGGGGGGTGTTATCTCTTTTGTCGAAAATCAGCCGTTTTTGCTCGAACATTAAATGCCTCCAAATGGTATTTAATTAACTTCCCGGGGTGAAGAAACCCTTTTTGAGAACTCAGAGTGAGTAAATTGGCCATTTTCATGCACTTTTAACCATTCCATAAATCTTGTGTTTAGGGCCCCTGGAAGAATGAAAATCACTTTAAACATGCTAATTTTAGCTCTAACACTGATGATCCACCTACAAATGTGAACTGACGTTCAAAAATAAAACATTTGAAAACGGACCATTTTCCACATTTCTGAAGCATGACGTAATGGGGGGGTGTTATCTCCTTTGTCAAAAATCAGCTGTTTTTGCTTGAACATTAAATGCCTCCAAATAGTATTTAATTCACTTCCCGAGCCCCTGGAAGCATGAAAATCACTTTAAACATGCTAATTTTAGCTCTAACACTGATGATCCACCTACAAATGTGAACTGACGTTCAAAAAGAAAACATTTGAAAACGGACCATTTTCCACATTTCTGAAGCATGACGTAATGGGGGGGTGTTATCTCTTTTGTCAAAAATCAGCTGTTTTTGCTTGAACATTAAATGCCTCCAAATAGTATTCAATTCACTTCCCGAGCCCCTGGAAGCATGAAAATCACTTTAAACATGCTAATTTTAGCTCTAACACTGATGATCCACCTACAAATGTGAACTGACGTTCAAAAATAAAACATTTGAAAACGGACCATTTTCCACATTTCTGAAGCATGACGTAATGGGGGGGTGTTATCTCTTTTGTCGAAAATCAGCAGTTTTTGCTCGAACATTAAATGCCTCCAAATGGTATTTAATTAACTTCCCGGGGTGAAGAAACCCTTTTTGAGAACTCAGAGTGAGTAAATTGGCCATTTTCATGCACTTTTAACCATTCCATAAATCTTGTGTTTAGGGCCCCTGGAAGCATGAAAATCACTTTAAACTTGCTAATTTTAGCTCTAACACTGATGATCCACCTACAAATGTGAACTGACGTTCAAAAAGAAAACATTTGAAAACGGACCATTTTCCACATTTCTGAAGCATGACGTAATGGGGGGTGTTATCTCTTTTGTCGAAAATCAGCCGTTTTTGCTCGAACATTAAATGCCTCCAAATGGTATTTAATTAACTTCCCGGGGTGAAGAAACCCTTTTTGAGAACTCAGAGTGAGTTAATTGGCCATTTTCATGCACTTTTAACCATTCCATAAATCTTGTGTTTAGGGCCCCTGGAAGCATGAAAATCACTTTAAAAATGCTAATTTTAGCTCTAACACTGATGATCCACCTACAAATGTGAACTGACGTTCAAAAATAAAACATTTGAAAACGGACCATTTTCCACATTTCTGAAGCATGACGTAATGGGGGGGTGTTATCTCTTTTGTCAAAAATCAGCTGTTTTTGCTTGAACATTAAATGCCTCCAAATAGTATTTAATTCACTTCCCGAGCCCCTGGAAGCATGAAAATCACTTTAAACATGCTAATTTTAGCTCTAACACTGATGATCCACCTACAAATGTGAACTGACGTTCAAAAATAAAACATTTGAAAACGGACCATTTTCCACATTTCTGAAGCATGACGTAATGGGGGGGTGTTATCTCTTTTTTCAAAAATCAGCAGTTTTTGCTCGAACATTAAATGCCTCCAAATGGTATTTAATTAACTTCCCGGGGTGAAGAAACCCTTTTTGAGAACTCAGAGTGAGTAAATTGGCCATTTTCATGCACTTTTAACCATTCCATAAATCTTGTGTTTAGGGCCCCTGGAAGCATGAAAATCACTTTAAACATGCTAATTTTAGCTCTAACACTGATGATCCACCTACAAATGTGAACTGACGTTAAAAAAAAAAACATTTGAAAACGGACCATTTTCCACATTTCTGAAGCATGACGTAATGGGGGGGTGTTATCTCTTTTGTCAAAAATCAGCTGTTTTTGCTTGAACATTAAATGTCTCCAAATAGTATTTAATTCACTTCCCGAGCCCCTGGAAGCATGAAAATCACTTTAAACATGCTAATTTTAGCTCTAACACTGATGATCCACCTACAAATGTGAACTGACGTTCAAAAATAAAACATTTGAAAACGGACCATTTTCCACATTTCTGAAGCATGACGTAATGGGGAGGTGTTATCTCTTTTGTCGAAAATCAGCCGTTTTTGCTCGAACATTAAATGCCTCCAAATGGTATTTAATTAACTTCCCGGGGTGAAGAAACCCTTTTTGAGAACTCAGAGTGAGTAAATTGGCCATTTTCATGCACTTTTAACCATTCCATAAATCTTGTGTTTAGGGCCCCTGGAAGCATGAAAATCACTTTAAACATGCTAATTTTAGCTCCAACACTGATGATCCACCTACAAATGTGAACTGACATTCAAAAATAAAACATTTTAAAACGGACCATTTTCCACATTTCTGAAGCATGACGTAATGGGGGGGTGTTATCTCTTTTGTCAAAAATCAGCTGTTTTTGATTGAACATTAAATGCCTCCAAATAGTATTTAATTCACTTCCCGAGCCCCTGGAAGCATGAACATCACTATAAACATGCTAATTTTAGCTCTAACACTGATGATCCACCTACAAATGTGAACTGACGTTCCAAAATAAAACATTTGAAAACGGACCATTTTCCACATTTCTGAAGCATGACTTAATGGGGGGGGTGTTATCTCTTTTGTCGAAAATCAGCCGTTTCTGCTCGAACATTAAATGCCTCCAAATGGTATTTAATTAACTTCCCGGGGTGAAGAAACCCTTTTTGAGAACTCAGAGTGAGTAAATTGGCCATTTTCATGCACTTTTAACCATTCCATAAATCTTGTGTTTAGGGCCCCTGGAAGCATGAAAATCACTTTAAACATGCTAATTTTAGCTCTAACACTGATGATCCACCTACAAATGTGAACTGACGTTAAAAAATAAAACATTTGAAAGCAGACCATTTTCTACATTTCTGAAGCATGACGTAATGGGGGGGGTGTTATCTCTTTTGTCGAAAATCAGCCGTTTTTGCTCGAACATTAAATGCCTCCAAATGGTATTTAATTAACTTCCCGGTGTGAAGAAACCCTTTTTGAGAACTCAGAGTGAGTAAATTGGCCATTTTCATGCACTTTTAACCATTCTATAAATCTTGTGTTTAGTGCCCCTGGAAGCATGAAAATCACTTTAAACATGCTAATTTTAGCTCTAACACTGATGATCCACCTACAAATGTGAACTGACGTTCAAAAATAAAACATTTGAAAACTGACCATTTTCCACATTTCTGAAGCATGACGTAATGGGGGGTGTTATCTCTTTTGTCAAAAATCAGCTGTTTCTGCTCAAACATTAAATGCCTCCAAATGGTATTTAATTAACTTCCCGGGGTGAAGAAACCCTTTTTGAGAACTCAGAGTGAGTAAATTGGCCATTTTCATGCACTTTTAACCATTCCATAAATCTTGTGTTTAGGGCCCCTGGAAGCATGAAAATCACTTTAAACATGCTAATTTTAGCTCTAACACTGATGATCCACCTACAAATGTGAACTGACGTTCAAAAATAAAACATTTGAAAACGGACCATTTTCCACATTTCTGAAGCATGACGTAATGGGGGGGTGTTATCTCTTTTGTCAAAAATCAGCTGTTTTTGATTGAACATTAAATGCCTCCAAATAGTATTTAATTCACTTCCCGAGCCCCTGGAAGCATGAAAATCACTTTAAACATGCTAATTTTAGCTCTAACACTGATGATCCACCTACAAATGTGAACTGACGTTCAAAAATAAAACATTTGAAAACGGACCATTTTCCACATTTCTGAAGCATGACGTAATGGGGGGGTGTTATCTCTTTTGTCGAAAATCAGCCGTTTTTGCTCGAACATTAAATGCCTCCAAATGGTATTTAATTAACTTCCCGGGGTGAAGAAACCCTTTTCGAGAACTCAGAGTGAGTAAATTGGCCATTTTCATGCACTTTTAACCATTCCATAAATCTTGTGTTTAGGGCCCCTGGAAGCATGAAAATCACTTTAAACATGCTAATTTTAGCTCCAACACTGATGATCCACCTACAAATGTGAACTGACATTCAAAAATAAAACATTTTAAAACGGACCATTTTCCACATTTCTGAAGCATGACGTAATGGGGGGGTGTTATCTCTTTTGTCAAAAATCAGCTGTTTTTGATTGAACATTAAATGCCTCCAAATAGTATTTAATTCACTTCCCGAGCCCCTGGAAGCATGAACATCACTATAAACATGCTAATTTTAGCTCTAACACTGATGATCCACCTACAAATGTGAACTGACGTTCCAAAATAAAACATTTGAAAACTGACCATTTTCCACATTTCTGAAGCATGACTTAATGGGGGGGGTGTTATCTCTTTTGTCGAAAATCAGCCATTTCTGCTCAAACATTAAATGCCTCCAAATGGTATTTAATTAACTTCCCGGGGTGGAGAAACACTTTTTGAGAACTCAGAGTGAGTAAATTGGCCATTTTCATGCACTTTTAACCATTCCATAAATCTTGTGTTTAGGGCCCCTGGAAGCATGAAAATCACTTTAAAGATGCTAATTTTAGCTCTAACACTGATGATCCACCTACAAATGTGAACTGATGTTCAAAAATAAAACATTTGAAAATGGACCATTTTCCACATTTCTGAAGCATGACGTAATGGGGGGGTGTTATCTCTTTTGTCGAAAATCAGCCGTTTTTGCTCGAACATTAAATGCCTCCAAATGGTATTTAATTAACTTCCCGTGGTGAAGAAACCCTTTTTGAGAACTCAGAGTGAGTAAATTGGCCATTTTCATGCACTTTTAACCATTCCATAAATCTTGTGTTTAGGGCCCCTGGAAGCATGAAAATCACTTTAAAGATGCTAATTTTAGCTCTAACACTGATGATCCACCTACAAATGTGAACTGACGTTCAAAAATAAAACATTTGAAAACGGACCATTTTCCACATTTCTGAAGCATGACGTAATGGGGGGGTGTTATCTCTTTTGTCAAAAATCAGCTGTTTTTGCTTGAACATTAAATGCCTCCAAATAGTATTTAATTCACTTCCCGAGCCCCTGGAAGCATGAAAATCACTTTAAACATGCTAATTTTAGCTCTAACACTGATGATCCACCTACAAATGTGAACTGACGTTCAAAAATAAAACATTTGAAAACGGATCATTTTCCACATTTCTGAAGCATGACGTAATGGGGGGTGTTATCTCTTTTGTCGAAAATCAGCAGTTTTTGCTCGAACATTAAATGCCTCCAAATGGTATTTAATTAACTTCCCGGGGTGAAGAAACCTTTTTGAGAACTCAGAGTGAGTAAATTGGCCATTTTCATGCACTTTAACCATTCCATAAATCTCGTGTTTAGGGCCCCTGGAAGCATAAAAATCACTTTAAACATGCTAATTTTAGCTCTAACACTGATGATCCACCTACAAATGTGAACTGACGTTCAAAAATAAAACATTTGAAAACGGACCATTTTCCACATTTCTGAAGCATGACGTAATGGGGGGGTGTTATCTCTTTTGTCAAAAATCAGCTGTTTTTGATTGAACATTAAATGCCTCCAAATAGTATTTAATTCACTTCCCGAGCCCCTGGAAGCATGAAAATCACTTTAAACATGCTAATTTTAGCTCTAACACTGATGATCCACCTACAAATGTGAACTGACGTTCAAAAATAAAACATTTGAAAATGGACCATTTTCCACATTTCTGAAGCATGACGTAATGGGGGGGTGTTATCTCTTTTGTCGAAAATCAGCCGTTTTTGCTCGAACATTAAATGCCTCCAAATGGTATTTAATTAACTTCCCGGGGTGAAGAAACCCTTTTTGAGAACTCAGAGTGAGTAAATTGGCCATTTTCATGCACTTTTAACCATTCCATAAATCTTGTGTTTAGGGCCCCTGGAAGCATGAAAATCACTTTAAACATGCTAATTTTAGCTCCAACACTGATGATCCACCTACAAATGTGAACTGACGTTCCAAAATAAAACATTTGAAAACGGACCATTTTCCACATTTCTGAAGCATGACTTAATGGGGGGGGGTGTTATCTCTTTTGTCAAAAATCAACTGTTTTTGCTTGAACATTAAATGCCTCCAAATAGTATTTAATTCACTTCCCGAGCCCCTGGAAGCATGAACATCACTATAAACATGCTAATTTTAGCTCTAACACTGATGATCCACCTACAAATGTGAACTGACGTTCCAAAATAAAACATTTGAAAACGGACCATTTTCCACATTTCTGAAGCATGACTTAATGGGGGGGGTGTTATCTCTTTTGTCGAAAATCAGCCATTTCTGCTCAAACATTAAATGCCTCCAAATGGTATTTAATTAACTTCCCGGGGTGGAGAAACACTTTTTGAGAACTCAGAGTGAGTAAATTGGCCATTTTCATGCACTTTTAACCATTCCATAAATCTTGTGTTTAGGGCCCCTGGAAGCATGAAAATCACTTTAAAGATGCTAATTTTAGCTCTAACACTGATGATCCACCTACAAATGTGAACTGATGTTCAAAAATAAAACATTTGAAAATGGACCATTTTCCACATTTCTGAAGCATGACGTAATGGGGGGGTGTTATCTCTTTTGTCGAAAATCAGCCGTTTTTGCTCGAACATTAAATGCCTCCAAATGGTATTTAATTAACTTCCCGTGGTGAAGAAACCCTTTTTGAGAACTCAGAGTGAGTAAATTGGCCATTTTCATGCACTTTTAACCATTCCATAAATCTTGTGTTTAGGGCCCCTGGAAGCATGAAAATCACTTTAAAGATGCTAATTTTAGCTCTAACACTGATGATCCACCTACAAATGTGAACTGACGTTCAAAAATAAAACATTTGAAAACGGACCATTTTCCACATTTCTGAAGCATGACGTAATGGGGGGGTGTTATCTCTTTTGTCAAAAATCAGCTGTTTTTGCTTGAACATTAAATGCCTCCAAATAGTATTTAATTCACTTCCCGAGCCCCTGGAAGCATGAAAATCACTTTAAACATGCTAATTTTAGCTCTAACACTGATGATCCACCTACAAATGTGAACTGACGTTCAAAAATAAAACATTTGAAAACGGATCATTTTCCACATTTCTGAAGCATGACGTAATGGGGGGTGTTATCTCTTTTGTCGAAAATCAGCAGTTTTTGCTCGAACATTAAATGCCTCCAAATGGTATTTAATTAACTTCCCGGGGTGAAGAAACCTTTTTGAGAACTCAGAGTGAGTAAATTGGCCATTTTCATGCACTTTAACCATTCCATAAATCTCGTGTTTAGGGCCCCTGGAAGCATAAAAATCACTTTAAACATGCTAATTTTAGCTCTAACACTGATGATCCACCTACAAATGTGAACTGACGTTCAAAAATAAAACATTTGAAAACGGACCATTTTCCACATTTCTGAAGCATGACGTAATGGGGGGGTGTTATCTCTTTTGTCAAAAATCAGCTGTTTTTGATTGAACATTAAATGCCTCCAAATAGTATTTAATTCACTTCCCGAGCCCCTGGAAGCATGAAAATCACTTTAAACATGCTAATTTTAGCTCTAACACTGATGATCCACCTACAAATGTGAACTGACGTTCAAAAATAAAACATTTGAAAATGGACCATTTTCCACATTTCTGAAGCATGACGTAATGGGGGGGTGTTATCTCTTTTGTCGAAAATCAGCCGTTTTTGCTCGAACATTAAATGCCTCCAAATGGTATTTAATTAACTTCCCGGGGTGAAGAAACCCTTTTTGAGAACTCAGAGTGAGTAAATTGGCCATTTTCATGCACTTTTAACCATTCCATAAATCTTGTGTTTAGGGCCCCTGGAAGCATGAAAATCACTTTAAACATGCTAATTTTAGCTCCAACACTGATGATCCACCTACAAATGTGAACTGACGTTCCAAAATAAAACATTTGAAAACGGACCATTTTCCACATTTCTGAAGCATGACTTAATGGGGGGGGTGTTATCTCTTTTGTCAAAAATCAACTGTTTTTGCTTGAACATTAAATGCCTCCAAATAGTATTTAATTCACTTCCCGAGCCCCTGGAAGCATGAAAATCACTTTAAACATGCTAATTTTAGCTCTAACACTGATGATCCACCTACAAATGTGAACTGACGTTCAAAAATAAAACATTTGAAAACGGACCATTTTCCACATTTCTGAAGCATGACGTAATGGGGGGGTGTTATCTCTTTTGTCGAAAATCAGCCGTTTCTGCTCGAACATTAAATGCCTCCAAATGGTATTTAATTAACTTCCCGGGGTGAAGAAACACTTTTTGAGAACTCAGAGTGAGTAAATTGGCCATTTTCATGCACTTTTAACCATTCCATAAATCTTGTGTTTAGGGCCCCTGGAAGCATGAAAATCACTTTAAAGATGCTAATTTTAGCTCTAACACTGATGATCCACCTACAAATGTGAACTGACGTTCAAAAATAAAAACATTTGAAAACGGACCATTTTCCACATTTCTGAAGCATGACGTAATGGGGGGGTGTTATCTCTTTTGTCAAAAATCAGCTGTTTTTGCTTGAACATTAAATGCCTCCAAATAGTATTTAATTCACTTCCCGAGCCCCTGGAAGCATGAAAATCACTTTAAACATGCTAATTTTAGCTCTAACACTGATGATCCACCTACAAATGTGAACTGACGTTCAAAAATAAAACATTTGAAAACGGACCATTTTCCACATTTCTGAAGCATGACGTAATGGGGGGGTGTTATCTCTTTTGTCGAAAATCAGCCGTTTTTGCTCGAACATTAAATGCCTCCAAATGGTATTTAATTAACTTCCCGGGGTGAAGAAACCCTTTTTGAGAACTCAGAGTGAGTAAATTGGCCATTTTCATGCACTTTTAACCATTCCATAAATCTTGTGTTTAGGGCCCCTGGAAGCATGAAAATCACTTTAAACATGCTAATTTTAGCTCCAACACTGATGATCCACCTACAAATGTGAACTGACATTCAAAAATAAAACATTTTAAAACGGACCATTTTCCACATTTCTGAAGCATGACGTAATGGGGGGGTGTTATCTCTTTTGTCAAAAATCAGCTGTTTTTGATTGAACATTAAATGCCTCCAAATAGTATTTAATTCACTTCCCGAGCCCCTGGAAGCATGAACATCACTATAAACATGCTAATTTTAGCTCTAACACTGATGATCCACCTACAAATGTGAACTGACGTTCCAAAATAAAACATTTGAAAACGGACCATTTTCCACATTTCTGAAGCATGACTTAATGGGGGGGGTGTTATCTCTTTTGTCGAAAATCAGCCGTTTCTGCTCGAACATTAAATGCCTCCAAATGGTATTTAATTAACTTCCCGGGGTGAAGAAACACTTTTTGAGAACTCAGAGTGAGTAAATTGGCCATTTTCATGCACTTTTAACCATTCCATAAATCTTGTGTTTAGGGCCCCTGGAAGCATGAAAATCACTTTAAACATGCTAATTTTAGCTCTAACACTGATGATCCACCTACAAATGTGAACTGACGTTCAAAAATAAAACATTTGAAAACGGACCATTTTCCACATTTCTGAAGCATGACGTAATGGGGGGGTGTTATCTCTTTTGTCAAAAATCAGCTGTTTTTGATTGAACATTAAATGCCTCCAAATAGTATTTAATTCACTTCCCGAGCCCCTGGAAGCATGAAAATCACTTTAAACATGCTAATTTTAGCTCTAACACTGATGATCCACCTACAAATGTGAACTGACGTTCAAAAATAAAATATTTGAAAACGGACCATTTTCCACATTTCTGAAGCATGACGTAATGGGGGGGTGTTATCTCTTTTGTCGAAAATCAGCCGTTTTTGCTCGAACATTAAATGCCTCCAAATGGTATTTAATTAACTTCCCGGGGTGAAGAAACCCTTTTTGAGAACTCAGAGTGAGTAAATTGGCCATTTTCATGCACTTTTAACCATTCCATAAATCTTGTGTTTAGGGCCCCTGGAAGCATGAAAATCACTTTAAACATGCTAATTTTAGCTCTAACACTGATGATCCACCTACAAATGTGAACTGAAGTTCAAAAATAAAACATTTGAAAACGGACCATTTTCCACATTTCTGAAGCATGACGTAATGGGGGGGTGTTATCTCTTTTGTCAAAAATCAGCTGTTTTTGATTGAACATTAAATGCCTCCAAATAGTATTTAATTCACTTCCCAAGCCCCTGGAAGCATGAAAATCACTTTAAACATGCTAATTTTAGCTCTAACACTGATGATCCACCTACAAATGTGAACTGATGTTCAAAAATAAAACATTTGAAAATGGACCATTTTCCACATTTCTGAAGCATGACGTAATGGGGGGGTGTTATCTCTTTTGTCGAAAATCAGCCGTTTTTGCTCGAACATTAAATGCCTCCAAATGGTATTTAATTAACTTCCCGGGGTGAAGAAACCCTTTTTGAGAACTCAGAGTGAGTAAATTGGCCATTTTCATGCACTTTTAACCATTCCATAAATCTTGTGTTTAGGGCCCCTGGAAGCATGAAAATCACTTTAAACATGCTAATTTTAGCTCTAACACTGATGATCCACCTACAAATGTGAACTGACGTTCAAAAATAAAACATTTGAAAACGGACCATTTTCCACATTTCTGAAGCATGACGTAATGGGGGGGGGTTATCTCTTTTGTCAAAAATCAGCTGTTTTTGCTTGAACATTAAATGCCTCCAAATAGTATTTAATTCACTTCCCGAGCCCCTGGAAGCATGAAAATCACTTTAAACATGCTAATTTTAGCTCTAACACTGATGATCCACCTACAAATGTGAACTGACGTTCAAAAATAAAACATTTGAAAACGGACCATTTTCCACATTTCTGAAGCATGACGTAATTTGGGGGTGTTATCTCTTTTGTCGAAAATCAGCAGTTTTTGCTCGAACATTAAATGCCTCCAAATGGTATTTAATTAACTTCCGGGGGTGAAGAAACCCTTTTTGAGAACTCAGAGTGAGTAAATTGGCCATTTTCATGCACTTTTAACCATTCCATAAATCTTGTGTTTAGGGCCCCTGGAAGCATGAAAATCACTTTAAACATGCTAATTTTAGCTCTAACACTGATGATCCACCTACAAATGTGAACTGACGTTCAAAAATAAAACATTTGAAAACGGACCATTTTCCACATTTCTGAAGCATGACGTAATGGGGGGGTGTTATCTCTTTTGTCAAAAATCAGCTGTTTTTGATTGAACATTAAATGCCTCCAAATAGTATTTAATTCACTTCCCGAGCCCCTGGAAGCATGAAAATCACTTTAAACATGCTAATTTTAGCTCTAACACTGATGATCCACCTACAAATGTGAACTGACGTTCAAAAATAAAACATTTGAAAACGGACCATTTTCCACATTTCTGAAGCATGACGTAATGGGGGGGTGTTATCTCTTTTGTCGAAAATCAGCCGTTTTTGCTCGAACATTAAATGACTCCAAATGGTATTTAATTAACTTCCCGGGGTGAAGAAACCCTTTTTGAGAACTCAGAGTGAGTAAATTGGCCATTTTCATGCACTTTTAACCATTCCATAAATCTTGTGTTTAGGGCCCCTGGAAGCATGAAAATCACTTTAAACATGCTAATTTTAGCTCTAACACTGATGATCCACCTACAAATGTGAACTGACGTTCAAAAATAAAACATTTGAAAACGGACCATTTTTCACATTTCTGAAGCATGACGTAATGGGGGGGTGTTATCTCTTTTGTCAAAAATCAGCTGTTTTTGCTTGAACATTAAATGCCTCCAAATAGTATTTAATTCACTTCCCGAGCCCCTGGAAGCATGAAAATCACTTTAAACATGCTAATTTTAGCTCTAACACTGATGATCCACCTACAAATGTGAACTGACGTTCAAAAATAAAACATTTGAAAACGGACCATTTTCCACATTTCTGAAGCATGACGTAATGGGGGGGTGTTATCTCTTTTGTCGAAAATCAGCCGTTTTTGCTCGAACATTAAATGCCTCCAAATGGTATTTAATTAACTTCCCGGGGTGAAGAAACCCTTTTTGAGAACTCAGAGTGAGTAAATTGGCCATTTTCATGCACTTTTAACCATTCCATAAATCTTGTGTTTAGGGCCCCTGGAAGAATGAAAATCACTTTAAACATGCTAATTTTAGCTCTAACACTGATGATCCACCTACAAATGTGAACTGACGTTCAAAAATAAAACATTTGAAAACGGACCATTTTCCACATTTCTGAAGCATGACGTAATGGGGGGGTGTTATCTCCTTTGTCAAAAATCAGCTGTTTTTGCTTGAACATTAAATGCCTCCAAATAGTATTTAATTCACTTCCCGAGCCCCTGGAAGCATGAAAATCACTTTAAACATGCTAATTTTAGCTCTAACACTGATGATCCACCTACAAATGTGAACTGACGTTCAAAAAGAAAACATTTGAAAACGGACCATTTTCCACATTTCGGAAGCATGACGTAATGGGGGGGTGTTATCTCTTTTGTCAAAAATCAGCTGTTTTTGCTTGAACATTAAATGCCTCCAAATAGTATTCAATTCACTTCCCGAGCCCCTGGAAGCATGAAAATCACTTTAAACATGCTAATTTTAGCTCTAACACTGATGATCCACCTACAAATGTGAACTGACGTTCAAAAATAAAACATTTGAAAACGGACCATTTTCCACATTTCTGAAGCATGACGTAATGGGGGGGTGTTATCTCTTTTGTCGAAAATCAGCAGTTTTTGCTCGAACATTAAATGCCTCCAAATGGTATTTAATTAACTTCCCGGGGTGAAGAAACCCTTTTTGAGAACTCAGAGTGAGTAAATTGGCCATTTTCATGCACTTTTAACCATTCCATAAATCTTGTGTTTAGGGCCCCTGGAAGCATGAAAATCACTTTAAACTTGCTAATTTTAGCTCTAACACTGATGATCCACCTACAAATGTGAACTGACGTTCAAAAATAAAACATTTGAAAACGGACCATTTTCCACATTTCTGAAGCATGACGTAATGGGGGGGTGTTATCTCTTTTGTCGAAAATCAGCTGTTTTTGATTGAACATTAAATGCCTCCAAATAGTATTTAATTCACTTCCCGAGCCCCTGGAAGCATGAAAATCACTTTAAACATGCTAATTTTAGCTCTAACACTGATGATCCACCTACAAATGTGAACTGACGTTCAAAAAGAAAACATTTGAAAACGGACCATTTTCCACATTTCTGAAGCATGACGTAATGGGGGGTGTTATCTCTTTTGTCGAAAATCAGCCGTTTTTGCTCGAACATTAAATGCCTCCAAATGGTATTTAATTAACTTCCCGGGGTGAAGAAACCCTTTTTGAGAACTCAGAGTGAGTTAATTGGCCATTTTCATGCACTTTTAACCATTCCATAAATCTTGTGTTTAGGGCCCCTGGAAGCATGAAAATCACTTTAAAAATGCTAATTTTAGCTCTAACACTGATGATCCACCTACAAATGTGAACTGACGTTCAAAAATAAAACATTTGAAAACGGACCATTTTCCACATTTCTGAAGCATGACGTAATGGGGGGGTGTTATCTCTTTTGTCAAAAATCAGCTGTTTTTGCTTGAACATTAAATGCCTCCAAATAGTATTTAATTCACTTCCCGAGCCCCTGGAAGCATGAAAATCACTTTAAACATGCTAATTTTAGCTCTAACACTGATGATCCACCTACAAATGTGAACTGACGTTCAAAAATAAAACATTTGAAAACGGACCATTTTCCACATTTCTGAAGCATGACGTAATGGGGGGGTGTTATCTCTTTTTTCAAAAATCAGCAGTTTTTGCTCGAACATTAAATGCCTCCAAATGGTATTTAATTAACTTCCCGGGGTGAAGAAACCCTTTTTGAGAACTCAGAGTGAGTAAATTGGCCATTTTCATGCACTTTTAACCATTCCATAAATCTTGTGTTTAGGGCCCCTGGAAGCATGAAAATCACTTTAAACATGCTAATTTTAGCTCTAACACTGATGATCCACCTACAAATGTGAACTGACGTTAAAAAAAAAAACATTTGAAAACGGACCATTTTCCACATTTCTGAAGCATGACGTAATGGGGGGGTGTTATCTCTTTTGTCAAAAATCAGCTGTTTTTGCTTGAACATTAAATGTCTCCAAATAGTATTTAATTCACTTCCCGAGCCCCTGGAAGCATGAAAATCACTTTAAACATGCTAATTTTAGCTCTAACACTGATGATCCACCTACAAATGTGAACTGACGTTCAAAAATAAAACATTTGAAAACGGACCATTTTCCACATTTCTGAAGCATGACGTAATGGGGAGGTGTTATCTCTTTTGTCGAAAATCAGCCGTTTTTGCTCGAACATTAAATGCCTCCAAATGGTATTTAATTAACTTCCCGGGGTGAAGAAACCCTTTTTGAGAACTCAGAGTGAGTAAATTGGCCATTTTCATGCACTTTTAACCATTCCATAAATCTTGTGTTTAGGGCCCCTGGAAGCATGAAAATCACTTTAAACATGCTAATTTTAGCTCCAACACTGATGATCCACCTACAAATGTGAACTGACATTCAAAAATAAAACATTTTAAAACGGACCATTTTCCACATTTCTGAAGCATGACGTAATGGGGGGGTGTTATCTCTTTTGTCAAAAATCAGCTGTTTTTGATTGAACATTAAATGCCTCCAAATAGTATTTAATTCACTTCCCGAGCCCCTGGAAGCATGAACATCACTATAAACATGCTAATTTTAGCTCTAACACTGATGATCCACCTACAAATGTGAACTGACGTTCCAAAATAAAACATTTGAAAACGGACCATTTTCCACATTTCTGAAGCATGACTTAATGGGGGGGGTGTTATCTCTTTTGTCGAAAATCAGCCGTTTCTGCTCGAACATTAAATGCCTCCAAATGGTATTTAATTAACTTCCCGGGGTGAAGAAACCCTTTTTGAGAACTCAGAGTGAGTAAATTGGCCATTTTCATGCACTTTTAACCATTCCATAAATCTTGTGTTTAGGGCCCCTGGAAGCATGAAAATCACTTTAAACATGCTAATTTTAGCTCTAACACTGATGATCCACCTACAAATGTGAACTGACGTTAAAAAATAAAACATTTGAAAGCAGACCATTTTCTACATTTCTGAAGCATGACGTAATGGGGGGGGTGTTATCTCTTTTGTCGAAAATCAGCCGTTTTTGCTCGAACATTAAATGCCTCCAAATGGTATTTAATTAACTTCCCGGTGTGAAGAAACCCTTTTTGAGAACTCAGAGTGAGTAAATTGGCCATTTTCATGCACTTTTAACCATTCTATAAATCTTGTGTTTAGTGCCCCTGGAAGCATGAAAATCACTTTAAACATGCTAATTTTAGCTCTAACACTGATGATCCACCTACAAATGTGAACTGACGTTCAAAAATAAAACATTTGAAAACTGACCATTTTCCACATTTCTGAAGCATGACGTAATGGGGGGTGTTATCTCTTTTGTCAAAAATCAGCTGTTTCTGCTCAAACATTAAATGCCTCCAAATGGTATTTAATTAACTTCCCGGGGTGAAGAAACCCTTTTTGAGAACTCAGAGTGAGTAAATTGGCCATTTTCATGCACTTTTAACCATTCCATAAATCTTGTGTTTAGGGCCCCTGGAAGCATGAAAATCACTTTAAACATGCTAATTTTAGCTCTAACACTGATGATCCACCTACAAATGTGAACTGACGTTCAAAAATAAAACATTTGAAAACGGACCATTTTCCACATTTCTGAAGCATGACGTAATGGGGGGGTGTTATCTCTTTTGTCAAAAATCAGCTGTTTTTGATTGAACATTAAATGCCTCCAAATAGTATTTAATTCACTTCCCGAGCCCCTGGAAGCATGAAAATCACTTTAAACATGCTAATTTTAGCTCTAACACTGATGATCCACCTACAAATGTGAACTGACGTTCAAAAATAAAACATTTGAAAACGGACCATTTTCCACATTTCTGAAGCATGACGTAATGGGGGGGTGTTATCTCTTTTGTCGAAAATCAGCCGTTTTTGCTCGAACATTAAATGCCTCCAAATGGTATTTAATTAACTTCCCGGGGTGAAGAAACCCTTTTCGAGAACTCAGAGTGAGTAAATTGGCCATTTTCATGCACTTTTAACCATTCCATAAATCTTGTGTTTAGGGCCCCTGGAAGCATGAAAATCACTTTAAACATGCTAATTTTAGCTCCAACACTGATGATCCACCTACAAATGTGAACTGACATTCAAAAATAAAACATTTTAAAACGGACCATTTTCCACATTTCTGAAGCATGACGTAATGGGGGGGTGTTATCTCTTTTGTCAAAAATCAGCTGTTTTTGATTGAACATTAAATGCCTCCAAATAGTATTTAATTCACTTCCCGAGCCCCTGGAAGCATGAACATCACTATAAACATGCTAATTTTAGCTCTAACACTGATGATCCACCTACAAATGTGAACTGACGTTCCAAAATAAAACATTTGAAAACTGACCATTTTCCACATTTCTGAAGCATGACTTAATGGGGGGGGTGTTATCTCTTTTGTCGAAAATCAGCCATTTCTGCTCAAACATTAAATGCCTCCAAATGGTATTTAATTAACTTCCCGGGGTGGAGAAACACTTTTTGAGAACTCAGAGTGAGTAAATTGGCCATTTTCATGCACTTTTAACCATTCCATAAATCTTGTGTTTAGGGCCCCTGGAAGCATGAAAATCACTTTAAAGATGCTAATTTTAGCTCTAACACTGATGATCCACCTACAAATGTGAACTGATGTTCAAAAATAAAACATTTGAAAATGGACCATTTTCCACATTTCTGAAGCATGACGTAATGGGGGGGTGTTATCTCTTTTGTCGAAAATCAGCCGTTTTTGCTCGAACATTAAATGCCTCCAAATGGTATTTAATTAACTTCCCGTGGTGAAGAAACCCTTTTTGAGAACTCAGAGTGAGTAAATTGGCCATTTTCATGCACTTTTAACCATTCCATAAATCTTGTGTTTAGGGCCCCTGGAAGCATGAAAATCACTTTAAAGATGCTAATTTTAGCTCTAACACTGATGATCCACCTACAAATGTGAACTGACGTTCAAAAATAAAACATTTGAAAACGGACCATTTTCCACATTTCTGAAGCATGACGTAATGGGGGGGTGTTATCTCTTTTGTCAAAAATCAGCTGTTTTTGCTTGAACATTAAATGCCTCCAAATAGTATTTAATTCACTTCCCGAGCCCCTGGAAGCATGAAAATCACTTTAAACATGCTAATTTTAGCTCTAACACTGATGATCCACCTACAAATGTGAACTGACGTTCAAAAATAAAACATTTGAAAACGGATCATTTTCCACATTTCTGAAGCATGACGTAATGGGGGGTGTTATCTCTTTTGTCGAAAATCAGCAGTTTTTGCTCGAACATTAAATGCCTCCAAATGGTATTTAATTAACTTCCCGGGGTGAAGAAACCTTTTTGAGAACTCAGAGTGAGTAAATTGGCCATTTTCATGCACTTTAACCATTCCATAAATCTCGTGTTTAGGGCCCCTGGAAGCATAAAAATCACTTTAAACATGCTAATTTTAGCTCTAACACTGATGATCCACCTACAAATGTGAACTGACGTTCAAAAATAAAACATTTGAAAACGGACCATTTTCCACATTTCTGAAGCATGACGTAATGGGGGGGTGTTATCTCTTTTGTCAAAAATCAGCTGTTTTTGATTGAACATTAAATGCCTCCAAATAGTATTTAATTCACTTCCCGAGCCCCTGGAAGCATGAAAATCACTTTAAACATGCTAATTTTAGCTCTAACACTGATGATCCACCTACAAATGTGAACTGACGTTCAAAAATAAAACATTTGAAAATGGACCATTTTCCACATTTCTGAAGCATGACGTAATGGGGGGGTGTTATCTCTTTTGTCGAAAATCAGCCGTTTTTGCTCGAACATTAAATGCCTCCAAATGGTATTTAATTAACTTCCCGGGGTGAAGAAACCCTTTTTGAGAACTCAGAGTGAGTAAATTGGCCATTTTCATGCACTTTTAACCATTCCATAAATCTTGTGTTTAGGGCCCCTGGAAGCATGAAAATCACTTTAAACATGCTAATTTTAGCTCCAACACTGATGATCCACCTACAAATGTGAACTGACGTTCCAAAATAAAACATTTGAAAACGGACCATTTTCCACATTTCTGAAGCATGACTTAATGGGGGGGGGTGTTATCTCTTTTGTCAAAAATCAACTGTTTTTGCTTGAACATTAAATGCCTCCAAATAGTATTTAATTCACTTCCCGAGCCCCTGGAAGCATGAAAATCACTTTAAACATGCTAATTTTAGCTCTAACACTGATGATCCACCTACAAATGTGAACTGACGTTCAAAAATAAAACATTTGAAAACGGACCATTTTCCACATTTCTGAAGCATGACGTAATGGGGGGGTGTTATCTCTTTTGTCGAAAATCAGCCGTTTCTGCTCGAACATTAAATGCCTCCAAATGGTATTTAATTAACTTCCCGGGGTGAAGAAACACTTTTTGAGAACTCAGAGTGAGTAAATTGGCCATTTTCATGCACTTTTAACCATTCCATAAATCTTGTGTTTAGGGCCCCTGGAAGCATGAAAATCACTTTAAAGATGCTAATTTTAGCTCTAACACTGATGATCCACCTACAAATGTGAACTGACGTTCAAAAATAAAAACATTTGAAAACGGACCATTTTCCACATTTCTGAAGCATGACGTAATGGGGGGGTGTTATCTCTTTTGTCAAAAATCAGCTGTTTTTGCTTGAACATTAAATGCCTCCAAATAGTATTTAATTCACTTCCCGAGCCCCTGGAAGCATGAAAATCACTTTAAACATGCTAATTTTAGCTCTAACACTGATGATCCACCTACAAATGTGAACTGACGTTCAAAAATAAAACATTTGAAAACGGACCATTTTCCACATTTCTGAAGCATGACGTAATGGGGGGGTGTTATCTCTTTTGTCGAAAATCAGCCGTTTTTGCTCGAACATTAAATGCCTCCAAATGGTATTTAATTAACTTCCCGGGGTGAAGAAACCCTTTTTGAGAACTCAGAGTGAGTAAATTGGCCATTTTCATGCACTTTTAACCATTCCATAAATCTTGTGTTTAGGGCCCCTGGAAGCATGAAAATCACTTTAAACATGCTAATTTTAGCTCCAACACTGATGATCCACCTACAAATGTGAACTGACATTCAAAAATAAAACATTTTAAAACGGACCATTTTCCACATTTCTGAAGCATGACGTAATGGGGGGGTGTTATCTCTTTTGTCAAAAATCAGCTGTTTTTGATTGAACATTAAATGCCTCCAAATAGTATTTAATTCACTTCCCGAGCCCCTGGAAGCATGAACATCACTATAAACATGCTAATTTTAGCTCTAACACTGATGATCCACCTACAAATGTGAACTGACGTTCCAAAATAAAACATTTGAAAACGGACCATTTTCCACATTTCTGAAGCATGACTTAATGGGGGGGGTGTTATCTCTTTTGTCGAAAATCAGCCGTTTCTGCTCGAACATTAAATGCCTCCAAATGGTATTTAATTAACGAGGGGCGCTAGAGGGCGCACTAGCTGATGGCCGCACTTTAGTGAGGCTCTGGCTGCCTGGCCAGATATATCCTGCAAAAATCCTTTTTCCCTGTGGGCAGGCGCCCAAAAATCGCAGCGGAGGTGACCCTACCTGTCCTGCAGCTCCGGTTCAAATTTGGGAGTGATCGGTGGTCGGATGCCCGAGTTACGCGTCTGACTGTGCTGCCCGAGAGCTGCTGTGGAGGAGAGCTGTCGAGGCGCCTGGGCGCCGGACCACGCGAGACCGCGGCTGCCCACGAGGTGACTGGGCCTCGGTGCTGCGGGGCCCGTGCTGCCCGTGGGGATTCCTGCTGAGGGCCTGTCGGGTGGCGGCAGAGGTGAGTCTCCCCCTCCTTGGGGCTGCTGCAGTGTGCAGGGTCAGTCGGCGCTGCACCGGTGGGCCAGCCTGGACCTGCCGGGAGACTCGGGGGCCCCACCTGACCTGAGCCCCGTTACCCTAGCGGCCATCCTGTGATTCTGCCGCGATCTCGCGGCGTCTGTGAGGGGTGACCCTTGAAGAAACGGAGGTCTCCCGGACGTGGGAGCCGACCCGTCTGCTCCTCCGGAGCTTGGCGCACGGACCCTCCCCCGCACTCGGCGCCCTGCTGCCATCTCCCGCTCACGCCCTCGGAGCTGTAGTCTGCGGGGATATCCACGGCGCCTCGCCACCGCGCCCGCGTCTGCTGATTCTGGGCGGGAGCCCGTAAGCGCGGGGGCTGGACGGAGCTCCTGTAGGCCTGCACCCCTGGGGCGCCGATATACCCACAATCTGTGCCGCTGCGCGAGGGGTCTTCGGGCATGCCAGGTCTGGCCGGTGGAGTTGGTCACACCACCTGGATTAGGCCCCACCATCGAGCAGCTGGTTTGCCTTGCTTCCCTGGAGTGGGGGACAGCCTTCCTGCACGCACCTAACGACCAGACCTTACCCTGCGCCCGGCGGTCTACCGTTGCATCCCCTGCTGACATTCCCTGGCCTCTGATCTGCGAGGCATCAACATACCCCCCGGAGGGTGTAGATAATACCCGGCCTGCGGCCCCTGACTCCAGCGCTCGGCGCTCGGGCCTACCATCACGCCCTGCGGCCCGCCAGCACCCCTAGATACTTCGCCCTGGGCTTCGGACCACGGGGCTGGACGCAGGGCCTCATAGCATCGCCCGCAGCTACACTACCGGCGCGGGGATACTGGTGGCGAGCGGGTGGTTGCTTAGAAGACCTCTGACATTGCGAAGCTGCTGCCGCCATTTCTGGGACTCTTGCGGGTGGGGCCATCGGGTCACGCCGACTGGGTTTGGAGCGGTGGGCATAGACGTTGGCACCAGGCACAGTGCCCGTTCGGCGCTCACAGCTACGGCACGATGGGCAAAAATGATAATAAGCAGCCCAAACTCTCTTTCGAACCAGCGACTGCCAAAAAACCGTTACGCAGCATGGCGGGGACGAGTGGACCCTCGAGCACGGCGAATGCTGAGCCCCCCACTGCCCCCTTGGCTCCGAAGCTGAGACTGATGATGGAGGAGATGCGACAGGGCTTCGCCACGATAGTCGACAAGGTTGACCGCTTATCATCCAGAATGGATGGTGTTGCACAGAAACTGGAGGTCCATGAGGAGCGCCTTGTGGAGGCGGAGAGGCGCATCTCTACTTCGGAGGACACGGTCGCTGCCCATGATACGCGCCTAACTAGAATGGACAATATCCTGAGAGTTATAGCGGCGAAGAGCGAGGAGTTGGAGGCGAGGAGCAGGCGCAACAACATTCGCGTCACGGGGGTTACGGAATCCACCAACACTGGACGCATGGAGGACTATGTGGAGCGCATTCTCATTGCGGCAGTGGGTAAGGAGGCCTTCTCCAGCCAATTTATTGTAGAGCGGGCGCATCGTTCCCTGGGCCCGGTCCCCAGGCCTGGGGCGCAGCCGCGGCCCATCATCGCCCGGTTGCTTAACTACCGGGACCGCGATACGGCGCTTCGCGCTGCCCGCACTAAGTGGAATCTAACTTGTGACGGCGTACAGTTCTCCCTATATCCGGACTTTACGCCCATGGTTCAAGAGCAGCGAAGGAAATTCTTGGACGTGAAGAAAAAGCTGAGGGACTTGCAAGTTGACTACGCGCTTCTGTACCCGGCGCGGCTCAGGGTAACCCATCAGGGTAAACAACACTTCTTTGTAAACCCGCAGCAGGCCGAGGACTATGTTCGGAAACTACGCACTGCCAGGAGGGGCAGGCAAAATGAAGGAGAGGATGAGGCGGAAGTGGACCCGGCCGAGCACGAGGAGTCCTAACCGGGACGTTGGGTCCTTTTGACCACTGATTCTGATGGAAGGCACAGCGTCTGGACTTAGAATGGCGGTGCCTGTTGTCGGCGGGGTGGCCCGGCCCTGCCGGTAGTTCCATGGATGCTGGCCGTGATGTACTGTTGATTACTGGTGAGCGACTATTGGTTTTTTGTTTTTCTGCAGATTTCTTGCCCCTCTGCTGAAGGTGTTTTGGGATTGGGTAATATGACAACGGAGCAGAGACAGTGATGAACAGTGGGCGCTCCTGGGATGGCCCTCCTGAACCCTTTTTTGGTGCTTCTCAGGTATGGGGGGAGGTATTGGCAGGCGCTGACTGGCGAGTCGGGCTATAGCCTGCAGGGATCACATGTGCCAGGCACCACCCCACCTTCTCTGTCTTCCCCGTATGGCGCACGTGGGTCGAGAGGGGAGAGATGGGGTGATTGGGTGCATTCCTCTAGTGTCCTTAGGAGGGGATTCCCCACAAGGTTTTTCTATTGTTCTTGAGTGTTGGGATCGGGGTGGGGGGGAGGGAATGTGGTACTGGCAAGATTGGGTTGCTTCAGTGGGCGGGGGGGGCACGGGGAATCAGAAGGGGGTTTGTTTTGCATGGAGGGAGGGGTGGGACTTGGTTGTTGGGGTGCGAGTTGTTGAAAGTAGAACGGAAGTTGCGGAAGACTCTACTGACAAGTGTGCAGGTACCGGGGATCGTGTGTATGGAAGTATGGCTGCTTATAGGCATAGAATGCACTGGACAGCGGAAAGAACTGCATTAGGTACGTCTGTATTGAGGGTTGCAGCATTGGCCGAATGTTTTTTTTCAGGGATACTGGTACCACCACAGGTGATGATACGTTGAATACTGTCGCAATAATGTCCTGGAATGTCCGGGGCCTTAATAACCCCCGGAAATGCAGAAATGTGATTGCTTATCTAGACCGGCACAGTGTGCAGATTGCCATGCTCCAGGAAACCCACCTTAATCGGAGTAGTAATCCTACGTTTGCGAGTAGATGGGCGAATGTGCGAGAGTTTTCCTCCTATTCCACGTACTCTAGGGGGACTGTCATTTTGGTCAACAAACGGCTACCGTTTCAAAAGCTGGGAGTGCGAGCGGACAGGGAGGGGAGATACGTCATCCTGTGGGGGAGATTGGGCACTGATGTCATAGCACTTGTCAATAGTTATGCGCCTAATGTGGACACTCCTGGTTTCTTTTTGTCATTGTGGGGCCATGTATTGGAAATTGAAGCCACTCACATTATTTGGGGGGGGGACTTCAACTTGTCGCTATGTCCAGCAACGGATAGATCGGACGGAAGTGCACAGTACAACACTAACGCCAGGGATACACTTCAAGGTATACTAACGGAAGCTGGGCTGGTGGATAGCTGGAGGCACACACACCCATCAGTTAGGGAGGGCACACATTTTACGGCACATGCACGCTCCTGGGCAAGGATCGACTACTGCTTTGTCTCGCGAGGCCTCGCAGGGGGAATTGTCCGGGTGAAACATCTGCCTCGCACCTACTCGGACCATTGTCCTGTTTTGACGGTCTTGGGGATGCCGGGGTATGCTAGGGTGCGCCCGCCGTGGCGGCTCTTTCCCTCAGCTTTGCTGGACCCTGTCTTTAGACAAGAACTGGGAGAGGAGATTGAAGCCTTCTTTCCGAGGAACAGGGGATCGGTTGACAAGGTCGAAACGATATGGGAGGCCTTTAAGGTGACAGTGCGGGGAATCACGATATCTAAAAGTTGCGGTATACTGAAGGACATAGTGCGTACATTGACTAAGATCGAATCGGAGCTTAAGGCGCTGGAGGCAGAGATGATCAGTAACCCCTGCCCTGACCTAGTGGGGAAATTCAGGGCTCTTCTGTCGACATATGAGGAGGAGGCGGCCAGGGAAACGAAATTCCAGGGCAAGTACTGGACGGCTAGGCGCTACTGTGAGGGAGACCGTCCGGGAAAGGTGCTGGCTGCACTCACTAGGCACCAGCGCTTCGCCACTCATATCCTGGAAATCTCTGATGAGGGGGGTAGGATGTACCGGGATTCCCAGGGTATTCAAAACACCTTTCTACAGCACTACCAGCGCCTATACACCACACAACAGGTGGGAGAGGTGGAGTTCGGTAATTTCTTAGATGACATCGCACTCTGCTGGCTTAGTGATAGCGATAGGGCTTTCTTGGGATGCCCGTTCGAACTGGACGAAATCAGGGAAGCGATCATGTCCCTTAACAATGGAAAAGCGGCGGGGCTGGACGGTCTACCGGCCGAATTTTATAAGTGCTACATCGATATTATGGCACCGGTGCTTAAGGAGGTCTTCGAGGACTCGCTCGAGGTAGGGATACTTCCGGGCTCCATGCGAGAGGTTGCGATCACGTCGCTTTTGAAACCGGGGAAGGATCCGAAGGACACTGATGCCTATCGCCCTCTGTCACTGCTGAACTGCGACGCGAAGATCCTTGCGAAAGTGTTGGCGACCAGGCTGTCCCTACTCATGCACACTCTAGTGTTGCCGGACCAATCTGGCTTTGTCCCGGGGAGGGCCACATCCCATAACTTACGCACACTATTTTCCCTGATACCTACCATCTCGCCCGACTTGCCGGTCGCTGCCGTGTTCCTGGACGCCACCAAGGCGTTCGATTCGGTGGAGTGGGGGTACCTGTTAGCTATTCTGGGCAGAATGGGGTTCCCCCGGATCTTCATAGCCTGGGTGCAACTGCTATACACCTCACCGGTCGCCAGGGTCGTCGTCAATGGGGTACTTTCGACACAGATGCCGATCACAAGAGGGACTAGGCAGGGCTGCCCTTTGTCGCCCCTACTTTTCGCCTTAGCGATAGAGCCATTGGCCTGCAGAGTCCGACAATTGCACAAGGTCAGTGCATTTAACTGTCTTCAGCGGCAGATCGGTATTTCCCTCTACGCAGACGACGTCACTTTGTACGTGCGCCGCCCACGGGATCACCTTAATTCGCTGCTGAGGGAATTTGTGGCATTCGGTGGCATATCCGGGGTACATATAAACTGGAAGAAGTCGCAATTCTTCCCTCTCACGGCGTCGGTAACCCGGTTCCAACTAGATTACCCCCTGGAATGGTGCAGCTCAGACTTGAGGTACCTGGGCATAGAGGTGTCGCTCGATAGAGACGTCACTATCCGGTCCAATTATGGGGTGGCTATCTCGCAGTTGACTGATAATGTGTCCCGCTGGCGGGCCTTGCCGATATCGATGGCAGGTAGAGCTTCCCTGATCAAGATGGTCGTCCTCCCGCGGTTCTTATATCTATTCCAAAACATTCCTTACTTTCCGGGGGCCTATTTTTTCAAACGGCTCCGATCTGAGCTACTGCGCCTCTTCTGGGGTGGAAAGCAACCTCGCCTTAGTTGGAGGGTCTTGACACAGCCATATGATAGGGGGGGATTCGATGTGCCCGACATGGAAATATACTACCTCAGTGCTCAGGCTCAACACTCCTACCACTGGGTTAACCCCGCTCCCTTTATGCCACAGGTCGCCGCTGAGGACTGGGTCGTTCACCCGCTCCCGCTCAAGGGCATGCTGATGGGACTGATTGGGGATGTTGAGACACCTGCTACCACTGTCACCTGTACTATTGATGCCTGGCGGCGAATAACTAAACAACTGGACGCCCCCATGCTTTACTCCCCGGCGCTTCCCCTCGCATATCACCCGAAACTTTCTCTATTAACGGAAAGCGGTTTTCGGTCCATGTGTAAACGCATACACCTTAACTCTTGGGGCGACCTATTTCAAGACGGAACATTCCGCACCAAGGAACAGATGTTTCAGACTGCCCCTCCGACATCCATGGAGGTGTTTTACTACATCAGGCTCCGCCAGGGTATGCGTGACATACTCCCCAACTTCCCGGACGAACCTGAGACGGTACTGCCATTGCATATCATGCTCACCTCTGATGGCAAGCACTTAGTGTCTAAACTGTACGCCGCTATACGTGGGCAACGCCCGATGCTACTGCCGAAAGCCCGGACTAATTGGGACTCTGAACTGCCAACTGCGCTCACGGATGAGCAATGGAGCTATTGCTGCGCAGTCACGGCTCGGATTTCCTCTAGCTGTAGGCTGAAAATTATTCACTATAAGTTTCTGCAACGCTACTATTATACCCCAGTCAGGAAACTTCGGTTTCATCTCTCGGAAGATGATAGATGTGTTAGATGTCGGGCGGCTGGTGCAGATTTCTTCCATCTGGCCTGGGAATGTGGGGCCATACATAGTTTTTGGGAACAGGTACACGCCGCACTCCAGGTAATGATTGATGGCCCAATGCCAATGGAGCCAATAGTGCTCCTCCTGGGTTACACCAAGCAAGTTCCCAAACCGGACCGCAAATTTGTAAACATAGCGTTGCTCCTCGCTAAGCGTAGAATAGCTTGCAGATGGGGGAGAGGGAGAGCGCCTAAATTTAAGGACTGGCTCGATGACCTCACTTACTGCCAGGACCAGCATGGCGTTTACGCAGAACTGCTCCCCGCCCGATGCGCGCCTAGCGATTTCTGGGCCCCCTTGCAGGTGTACTTGTTATCTCAGGCGACGCACGGCGACTCCTCTGGTGATGACGAACCGGTCTCGAGCCAATGAGCGTGTAGGTCTCTACTTACAGCATTCACCATACTACTGTAGACATGGGTAGAGGTATGTGGCAACACCTGCATCAAACTAGGTAGACACGACACCAGTTTAAAACTAATATTGGGGGGGCTGGGAGTGGGGGGGGACCCCTTCTTACTTATGTATGTATTGGATTTACTGTGGTGGGTGAACGCACTGTAGGCCACACACACTAGAGGGTACGGGCTACACTTCCGAAGGGGAGCTATGAGCGCGACATCGCTCTATGGTGAGACTTACATGTCACTACACTGGGGGTTGGCTGCGCTAATTGGCAGGGATGCACACGCCTGCCGTGCATGAGGAACAATGCTGCACACATTGGCATAACCGATGGACTGGACAGGTCACAGACGAGTGCGGATGGGTGGGGTGGGAAGGCGTCGACCTTGCTGGCCTGTTCTCATGTCTGAATGTGGCGGGGTGGTGAAGATCATCCTCCTTGCGTCCTGGACTGTGATGGGGGGGAGAGTCCTGGCTTACAGGTCACACTTTGTTGTCATTATGAAACTGAGCCTGTGTCATATAGGACCAAGTGAGGCTGCTACCTCTCTACGGAATGTATCACGATTCTTTCTTACTGATGTACTGAAATGCAGATGCTGTCACTGTCATGTCTTTTGTGTTGAACGCAACTAATAAAGGTTTAAAAAAAAAAAAAAAAAAAATGGTATTTAATTAACTTCCCGGGGTGAAGAAACACTTTTTGAGAACTCAGAGTGAGTAAATTGGCCATTTTCATGCACTTTTAACCATTCCATAAATCTTGTGTTTAGGGCCCCTGGAAGCATGAAAATCACTTTAAACATGCTAATTTTAGCTCTAACACTGATGATCCACCTACAAATGTGAACTGACATTCAAAAATAAAACATTTGAAAACGGACCATTTTCCACATTTCTGAAGCATGACGTAATGGGGGGGTGTTATCTCTTTTGTCAAAAATCAGCTGTTTTTGATTGAACATTAAATGCCTCCAAATAGTATTTAATTCACTTCCCGAGCCCCTGGAAGCATGAAAATCACTTTAAACATGCTAATTTTAGCTCTAACACTGATGATCCACCTACAAATGTGAACTGACGTTCAAAAATAAAATATTTGAAAACGGACCATTTTCCACATTTCTGAAGCATGACGTAATGGGGGGGTGTTATCTCTTTTGTCGAAAATCAGCCGTTTTTGCTCGAACATTAAATGCCTCCAAATGGTATTTAATTAACTTCCCGGGGTGAAGAAACCCTTTTTGAGAACTCAGAGTGAGTAAATTGGCCATTTTCATGCACTTTTAACCATTCCATAAATCTTGTGTTTAGGGCCCCTGGAAGCATGAAAATCACTTTAAACATGCTAATTTTAGCTCTAACACTGATGATCCACCTACAAATGTGAACTGACGTTCAAAAATAAAACATTTGAAAACGGACCATTTTCCACATTTCTGAAGCATGACGTAATGGGGGGGTGTTATCTCTTTTGTCAAAAATCAGCTGTTTTTGATTGAACATTAAATGCCTCCAAATAGTATTTAATTCACTTCCCAAGCCCCTGGAAGCATGAAAATCACTTTAAACATGCTAATTTTAGCTCTAACACTGATGATCCACCTACAAATGTGAACTGATGTTCAAAAATAAAACATTTGAAAATGGACCATTTTCCACATTTCTGAAGCATGACGTAATGGGGGGGTGTTATCTCTTTTGTCGAAAATCAGCCGTTTTTGCTCGAACATTAAATGCCTCCAAATGGTATTTAATTAACTTCCCGGGGTGAAGAAACCCTTTTTGAGAACTCAGAGTGAGTAAATTGGCCATTTTCATGCACTTTTAACCATTCCATAAATCTTGTGTTTAGGGCCCCTGGAAGCATGAAAATCACTTTAAACATGCTAATTTTAGCTCTAACACTGATGATCCACCTACAAATGTGAACTGACGTTCAAAAATAAAACATTTGAAAACGGACCATTTTCCACATTTCTGAAGCATGACGTAATGGGGGGGGGTGTTATCTCTTTTGTCAAAAATCAGCTGTTTTTGCTTGAACATTAAATGCCTCCAAATAGTATTTAATTCACTTCCCGAGCCCCTGGAAGCATGAAAATCACTTTAAACATGCTAATTTTAGCTCTAACACTGATGATCCACCTACAAATGTGAACTGACGTTCAAAAATAAAACATTTGAAAACGGACCATTTTCCACATTTCTGAAGCATGGCGTAATGGGGGGGTGTTATCTCTTTTGTCGAAAATCAGCAGTTTTTGCTCGAACATTAAATGCCTCCAAATGGTATTTAATTAACTTCCGGGGGTGAAGAAACCCTTTTTGAGAACTCAGAGTGAGTAAATTGGCCATTTTCATGCACTTTTAACCATTCCATAAATCTTGTGTTTAGGGCCCCTGGAAGCATGAAAATCACTTTAAACATGCTAATTTTAGCTCTAACACTGATGATCCACCTACAAATGTGAACTGACGTTCAAAAATAAAACATTTGAAAACGGACCATTTTCCACATTTCTGAAGCATGACGTAATGGGGGGGTGTTATCTCTTTTGTCAAAAATCAGCTGTTTTTGATTGAACATTAAATGCCTCCAAATAGTATTTAATTCACTTCCCGAGCCCCTGGAAGCATGAAAATCACTTTAAACATGCTAATTTTAGCTCTAACACTGATGATCCACCTACAAATGTGAACTGATGTTCAAAAATAAAACATTTGAAAACGGACCATTTTCCACATTTCTGAAGCATGACGTAATGGGGGGGGTGTTATCTCTTTTGTCGAAAATCAGCCGTTTTTGCTCGAACATTAAATGCCTCCAAATGGTATTTAATTAACTTCCCGGGGTGAAGAAACCCTTTTTGAGAACTCAGAGTGAGTAAATTGGCCATTTTCATGCACTTTTAACCATTCCATAAATCTTGTGTTTAGGGCCCCTGGAAGCATGAAAATCACTTTAAAAATGCTAATTTTAGCTCTAACACTGATGATCCACCTACAAATGTGAACTGACGTTCAAAAATAAAACATTTGAAAACGGACCATTTTCCACATTTCTGAAGCATGACGTAATGGGGGGGTGTTATCTCTTTTGTCAAAAATCAGCTGTTTTTGCTTGAACATTAAATGCCTCCAAATAGTATTCAATTCACTTCCCGAGCCCCTGGAAGCATGAAAATCACTTTAAACATGCTAATTTTAGCTCTAACACTGATGATCCACCTACAAATGTGAACTGACGTTCAAAAATAAAACATTTGAAAACGGACCATTTTTCACATTTCTGAAGCATGACGTAATGGGGGGGTGTTATCTCTTTTGTCGAAAATCAGCAGTTTTTGCTCGAACATTAAATGCCTCCAAATGGTATTTAATTAACTTCCCGGGGTGAAGAAACCCTTTTTGAGAACTCAGAGTGAGTAAATTGGCCATTTTCATGCACTTTTAACCATTCCATAAATCTTGTGTTTAGGGCCCCTGGAAGCATGAAAATCACTTTAAACATGCTAATTTTAGCTCTAACACTGATGATCCACCTACAAATGTGAACTGACGTTCAAAAATAAAACATTTGAAAACGGACCATTTTTCACATTTCTGAAGCATGACGTAATGGGGGGGTGTTATCTCTTTTGTCAAAAATCAGCTGTTTTTGCTTGAACATTAAATGCCTCCAAATAGTATTTAATTCACTTCCCGAGCCCCTGGAAGCATGAAAATCACTTTAAACATGCTAATTTTAGCTCTAACACTGATGATCCACCTACAAATGTGAACTGACGTTCAAAAATAAAACATTTGAAAACGGACCATTTTCCACATTTCTGAAGCATGACGTAATGGGGGGGTGTTATCTCTTTTGTCGAAAATCAGCCGTTTTTGCTCGAACATTAAATGCCTCCAAATGGTATTTAATTAACTTCCCGGGGTGAAGAAACCCTTTTTGAGAACTCAGAGTGAGTAAATTGGCCATTTTCATGCACTTTTAACCATTCCATAAATCTTGTGTTTAGGGCCCCTGGAAGAATGAAAATCACTTTAAACATGCTAATTTTAGCTCTAACACTGATGATCCACCTACAAATGTGAACTGACGTTCAAAAATAAAACATTTGAAAACGGACCATTTTCCACATTTCTGAAGCATGACGTAATGGGGGGGTGTTATCTCCTTTGTCAAAAATCAGCTGTTTTTGCTTGAACATTAAATGCCTCCAAATAGTATTTAATTCACTTCCCGAGCCCCTGGAAGCATGAAAATCACTTTAAACATGCTAATTTTAGCTCTAACACTGATGATCCACCTACAAATGTGAACTGACGTTCAAAAAGAAAACATTTGAAAACGGACCATTTTCCACATTTCTGAAGCATGACGTAATGGGGGGGGTGTTATCTCTTTTGTCGAAAATCAGCCATTTTTGCTCGAACATTAAATGCCTCCAAATGGTATTTAATTAACTTCCCGGGGTGAAGAAACCCTTTTTGAGAACTCAGAGTGAGTTAATTGGCCATTTTCATGCACTTTTAACCATTCCATAAATCTTGTGTTTAGGGCCCCTGGAAGCATGAAAATCACTTTAAACATGCTAATTTTAGCTCTAACACTGATGATCCACCTACAAATGTGAACTGACGTTCAAAAATAAAACATTTGAAAACGGACCATTTTCCACATTTCTGAAGCATGACGTAATGGGGGGTGTTATCTCTTTTGTCAAAAATCAGCTGTTTTTGCTTGAACATTAAATGCCTCCAAATAGTATTCAATTCACTTCCCGAGCCCCTGGAAGCATGAAAATCACTTTAAACATGCTAATTTTAGCTCTAACACTGATGATCCACCTACAAATGTGAACTGACGTTCAAAAATAAAACATTTGAAAACGGACCATTTTCCACATTTCTGAAGCATGACGTAATGGGGGGGTGTTATCTCTTTTGTCGAAAATCAGCAGTTTTTGCTCGAACATTAAATGCCTCCAAATGGTATTTAATTAACTTCCCGGGGTGAAGAAACCCTTTTTGAGAACTCAGAGTGAGTAAATTGGCCATTTTCATGCACTTTTAACCATTCCATAAATCTTGTGTTTAGGGCCCCTGGAAGCATGAAAATCACTTTAAACATGCTAATTTTAGCTCTAACACTGATGATCCACCTACAAATGTGAACTGACGTTCAAAAATAAAACATTTGAAAACGGACCATTTTCCACATTTCTGAAGCATGACGTAATGGGGGGGTGTTATCTCTTTTGTCGAAAATCAGCTGTTTTTGATTGAACATTAAATGCCTCCAAATAGTATTTAATTTACTTCCCGAGCCCCTGGAAGCATGAAAATCACTTTAAACATGCTAATTTTAGCTCTAACACTGATGATCCACCTACAAATGTGAACTGACGTTCAAAAAGAAAACATTTGAAAACGGACCATTTTCCACATTTCTGAAGCATGACGTAATGGGGGGGTGTTATCTCTTTTGTCGAAAATCAGCCGTTTTTGCTCGAACATTAAATGCCTCCAAATGGTATTTAATTAACTTCCCGGGGTGAAGAAACCCTTTTTGAGAACTCAGAGTGAGTTAATTGGCCATTTTCATGCACTTTTAACCATTCCATAAATCTTGTGTTTAGGGCCCCTGGAAGCATGAAAATCACTTTAAACATGCTAATTTTAGCTCTAACACTGATGATCCACCTACAAATGTGAACTGACGTTCAAAAATAAAACATTTGAAAACGGACCATTTTCCACATTTCTGAAGCATGACGTAATGGGGGGGTGTTATCTCTTTTGTCAAAAATCAGCTGTTTTTGCTTGAACATTAAATGCCTCCAAATAGTATTTAATTCACTTCCCGAGCCCCTGGAAGCATGAAAATCACTTTAAACATGCTAATTTTAGCTCTAACACTGATGATCCACCTACAAATGTGAACTGACGTTCAAAAATAAAACATTTGAAAACGGACCATTTTCCACATTTCTGAAGCATGACGTAATGGGGGGGTGTTATCTCTTTTTTCAAAAATCAGCAGTTTTTGCTCGAACATTAAATGCCTCCAAATGGTATTTAATTAACTTCCCGGGGTGAAGAAACCCTTTTTGAGAACTCAGAGTGAGTAAATTGGCCATTTTCATGCACTTTTAACCATTCCATAAATCTTGTGTTTAGGGCCCCTGGAAGCATGAAAATCACTTTAAACATGCTAATTTTAGCTCTAACACTGATGATCCACCTACAAATGTGAACTGACGTTAAAAAAAAAAACATTTGAAAACGGACCATTTTCCACATTTCTGAAGCATGACGTAATGGGGGGGTGTTATCTCTTTTGTCAAAAATCAGCTGTTTTTGCTTGAACATTAAATGCCTCCAAATAGTATTTAATTCACTTCCCGAGCCCCTGGAAGCATGAAAATCACTTTAAACATGCTAATTTTAGCTCTAACACTGATGATCCACCTACAAATGTGAACTGACGTTCAAAAATAAAACATTTGAAAACGGACCATTTTCCACATTTCTGAAGCATGACGTAATGGGGAGGTGTTATCTCTTTTGTCGAAAATCAGCCGTTTTTGCTCGAACATTAAATGCCTCCAAATGGTATTTAATTAACTTCCCGGGGTGAAGAAACCCTTTTTGAGAACTCAGAGTGAGTAAATTGGCCATTTTCATGCACTTTTAACCATTCCATAAATCTTGTGTTTAGGGCCCCTGGAAGCATGAAAATCACTTTAAACATGCTAATTTTAGCTCTAACACTGATGATCCACCTACAAATGTGAACTGACGTTCAAAAATAAAACATTTGAAAACGGACCATTTTCCACATTTCTGAAGCATGACGTAATGGGGGGGTGTTATCTCTTTTGTCGAAAATCAGCTGTTTTTGATTGAACATTAAATGCCTCCAAATAGTATTTAATTCACTTCCCGAGCCCCTGGAAGCATGAAAATCACTTTAAACATGCTAATTTTAGCTCTAACACTGATGATCCACCTACAAATGTGAACTGATGTTCAAAAATAAAACATTTGAAAACGGACCATTTTCCACATTTCTGAAGCATGACGTAATGGGGGGGTGTTATCTCTTTTGTCAAAAATCAGCAGTTTTTGCTTGAACATTAGATGCCTCCAAATGGTATTTAATTAACTTCCCGGGGTGAAGAAACTCTTTTTGAGAACTCAGAGTGAGTAAATTGGCCATTTTCATGCACTTTTAACCATTCCATAAATCTTGTGTTTAGGGCCCCTGGAAGCATCAAAATCACTTTAAACATGCTAATTTTAGCTCTAACACTGATGATCCACCTACAAATGTGAACTGACGTTCAAAAATAAAACATTTGAAAACGGACCATTTTCCACATTTCTGAAGCATGACGTAATGGGGGGGTGTTATCTCTTTTGTCAAAAATCAGCTGTTTTTGCTTGAACATCAAATGCCTCCAAATAGTATTTAATTCACTTCCCGAGCCCCTGGAAGCATGAAAATCACTTTAAACATGCTAATTTTAGCTCTAACACTGATGATCCACCTACAAATGGGAACTGACGTTCAAAAATAAAACATTTGAAAACGGACCATTTTCCACATTTCTGAAGCATGACGTAATGGGGGGGTGTTATCTCTTTTGTCGAAAATCAGCCGTTTTTGCTCGAACATTAAATGCCTCCAAATGGTATTTAATTAACTTCCCGGGGTGAAGAAACCCTTTTTGAGAACTCAGAGTGAGTAAATTGGCCATTTTCATGCACTTTTAACCATTCCATAAATCTTGTGTTTAGAGCCCCTGAAAGCATGAAAATCACTTTAAACATGCTAATTTTAGCTCTAACACTGATGATCCACCTACAAATGTGAACTGACGTTCAAAAATAAAACATTTGAAAACGGACCATTTTCCACATTTCTGAAGCATGACGTAATGGGGGGGTGTTATCTCTTTTGTCGAAAATCAGCCGTTTTTGCTCGAACATTAAATGCCTCCAAATGGTATTTAATTAACTTCCCGGGGTGAAGAAACCCTTTTTGAGAACTCAGAGTGAGTAAATTGGCCATTTTCATGCACTTTTAACCATTCCATAAATCTTGTGTTTAGGGCCCCTGGAAGCATGAAAATCACTTTAAACATGCTAATTTTAGCTCTAACACTGATGATCCACCTACAAATGTGAACTGACGTTCAAAAATAAAACATTTGAAAACGGACCATTTTCCACATTTCTGAAGCATAACGTAATGGGGGGGTGTTATCTCTTTTGTCAAAAATCAGCTGTTTTTGATTGAACATTAAATGCCTCCAAATAGTATTTAATTCACTTCCCGAGCCCCTGGAAGCATGAAAATCACTTTAAACATGCTAATTTTAGCTCTAACACTGATGATCCACCTACAAATGTGAACTGATGTTCAAAAATAAAACATTTGAAAACGGACCATTTTCCACATTTCTGAAGCATGACGTAATGGGGGGGTGTTATCTCTTTTGTCGAAAATCAGCCGTTTTTGCTCGAACATTAAATGCCTCCAAATGGTATTTAATTAACTTCCCGGGGTGAAGAAACCCTTTTTGAGAACTCAGAGTGAGTAAATTGGCCATTTTCATGCACTTTTAACCATTCCATAAATCTTGTGTTTAGGGCCCCTGGAAGCATAAAAATCACTTTAAACATGCTAATTTTAGCTCTAACACTGATGATCCACCTACAAATGTGAACTGACGTTCAAAAATAAAACATTTGAAAACGGACCATTTTCCACATTTCTGAAGCATGACGTAATGGGGGGGTGTTATCTCTTTTGTCAAAAATCAGCTGTTTTTGCTTGAACATTAAATGCCTCCAAATAGTATTTAATTCACTTCCCGAGCCCCTGGAAGCATGAAAATCACTTTAAACATGCTAATTTAGCTCTAACACTGATGATCCACCTACAAATGTGAACTGACGTTCAAAAATAAAACATTTGAAAACGGACCATTTTCCACATTTCTGAAGCATGACGTAATGGGGGGGTGTTATCTCTTTTGTCGAAAATCAGCCGTTTTTGCTCGAACATTAAATGCCTCCAAATGGTATTTAATTAACTTCCCGGGGTGAAGAAACCCTTTTTGAGAACTCAGAGTGAGTAAATTGGCCATTTTCATGCACTTTTAACCATTCCATAAATCTTGTGTTTAGGGCCCCTGGAAGCATGAAAATCACTTTAAACATGCTAATTTTAGCTCTAACACTGATGATCCACCTACAAATGTGAACTGACGTTCAAAAATAAAACATTTGAAAACGGACCATTTTCCACATTTCTGAAGCATGACGTAATGGGGGGGTGTTATCTCTTTTGTCGAAAATCAGCTGTTTTTGATTGAACATTAAATGCCTCCAAATAGTATTTAATTCACTTCCCGAGCCCCTGGAAGCATGAAAATCACTTTAAACATGCTAATTTTAGCTCTAACACTGATGATCCACCTACAAATGTGAACTGATGTTCAAAAATAAAACATTTGAAAACGGACCATTTTCCACATTTCTGAAGCATGACGTAATGGGGGGGTGTTATCTCTTTTGTCGAAAATCAGCCGTTTTTGCTCGAACATTAAATGCCTCCAAATGGTATTTAATTAACTTCCCGGGGTGAAGAAACCCTTTTTGAGAACTCAGAGTGAGTAAATTGGCCATTTTCATGCACTTTTAACCATTCCATAAATCTTGTGTTTAGGGCCCCTGGAAGCATGAAAATCACTTTAAACATGCTAATTTTAGCTCTAACACTGATTATCCACCTACAAATGTGAACTGACGTTCAAAAATAAAACATTTGAAAACGGACCATTTTCCACATTTCTGAAGCATGACGTAATGGGGGGGTGTTATCTCTTTTGTCAAAAATCAGCTGTTTTTGATTGAACATTAAATGCCTCCAAATAGTATTTAATTCACTTCCCGAGCCCCTGGAAGCATGAAAATCACTTTAAACATGCTAAGTTTAGCTCTAACACTGATGATCCACCTACAAATGTGAACTGACGTTCAAAAATAAAACATTTGAAAACGGACCATTTTCCACATTTCTGAAGCATGACGTAATGGTGGGGTGTTATCTCTTTTGTCGAAAATCAGCAGTTTTTGCTCGAACATTAAATGCCTCCAAATGGTATTTAATTAACTTCCCGGGGTGAAGAAACCCTTTTTGAGAACTCAGAGTGAGTAAATTGGCCATTTTCATGCACTTTTAACCATTCCATAAATCTTGTGTTTAGGGCCTCTGGAAGCATGAAAATCACTTTAAACATGCTAATTTTAGCTCTAACACTGATGATCCACCTACAAATGTGAACTGACGTTCAAAAATTAAACATTTGAAAACGGACCATTTTCCACATTTCTGAAGCATGACGTAATGGGGGGGTGTTATCTCTTTTGTTAAAAATCAGCTGTTTTTGCTTGAACATTAAATGCCTCCAAATAGTATTTAATTCACTTCCCGAGCCCCTGGAAGCATGAAAATCACTTTAAACATGCTAATTTTAGCTCTAACACTGATGATCCACCTACAAATGTGAACTGACGTTCAAAAATAAAACATTTGAAAACGGACCATTTTCCACATTTCTGAAGCATGACATAATGGGGGGGTGTTATCTCTTTTGTCAAAAATCAGCAGTTTTTGCTTGAACATTAGATGCCTCCAAATGGTATTTAATTAACTTCCCGGGGTGAAGAAACTCTTTTTGAGAACTCAGAGTGAGTAAATTGGCCATTTTCATGCACTTTTAACCATTCCATAAATCTTGTGTTTAGGGCCCCTGGAAGCATCAAAATCACTTTAAACATGCTAATTTTAGCTCTAACACTGATGATCCACCTACAAATGTGAACTGACGTTCAAAAATAAAACATTTGAAAACGGACCATTTTCCACATTTCTGAAGCATGACGTAATGGGGGGTGTTATCTCTTTTGTCAAAAATCAGCTGTTTTTGCTTGAACATCAAATGCCTCCAAATAGTATTTAATTCACTTCCCGAGCCCCTGGAAGCATGAAAATCACTTTAAACATGCTAATTTTAGCTCTAACACTGATGATCCACCTACAAATGTGAACTGACGTTCAAAAATAAAACATTTGAAAACGGACCATTTTCCACATTTCTGAAGCATGACGTAATGGGGGGGTGTTATCTCTTTTGTCGAAAATCAGCCGTTTTTGCTCGAACATTAAATGCCTCCAAATGGTATTTAATTAACTTCCCGGGGTGAAGAAACCCTTTTTGAGAACTCAGAGTGAGTAAATTGGCCATTTTCATGCACTTTTAACCATTCCATAAATCTTGTGTTTAGGGCCCCTGAAAGCATGAAAATCACTTTAAACATGCTAATTTTAGCTCTAACACTGATGATCCACCTACAAATGTGAACTGACGTTCAAAAATAAAACATTTGAAAACGGACCATTTTCCACATTTCTGAAGCATGACGTAATGGGGGGGTGTTATCTCTTTTGTCGAAAATCAGCCGTTTTTGCTCGAACATTAAATGCCTCCAAATGGTATTTAATTAACTTCCCGGGGTGAAGAAACCCTTTTTGAGAACTCAGAGTGAGTAAATTGGCCATTTTCATGCACTTTTAACCATTCCATAAATCTTGTGTTTAGGGCCCCTGGAAGCATGAAAATCACTTTAAACATGCTAATTTTAGCTCTAACACTGATGATCCACCTACAAATGTGAACTGACGTTCAAAAATAAAACATTTGAAAACGGACCATTTTCCACATTTCTGAAGCATAACGTAATGGGGGGGTGTTATCTCTTTTGTCAAAAATCAGCTGTTTTTGATTGAACATTAAATGCCTCCAAATAGTATTTAATTCACTTCCCGAGCCCCTGGAAGCATGAAAATCACTTTAAACATGCTAATTTTAGCTCTAACACTGATGATCCACCTACAAATGTGAACTGATGTTCAAAAATAAAACATTTGAAAACGGACCATTTTCCACATTTCTGAAGCATGACGTAATGGGGGGGTGTTATCTCTTTTGTCGAAAATCAGCCGTTTTTGCTCGAACATTAAATGCCTCCAAATGGTATTTAATTAACTTCCCGGGGTGAAGAAACCCTTTTTGAGAACTCAGAGTGAGTAAATTGGCCATTTTCATGCACTTTTAACCATTCCATAAATCTTGTGTTTAGGGCCCCTGGAAGCATAAAAATCACTTTAAACATGCTAATTTTAGCTCTAACACTGATGATCCACCTACAAATGTGAACTGACGTTCAAAAATAAAACATTTGAAAACGGACCATTTTCCACATTTCTGAAGCATGACGTAATGGGGGGGTGTTATCTCTTTTGTCAAAAATCAGCTGTTTTTGCTTGAACATTAAATGCCTCCAAATAGTATTTAATTCACTTCCCGAGCCCCTGGAAGCATGAAAATCACTTTAAACATGCTAATTTAGCTCTAACACTGATGATCCACCTACAAATGTGAACTGACGTTCAAAAATAAAACATTTGAAAACGGACCATTTTCCACATTTCTGAAGCATGACGTAATGGGGGGGTGTTATCTCTTTTGTCGAAAATCAGCCGTTTTTGCTCGAACATTAAATGCCTCCAAATGGTATTTAATTAACTTCCCGGGGTGAAGAAACCCTTTTTGAGAACTCAGAGTGAGTAAATTGGCCATTTTCATGCACTTTTAACCATTCCATAAATCTTGTGTTTAGGGCCCCTGGAAGCATGAAAATCACTTTAAACATTCTAATTTTAGCTCTAACACTGATGATCCACCTACAAATGTGAACTGACGTTCAAAAATAAAACATTTGAAAACGGACCATTTTCCACATTTCTGAAGCATGACGTAATGGGGGGGTGTTATCTCTTTTGTCAAAAATCAGCTGTTTTTGATTGAACATTAAATGCCTCCAAATAGTATTTAATTCACTTCCCGAGCCCCTGGAAGCATGAAAATCACTTTAAACATGCTAATTTTAGCTCTAACACTGATGATCCACCTACAAATGTGAACTGATGTTCAAAAATAAAACATTTGAAAACGGACCATTTTCCACATTTCTGAAGCATGACGTAATGGGGGGGTGTTATCTCTTTTGTCGAAAATCAGCCGTTTTTGCTCGAACATTAAATGCCTCCAAATGGTATTTAATTAACTTCCCGGGGTGAAGAAACCCTTTTTGAGAGCTCAGAGTGAGTAAATTGGCCATTTTCATGCACTTTTAACCATTCCATAAATCTTGTGTTTAGGGCCCCTGGAAGCATAAAAATCACTTTAAACATGCTAATTTTAGCTCTAACACTGATGATCCACCTACAAATGTGAACTGACGTTCAAAAATAAAACATTTGAAAACGGACCATTTTCCACATTTCTGAAGCATGACGTAATGGGGGGGTGTTATCTCTTTTGTCAAAAATCAGCTGTTTTTGCTTGAACATTAAATGCCTCCAAATGGTATTTAATTCACTTCCCGAGCCCCTGAAAGCATGAAAATCACTTTAAACATGCTAATTTTAGCTCTAACACTGATGATCCACCTACAAATGTGAACTGACGTTCAAAAATAAAACATTTGAAAACGGACCATTTTCCACATTTCTGAAGCATGACGTAATGGGGGGGTGTTATCTCTTTTGTCGAAAATCAGCAGTTTTTGCTCGAACATTAAATGCCTCCAAATGGTATTTAATTAACTTCCCCGGCCGAAGAAACCCTTTTTGAGAACTCAGAGTGAGTAAATTGGCCATTTTCATGCACTTTTAACCATTCCATAAATCTTGTGTTTAGGGCCCCTGGAAGCATGAAAATCACTTTAAACATGCTAATTTTAGCTCTAACACTGATGATCCACCTACAAATGTGAACTGACGTTCAAAAATAAAACATTTGAAAACGGACCATTTTCCACATTTCTGAAGCATGACGTAATGGGGGGGTGTTATCTCTTTTGTCAAAAATCAGCTGTTTTTGCTTGAACATTAAATGCCTCCAAATAGTATTTAATTCACTTCCCGAGCCCCTGGAAGCATGAAAATCACTTTAAACATGCTAATTTTAGCTCTAACACTGATGATCCACCTACAAATGTGAACTGACGTTCAAAAATATAACATTTGAAAACGGACCATTTTCCACATTTCTGAAGCATGACGTAATGGGGGGGTGTTATCTCTTTTGTCGAAAATCAGCCGTTTTTGCTCGAACATTAAATGCCTCCAAATGGTATTTAATTAACTTCCCGGGGTGAAGAAACCCTTTTTGAGAACTCAGAGTGAGTAAATTGGCCATTTTCATGCACTTTTAACCATTCCATAAATCTTGTGTTTAGGGCCCCTGGAAGCATGAAAATCACTTTAAACATGCTAATTTTAGCTCTAACACTGATGATCCACCTACAAATGTGAACTGACGTTCAAAAATAAAACATTTGAAAACGGACCATTTTCCACATTTCTGAAGCATGACGTAATGGGGGGGTGTTATCTCTTTTGTCAAAAATCAGCTGTTTTTGATTGAACATTAAATGCCTCCAAATAGTATTTAATTCACTTCCCGAGCCCCTGGAAGCATGAAAATCACTTTAAACATGCTAATTTTAGCTCTAACACTGATGATCCACCTACAAATGTGAACTGATGTTCAAAAATAAAACATTTGAAAACGGACCATTTTCCACATTTCTGAAGCACGACGTAATGGGGGGTGTTATCTCTTTTGTCAAAAATCAGCTGTTTTTGCTTGAACATTAAATGCCTCCAAATAGTATTTAATTCACTTCCCGAGCCCCTGGAAGCATGAAAATCACTTTAAACATGCTAATTTTAGCTCTAACACTGATGATCCACCTACAAATGTGAACTGACGTTCAAAAATAAAACATTTGAAAACGGACCATTTTCCACATTTCTGAAGCATGACGTAATGGGGGGGGTGTTATCTCTTTTGTCGAAAATCAGCCGTTTTTGCTCGAACATTAAATGCCTCCAGATGGTATTTAATTAACTTCCCGGGGTGAAGAAACCCTTTTTGAGAACTCAGAGTGAGTAAATTGGCCATTTTCATGCAATTTTTTCCATTCCATAAATCTTGTGTTTAGGGCCCCTGGAAGCATGAAAATCACTTTAAACATGCTAATTTTAGCTCTAACACTGATGATCCACCTACAAATGTGAACTGACGTTCAAAAATAAAACATTTGAAAACGGACCATTTTCCACATTTCTGAAGCATGACGTAATGGGGGGGGTGTTATCTCTTTTGTCAAAAATCAGCTGTTTTTGATTGAACATTAAATGCCTCCAAATAGTATTCAATTCACTTCCCGAGCCCCTGGAAGCATGAAAATCACTTTAAACATGCTAATTTTAGCTCTAACACTGATGATCCACCTACAAATGTGAACTGACGTTCAAAAATAAAACATTTGAAAACGGACCATTTTCCACATTTCTGAAGCATGACGTAATGGGGGGATGTTATCTCTTTTGTCGAAAATCAGCCGTTTTTGCTCGAACATTAAATGCCTCCAAATGGTATTTAATTAACTTCCCGGGGTGAAGAAACCCTTTTTGAGAACTCAGAGTGAGTAAATTGGCCATTTTCATGCACTTTTAACCATTCCATAAATCTTGTGTTTAGGGCCCCTGGAAGCATGAAAATCACTTTAAACATGCTAATTTTAGCTCTAACACTGATGATCCACCTACAAATGTGAACTGACGTTCAAAAATAAAACATTTGAAAACGGACCATTTTCCACATTTCTGAAGCATGACGTAATGGGGGGGTGTTATCTCTTTTGTCAAAAATCAGCTGTTTTTGCTTGAACATTAAATGCCTCCAAATAGTATTTAATTCACTTCCCGAGCCCCTGGAAGCATGAAAATCACTTTAAACATGCTAATTTTAGCTCTAACACTGATGATCCACCTACAAATGTGAACTGACGTTCAAAAATAAAACATTTGAAAACGGACCATTTTCCACATTTCTGAAGCATGACGTAATGGGGGGGTGTTATCTCTTTTGTCAAAAATCAGCAGTTTTTGCTCGAACATTAAATGCCTCCAAATGGTATTTAATTAACTTCCCGGGGTGAAGAAACCCTTTTTGAGAACTCAGAGTGAGTAAATTGGCCATTTTCATGCACTTTTAACCATTCCATAAATCTTGTGTTTAGGGCCCCTGGAAGCATGAAAATCACTTTAAACATGCTAATTTTAGCTCTAACACTGATGATCCACCTACAAATGTGAACTGACGTTAAAAAAAAAAACATTTGAAAACGGACCATTTTCCACATTTCTGAAGCATGACGTAATGGGGGGGTGTTATCTCTTTTGTCAAAAATCAGCTGTTTTTGCTTGAACATTAAATGCCTCCAAATAGTATTTAATTCACTTCCCGAGCCCCTGGAAGCATGAAAATCACTTTAAACATGCTAATTTTAGCTCTAACAAAGATGATCCACCTACAAATGTGAACTGACGTTCAAAAATAAAACATTTGAAAACGGACCATTTTCCACATTTCTGAAGCATGACGTAATGGGGGGGTGTTATCTCTTTTGTCGAAAATCAGCCGTTTTTGCTCGAACATTAAATGCCTCCAAATGGTATTTAATTAACTTCCCGGGTGAAGAAACCCTTTTTGAGAACTCAGAGTGAGTAAATTGGCCATTTTCATGCACTTTTAACCATTCCATAAATCTTGTGTTTAGGGCCCCTGGAAGCATGAAAATCACTTTAAACATGCTAATTTTAGCTCTAACACTGATGATCCACCTACAAATGTGAACTGACGTTCAAAAAAAAAACATTTGAAAACGGACCATTTTCCACATTTCTGAAGCATGACGTAATGGGGGGGTGTTATCTCTTTTGTCAAAAATCAGCTGTTTTTGATTGAACATTAAATGCCTCCAAATAGTATTCAATTCACTTCCCGAGCCCCTGGAAGCATGAAAATCACTTTAAACATGCTAATTTTAGCTCTAACACTGATGATCCACCTACAAATGTGAACTGACGTTCAAAAATAAAACATTTGAAAACGGACCATTTTCCACATTTCTGAAGCATGACGTAATGGGGGGATGTTATCTCTTTTGTCGAAAATCAGCCGTTTTTGCTCGAACATTAAATGCCTCCAAATGGTATTTAATTAACTTCCCAGGGTGAAGAAACCCTTTTTGAGAACTCAGATTGAGTAAATTGGCCATTTTCATGCACTTTTAACCATTCCATAAATCTTGTGTTTAGGGCCCCTGGAAGCATGAAAATCACTTTAAACATGCTAATTTTAGCTCTAACACTGATGATCCACCTACAAATGTGAACTGACGTTCAAAAATAAAACATTTGAAAACGGACCATTTTCCACATTTCTGAAGCATGACGTAATGGGGGGGTGTTATCTCTTTTGTCAAAAATCAGCTGTTTTTGCTTGAACATTAAATGCCTCCAAATAGTATTTAATTCACTTCCCGAGCCCCTGGAAGCATGAAAATCACTTTAAACATGCTAATTTTAGCTCTAACACTGATGATCCACCTACAAATGTGAACTGACGTTCAAAAATAAAACATTTGAAAACGGACCATTTTCCACATTTCTGAAGCATGACGTAATGGGGGGGTGTTATCTCTTTTGTCAAAAATCAGCAGTTTTTGCTCGAACATTAAATGCCTCCAAATGGTATTTAATTAACTTCCCGGGGTGAAGAAACCCTTTTTGAGAACTCAGAGTGAGTAAATTGGCCATTTTCATGCACTTTTAACCATTCCATAAATCTTGTGTTTAGGGCCCCTGGAAGCATGAAAATCACTTTAAACATGCTAATTTTAGCTCTAACACTGATGATCCACCTACAAATGTGAACTGACGTTAAAAAAAAAAACATTTGAAAACGGACCATTTTCCACATTTCTGAAGCATGACGTAATGGGGGGGTGTTATCTCTTTTGTCAAAAATCAGCTGTTTTTGCTTGAACATTAAATGCCTCCAAATAGTATTTAATTCACTTCCCGAGCCCCTGGAAGCATGAAAATCACTTTAAACATGCTAATTTTAGCTCTAACACTGATGATCCACCTACAAATGTGAACTGACGTTCAAAAATAAAACATTTGAAAACGGACCATTTTCCACATTTCTGAAGCATGACGTAATGGGGGGGTGTTATCTCTTTTGTCGAAAATCAGCCGTTTTTGCTCGAACATTAAATGCCTCCAAATGGTATTTAATTAACTTCCCGGGTGAAGAAACCCTTTTTGAGAACTCAGAGTGAGTAAATTGGCCATTTTCATGCACTTTTAACCATTCCATAAATCTTGTGTTTAGGGCCCCTGGAAGCATGAAAATCACTTTAAACATGCTAATTTTAGCTCTAACACTGATGATCCACCTACAAATGTGAACTGACGTTCAAAAATAAAACATTTGAAAACGGACCATTTTCCACATTTCTGAAGCATGACGTAATGGGGGGGTGTTATCTCTTTTGTCAAAAATCAGCTGTTTTTGATTGAACATTAAATGCCTCCAAATAGTATTTAATTCACTTCCCGAGCCCCTGGAAGCATGAAAATCACTTTAAACATGCTAATTTTAGCTCTAACACTGATGATCCACCTACAAATGTGAACTGATGTTCAAAAATAAAACATTTGAAAACGGACCATTTTCCACATTTCTGAAGCATGACGTAATGGGGGGGTGTTATCTCTTTTGTCGAAAATCAGCCGTTTTTGCTCGAACATTAAATGCCTCCAAATGGTATTTAATTAACTTCCCAGGGTGAAGAAACCCTTTTTGAGAACTCAGATTGAGTAAATTGGCCATTTTCATGCACTTTTAACCATTCCATAAATCTTGTGTTTAGGGCCCCTGGAAGCATGAAAATCACTTTAAACATGCTCATTTTAGCTCTAACACTGATGATCCACCTACAAATGTGAACTGATGTTCAAAAATAAAACATTTGAAAACGGACCATTTTCCACATTTCTGAAGCATGACGTAATGGGGGGTGTTATCTCTTTTGTCAAAAATCAGCTGTTTTTGCTTGAACATTAAATGCCTCCAAATAGTATTTAATTCACTTCCCGAGCCCCTGGAAGCATGAAAATCACTTTAAACATGCTAATTTTAGCTCTAACACTGATGATCCACCTACAAATGTGAACTGACGTTCAAAAATAAAACATTTGAAAACGGACCATTTTCCACATTTCTGAAGCATGACGTAATGGGGGGGTGTTATCTCTTTTGTCGAAAATCAGCCGTTTTTGCTCGAACATTAAATGCCTCCAAATGGTATTTAATTAACTTCCCGGGGTGAAGAAACCCTTTTTGAGAACTCAGAGTGAGTAAATTGGCCATTTTCATGCACTTTTAACCATTCCATAAATCTTGTGTTTAGGGCCCCTGGAAGCATGAAAATCACTTTAAACATGCTAATTTTAGCTCTAACACTGATGATCCACCTACAAATGTGAACTGACGTTCAAAAATAAAACATTTGAAAACTGACCATTTTCCACATTTCTGAAGCATGACGTAATGGGGGGGTGTTATCTCTTTTGTCAAAAATCAGCTGTTTTTGATTGAACATTAAATGCCTCCAAATAGTATTTAATTCACTTCCCGAGCCCCTGGAAGCATGAAAATCACTTTAAACATGCTAATTTTAGCTCTAACACTGATGATCCACCTACAAATGTGAACTGACGTTCAAAAATAAAACATTTGAAAACGGACCATTTTCCACATTTCTGAAGCATGACGTAATGGGGGGGTGTTATCTCTTTTGTCGAAAATCAGCCGTTTTTGCTCGAACATTAAATGCCTCCAAATGGTATTTAATTAACTTCCCGGGGTGAAGAAACCCTTTTTGAGAACTCAGAGTGAGTAAATTGGCCATTTTCATGCACTTTTTACCATTCCATAAATCTTGTGTTTAGGGCCCCTGGAAGCATGAAAATCACTTTAAACATGCTCATTTTAGCTCTAACACTGATGATCCACCTACAAATGTGAACTGACGTTCAAAAATAAAACATTTGAAAACGGACCATTTTCCACATTTCTGAAGCATGACGTAATGGGGGGGTGTTATCTCTTTTGTCAAAAATCAGCTGTTTTTGATTGAACATTAAATGCCTCCAAATAGTATTCAATTCACTTCCCGAGCCCCTGGAAGCATGAAAATCACTTTAAACATGCTAATTTTAGCTCTAACACTGATGATCCACCTACAAATGTGAACTGACGTTCAAAAATAAAACATTTGAAAACGGACCATTTTCCACATTTCTGAAGCATGACGTAATGGGGGGGTGTTATCTCTTTTGTCGAAAATCAGCCGTTTTTGCTCGAACATTAAATGCCTCCAAATGGTATTTAATTAACTTCCCGGGGTGAAGAAACCCTTTTTGAGAACTCAGAGTGAGTAAATTGGCCATTTTCATGCACTTTTAACCATTCCATAAATCTTGTGTTTAGGGCCCCTGGAAGCATGAAAATCACTTTAAACATGCTAATTTTAGCTCTAACACTGATGATCCACCTACAAATGTGAACTGACGTTCAAAAATAAAACATTTGAAAACGGACCATTTTCCACATTTCTGAAGCATGACGTAATGGGGGGGTGTTATCTCTTTTGTCAAAAATCAGCTGTTTTTGCTTGAACATTAAATGCCTCCAAATAGTATTTAATTCACTTCCCGAGCCCCTGGAAGCATGAAAATCACTTTAAACATGCTAATTTTAGCTCTAACACTGATGATCCACCTACAAATGTGAACTGACGTTCAAAAATAAAACATTTGAAAACGGACCATTTTCCACATTTCTGAAGCATGACGTAATGGGGGGGTGTTATCTCTTTTGTCAAAAATCAGCAGTTTTTGCTCGAACATTAAATGCCTCCAAATGGTATTTAATTAACTTCCCGGGGTGAAGAAACCCTTTTTGAGAACTCAGAGTGAGTAAATTGGCCATTGTCATGCACTTTTAACCATTCCATAAATCTTGTGTTTAGGGCCCCTGGAAGCATGAAAATCACTTTAAACATGCTAATTTTAGCTCTAACACTGATGATCCACCTACAAATGTGAACTGACGTTAAAAAAAAAAACATTTGAAAACGGACCATTTTCCACATTTCTGAAGCATGACGTAATGGGGGGGTGTTATCTCTTTTGTCAAAAATCAGCTGTTTTTGCTTGAACATTAAATGCCTCCAAATAGTATTTAATTCACTTCCCGAGCCCCTGGAAGCATGAAAATCACTTTAAACATGCTAATTTTAGCTCTAACACTGATGATCCACCTACAAATGTGAACTGACGTTCAAAAATAAAACATTTGAAAACGGACCATTTTCCACATTTCTGAAGCATGACGTAATGGGGGGGTGTTATCTCTTTTGTCGAAAATCAGCCGTTTTTGCTCGAACATTAAATGCCTCCAAATGGTATTTAATTAACTTCCCGGGGTGAAGAAACCCTTTTTGAGAACTCAGAGTGAGTAAATTGGCCATTTTCATGCACTTTTAACCATTCCATAAATCTTGTGTTTAGGGCCCCTGGAAGCATGAAAATCACTTTAAACATGCTAATTTTAGCTCTAACACTGATGATCCACCTACAAATGTGAACTGACGTTCAAAAATAAAACATTTGAAAACGGACCATTTTCCACATTTCTGAAGCATGACGTAATGGGGGGTGTTATCTCTTTTGTCAAAAATCAGCTGTTTTTGCTTGAACATTAAATGCCTCCAAATAGTATTTAATTCACTTCCCGAGCCCCTGGAAGCATGAAAATCACTTTAAACATGCTAATTTTAGCTCTAACACTGATGATCCACCTACAAATGTGAACTGACGTTCAAAAATAAACCATTTGAAAACGGACCATTTTCCACATTTCTGAAGCATGACGTAATGGGGGGGTGTTATCTCTTTTGTCGAAAATCAGCCGTTTTTGCTCGAACATTAAATGCCTCCAAATGGTATTTAATTAACTTCCCGGGGTGAAGAAACCCTTTTTGAGAACTCAGAGTGAGTAAATTGGCCATTTTCATGCACTTTTTACCATTCCATAAATCTTGTGTTTAGGGCCCCTGGAAGCATGAAAATCACTTTAAACATGCTAATTTTAGCTCTAACACTGATGATCCACCTACAAATGTGAACTGACGTTCAAAAATAAAACATTTGAAAACGGACCATTTTCCACATTTCTGAAGCATGACATAATGGGGGGGTGTTATCTCTTTTGTCAAAAATCAGCTGTTTTTGATTGAACATTAAATGCCTCCAAATAGTATTTAATTCACTTCCCGAGCCCCTGGAAGCATGAAAATCACTTTAAACATGCTAATTTTAGCTCTAACACTGATGATCCACCTACAAATGTGAACTGACGTTCAAAAATAAAACATTTGAAAACGGACCATTTTCCACATTTCTGAAGCATGACGTAATGGGGGGGTGTTATCTCTTTTGTCGAAAATCAGCCGTTTTTGCTCGAACATTAAATGCCTCCAAATGGTATTTAATTAACTTCCCGGGGTGAAGAAACCCTTTTTGAGAACTCAGAGTGAGTAAATTGGCCATTTTCATGCACTTTTAACCATTCCATAAATCTTGTGTTTAGGGCCCCTGGAAGCATGAAAATCACTTTAAACATGCTAATTTTAGCTCTAACACTGATGATCCACATACAAATGTGAACTGACGTTCAAAAATAAAACATTTGAAAACGGACCATTTTCCACATTTCTGAAGCATGACGTAATGGGGGGGTGTTATCTCTTTTGTCAAAAATCAGCTGTTTTTGCTTGAACATTAAATGCCTCCAAATAGTATTTAATTCACTTCCAGAGCCCCTGGAAGCATGAAAATCACTTTAAACATGCTAATTTTAGCTCTAACACTGATGATCCACCTACAAATGTGAACTGACGTTCAAAAATAAAACATTTGAAAACGGACCATTTTCCACATTTCTGAAGCATGACGTAATGGGGGGGTGTTATCTCTTTTGTCAAAAATCAGCAGTTTTTGCTCGAACATTAAATGCCTCCAAATGGTATTTAATTAACTTCCCGGGGTGAAGAAACCCTTTTTGAGAACTCAGAGTGAGTAAATTGGCCATTTTCATGCACTTTTAACCATTCCATAAATCTTGTGTTTAGGGCCCCTGGAAGCATGAAAATCACTTTAAACATGCTAATTTTAGCTCTAACACTGATGATCCACCTACAAATGTGAACTGACGTTAAAAAAAAAAACATTTGAAAACGGACCATTTTCCACATTTCTGAAGCATGACGTAATGGGGGGGTGTTATCTCTTTTGTCAAAAATCAGCTGTTTTTGCTTGAACATTAAATGCCTCCAAATAGTATTTAATTCACTTCCCGAGCCCCTGGAAGCATGAAAATCACTTTAAACATGCTAATTTTAGCTCTAACACTGATGATCCACCTACAAATGTGAACTGACGTTCAAAAATAAAACATTTGAAAACGGACCATTTTCCACATTTCTGAAGCATGTCGTAATGGGGGGGTGTTATCTCTTTTGTCGAAAATCAGCTGTTTTTGCTCGAACATTAAATGCCTCCAAATGGTATTTAATTAACTTCCCGGGGTGAAGAAACCCTTTTTGAGAACTCAGAGTGAGTAAATTGGCCATTTTCATGCACTTTTAACCATTCCATAAATCTTGTGTTTAGGGCCCCTGGAAGCATGAAAATCACTTTAAACATGCTAATTTTAGCTCTAACACTGATGATCCACCTACAAATGTGAACTGACGTTCAAAAATAAAACATTTGAAAACGGACCATTTTCCACATTTCTGAAGCATGACGTAATGGGGGGGTGTTATCTCTTTTGTCAAAAATCAGCTGTTTTTGCTTGAACATTAAATGCCTCCAAATAGTATTTAATTCACTTCCCGAGCCCCTGGAAGCATGAAAATCACTTTAAACATGCTAATTTTAGCTCTAACACTGATGATCCACCTACAAATGTGAACTGACGTTCAAAAATAAAACATTTGAAAACGGACCATTTTCCACATTTCTGAAGCATGACGTAATGGGGAGGTGTTATCTCTTTTGTCGAAAATCAGCCGTTTTTGCTCGAACATTAAATGCCTCCAAATGGTATTTAATTAACTTCCCGGGGTGAAGAAACCCTTTTTGAGAACTCAGAGTGAGTAAATTGGCCATTTTCATGCACTTTTAACCATTCCATAAATCTTGTGTTTAGGGCCCCTGGAAGCATGAAAATCACTTTAAACATGCTAATTTTAGCTCTAACACTGATGATCCACCTACAAATGTGAACTGACGTTCAAAAATAAAACATTTGAAAACGGACCATTTTCCACATTTCTGAAGCATGACGTAATGGGGGGGGTGTTATCTCTTTTGTCGAAAATCAGCTGTTTTTGATTGAACATTAAATGCCTCCAAATAGTATTTAATTCACTTCCCGAGCCCCTGGAAGAATGAAAATCACTTTAAACATGCTAATTTTAGCTCTAACACTGATGATCCACCTACAAATGTGAACTGATGTTCAAAAATAAAACATTTGAAAACGGACCATTTTCCACATTTCTGAAGCATGACGTAATGGGGGGGTGTTATCTCTTTTGTCGAAAATCAGCAGTTTTTGCTCGAACATTAAATGCCTCCAAATGGTATTTGATTAACTTCCCGGGGTGAAGAAACCCTTTTTGAGAACTCAGAGTGAGTAAATTGGCCATTTTCATGCACTTTTAACCATTCCATAAATCTTGTTTTTAGGGCCCCTGGAAGCATGAAAATCACTTTAAACATGCTAATTTTAGCTCTAACACTGATGATCCACCTACAAATGTGAACTGACGTTCAAAAATAAAACATTTGAAAACGGACCATTTTCCACATTTCTGAAGCATGACGTAATGGGGGGGTGTTATCTCTTTTGTCGAAAATCAGCCGTTTTTGCTCGAACATTAAATGCCTCCAAATGGTATTTAATTAACTTCCCGGGGTGAAGAAACCCTTTTTGAGAACTCAGAGTGAGTAAATTGGCCATTTTCATGCACTTTTAACCATTCCATAAATCTTGTGTTTAGGGCCCCTGGAAGCATGAAAATCACTTTAAACATGCTAATTTTAGCTCTAACACTGATGATCCACCTACAAATGTGAACTGACGTTCAAAAATAAAACATTTGAAAACGGACCATTTTCCACATTTCTGAAGCATGACGTAATGGGGGGGTGTTATCTCTTTTGTCAAAAATCAGCTGTTTTTGCTTGAACATTAAATGCCTCCAAATAGTATTTAATTCACTTCCCGAGCCCCTGGAAGCATGAAAATCACTTTAAACATGCTAATTTTAGCTCTAACACTGATGATCCACCTACAAATGTGAACTGACGTTCAAAAATAAAACATTTGAAAACGGACCATTTTCCACATTTCTGAAGCATGACGTAATGGGGGGGTGTTATCTCTTTTGTCAAAAATCAGCAGTTTTTGCTCGAACATTAAATGCCTCCAAATGGTATTTAATTAACTTCCCGGGGTGAAGAAACCCTTTTTGAGAACTCAGAGTGAGTAAATTGGCCATTTTCATGCACTTTTAACCATTCCATAAATCTTGTGTTTAGGGCCCCTGGAAGCATGAAAATCACTTTAAACATGCTAATTTTAGCTCTAACACTGATGATCCACCTACAAATGTGAACTGACGTTCAAAAAAAAAACATTTGAAAACGGACCATTTTCCACATTTCTGAAGCATGACGTAATGGGGGGGTGTTATCTCTTTTGTCAAAAATCAGCTGTTTTTGCTTGAACATTAAATGCCTCCAAATAGTATTTAATTCACTTCCCGAGCCCCTGGAAGCATGAAAATCACTTTGAACATGCTAATTTTAGCTCTAACACTGATGATCCACCTACAAATGTGAACTGACGTTCAAAAATAAAACATTTGAAAACGGACCATTTTCCACATTTCTGAAGCATGACGTAATGGGGAGGTGTTATCTCTTTTGTCGAAAATCAGCCGTTTTTGCTCGAACATTAAATGCCTCCAAATGGTATTTAATTAACTTCCCGGGGTGAAGAAACCCTTTTTGAGAACTCAGAGTGAGTAAATTGACCATTTTCATGCACTTTTAACCATTCCATAAATCTTGTGTTTAGGGCCCCTGGAAGCATGAAAATCACTTTAAACATGCTAATTTTAGCTCTAACACTGATGATCCACCTACAAATGTGAACTGACGTTCAAAAATAAAACATATTTTCCACATTTCTGAAGCATGACGTAATGGGGGGGTGTTATCTCTTTTGTCGAAAATCAGCTGTTTTTGATTGAACATTAAATGCCTCCAAATAGTATTTAATTCACTTCCCGAGCCCCTGGAAGCATGAAAATCACTTTAAACATGCTAATTTTAGCTCTAACACTGATGATCCACCTACAAATGTGAACTGATGTTCAAAAATAAAACATTTGAAAACGGACCATTTTCCACATTTCTGAAGCATGACGTAATGGGGGGGTGTTATCTCTTTTGTCGAAAATCAGCCGTTTTTGCTCGAACATTAAATGCCTCCAAATGGTATTTAATTAACTTCCCGGGGTGAAGAAACCCTTTTTGAGAACTCAGAGTGAGTAAATTGGCCATTTTCATGCACTTTTAACCATTCCATAAATCTTGTGTTTAGGGCCCCTGGAAGCATGAAAATCACTTTAAACATGCTAATTTTAGCTCTAACACTGATGATCCACCTACAAATGTGAACTGACGTTCAAAAATAAAACATTTGAAAACGGACCATTTTCCACATTTCTGAAGCATGACGTAATGGGGGGGTGTTATCTCTTTTGTCGAAAATCAGCCGTTTTTGCTCGAACATTAAATGCCTCCAAATGGTATTTAATTAACTTCCCGGGGTGAAAAAACCCTTTTTGAGAACTCAGAGTGAGTAAATTGGCCATTTTCATGCACTTTTAACCATTCCATAAATCTTGTGTTTAGGGCCCCAGGAAGCATGAAAATCACTTTAAACATGCTAATTTTAGCTGTAACACTGATGATCCACCTACAAATGTGAACTGACGTTCAAAAATAAAACATTTGAAAACGGACCATTTTCCACATTTCTGAAGCATGACGTAATGGGGGGGTGTTATCTCTTTTGTCAAAAATCAGCTGTTTTTGCTTGAACATTAAATGCCTCCAAATAGTATTTAATTCACTTCCCGAGCCCCTGGAAGCATGAAAATCACTTTAAACATGCTATTTTTACCTCTAACACTGATGATCCACCTACAAATGTGAACTGACGTTCAAAAATAAAACATTTGAAAACGGACCATTTTCCACATTTCTGAAGCATGACGTAATGGGGAGGTGTTATCTCTTTTGTCGAAAATCAGCCGTTTTTGCTCGAACATTAAATGCCTCCAAATGGTATTTAATTAACTTCCCGGGGTGAAGAAACCCTTTTTGAGAACTCAGAGTGAGTAAATTGGCCATTTTCATGCACTTTTAACCATTCCATAAATCTTGTGTTTAGGGCCCCTGGAAGCATGAAAATCACTTTAAACATGCTAATTTTAGCTCTAACACTGATGATCCACCTACAAATGTGAACTGACGTTCAAAAATAAAACATTTGAAAACGGACCATTTTCCACATTTCTGAAGCATGACGTAATGGGGGGGTGTTATCTCTTTTGTCGAAAATCAGCTGTTTTTGATTGAACATTAAATGCCTCCAAATAGTATTTAATTCACTTCCCAAGCCCCTGGAAGCATGAAAATCACTTTAAACATGCTAATTTTAGCTCTAACACTGATGATCCACCTACAAATGTGAACTGATGTTCAAAAATAAAACATTTGAAAACGGACCATTTTCCACATTTCTGAAGCATGACATAATGGGGGGGTGTTATCTCTTTTGTCGAAAATCAGCCGTTTTTGCTCGAACATTAAATGCCTCCAAATGGTATTTAATTAACTTCCCGGGGTGAAGAAACCCTTTTTGAGAACTCAGAGTGAGTAAATTGGCCATTTTCATGCACTTTTAACCATTCCATAAATCTTGTGTTTAGGGCCCCTGGAAGCATGAAAATCACTTTAAACATGCTAATTTTAGCTCTAACACTGATGATCCACCTACAAATGTGAACTGACGTTCAAAAATAAAACATTTGAAAACGGACCATTTTCCACATTTCTGAAGCATGACGTAATGGGGGGGTGTTATCTCTTTTGTCGAAAATCAGCCGTTTTTGCTCGAACATTAAATGCCTCCAAATGGTATTTAATTAACTTCCCGGGGTGAAGAAACCCTTTTTGAGAACTCAGAGTGAGTAAATTGGCCATTTTCATGCACTTTTAACCATTCCATAAATCTTGTGTTTAGGGCCCCTGGAAGCATGAAAATCACTTTAAACATGCTAATTTTAGCTCTAACACTGATGATCCACCTACAAATGTGAACTGACGTTCAAAAATAAAACATTTGAAAACGGACCATTTTCCACATTTCTGAAGCATGACGTAATGGGGGGGTGTTATCTCTTTTGTCAAAAATCAGCTGTTTTTGCTTGAACATTAAATGCCTCCAAATAGTATTTAATTCACTTCCCGAGCCCCTGGAAGCATGAAAATCACTTTAAACATGCTAATTTTAGCTCTAACACTGATGATCCACCTGCAAATGTGAACTGACGTTCAAAAATAAAACATTTGAAAACGGACCATTTTCCACATTTCTGAAGCATGACGTAATGGGGGGGTGTTATCTCTTTTGTCAAAAATCAGCAGTTTTTGCTCGAACATTAAATGCCTCCAAATGGTATTTAATTAACTTCCCGGGGTGAAGAAACTCTTTTTGAGAACTCAGAGTGAGTAAATTGGCTTTTCATGCACTTTTAACCATTCCATAAATCTTGTGTTTAGGGCCCCTGGAAGCATGAAAATCACTTTAAACATGCTAATTTTAGCTCTAACACTGATGATCCACCTACAAATGTGAACTGACGTTCAAAAAAAAAACATTTGAAAACGGACCATTTTCCACATTTCTGAAGCATGACGTAATGGGGGGGTGTTATCACTTTTGTCGAAAATCAGCTGTTTTTGATTGAACATTAAATGCCTCCAAATAGTATTTAATTCACTTCCCGAGCCCCTGGAAGCATGAAAATCACTTTAAACATGCTAATTTTAGCTCTAACACTGATGATCCACCTACAAATGTGAACTGATGTTCAAAAATAAAACATTTGAAAACGGACCATTTTCCACATTTCTGAAGCATGACGTAATGGGGGGGTGTTATCTCTTTTGTCGAAAATCAGCCGTTTTTGCTCGAACATTAAATGCCTCCAAATGGTATTTAATTAACTTCCCGGGGTGAAGAAACCCTTTTTGAGAACTCAGAGTGAGTAAATTGGCCATTTTCATGCACTTTTAACCATTCCATAAATCTTGTGTTTAGGGCCCCTGGAAGCATGAAAATCACTTTAAACATGCTAATTTTAGCTCTAACACTGATGATCCACCTACAAATGTGAACTGACGTTCAAAAATAAAACATTTGAAAACGGACCATTTTCCACATTTCTGAAGCATGACGTAATGGGGGGGTGTTATCTCTTTTGTCGAAAATCAGCCGTTTTTGCTCGAACATTAAATGCCTCCAAATGGTATTTAATTAACTTCCCGGGGTGAAGAAACCCTTTTTGAGAACTCAGAGTGAGTAAATTGGCCATTTTCATGCACTTTTAACCATTCCATAAATCTTGTGTTTAGGGCCCCTGGAAGCATGAAAATCACTTTAAACATGCTAATTTTAGCTCTAACACTGATGATCCACCTACAAATGTGAACTGACGTTCAAAAATAAAACATTTGAAAACGGACCATTTTCCACATTTCTGAAGCATGACGTAATGGGGGGGTGTTATCTCTTTTGTCAAAAATCAGCTGTTTTTGCTTGAACATTAAATGCCTCCAAATAGTATTTAATTCACTTCCCGAGCCCCTGGAAGCATGAAAATCACTTTAAACATGCTAATTTTAGCTCTAACACTGATGATCCACCTACAAATGTGAACTGACGTTCAAAAATAAAACATTTGAAAACGGACCATTTTCCACATTTCTGAAGCATGACGTAATGGGGGAGTGTTATCTCTTTTGTCAAAAATCAGCAGTTTTTGCTCGAACATTAAATGCCTCCAAATGGTATTTAATTAACTTCCCGGGGTGAAGAAACCCTTTTTGAGAACTCAGAGTGAGTAAATTGGCCATTTTCATGCACTTTTAACCATTCCATAAATCTTGTGTTTAGGGCCCCTGGAAGCATGAAAATCACTTTAAACATGCTAATTTTAGCTCTAACACTGATGATCCACCTACAAATGTGAACTGACGTTCAAAAATAAAACATTTGAAAACGGACCATTTTCCACATTTCTGAAGCATGACGTAATGGGGGGGTGTTATCTCTTTTGTCGAAAATCAGCTGTTTTTGATTGAACATTAAATGCCTCCAAATAGTATTTAATTCACTTCCCGAGCCCCTGGAAGCATGAAAATCACTTTAAACATGCTAATTTTAGCTCTAACACTGATGATCCACCTACAAATGTGAACTGATGTTCAAAAATAAAACATTTGAAAACGGACCATTTTCCACATTTCTGAAGCATGACGTAATGGGGGGGTGTTATCTCTTTTGTCGAAAATCAGCCGTTTTTGCTCGAACATTAAATGCCTCCAAATGGTATTTAATTAACTTCCCGGGGTGAAGAAACCCTTTTTGAGAACTCAGAGTGAGTAAATTGGCCATTTTCATGCACTTTTAACCATTCCATAAATCTTGTGTTTAGGGCCCCTGGAAGCATGAAAATCACTTTAAACATGCTAATTTTAGCTCTAACACTGATGATCCACCTACAAATGTGAACTGACGTTCAAAAATAAAACATTTGAAAACGGACCATTTTCCACATTTCTGAAGCATGACGTAATGAGGGGGTGTTATCTCTTTTGTCAAAAATCAGCTGTTTTTGCTTGAACATTAAATGCCTCCAAATAGTATTTAATTCACTTCCCGAGCCACTGGAAGCATGAAAATCACTTTAAACATGCTAATTTTAGCTCTAACACTGATGATCCACCTACAAATGTGAACTGACGTTCAAAAATAAAACATTTGAAAACGGACCATTTTCCACATTTCTGAAGCATGACGTAATGGGGGGGTGTTATCTCCTTTGTCGAAAATCAGCCGTTTTTGCTCGAACGTTAAATGCCTCCAAATGGTATTTAATTAACTTCCCGGGGTGAAGAAACCCTTTTTGAGAACTCAGAGTGAGTAAATTGGCCATTTTCATGCACTTTTATCCATTCCATAAATCTTGTGTTTAGGGCCCCTGAAAGCATGAAAATCACTTTAAACATGCTAATTTTAGCTCTAACACTGATGATCCACCTACAAATGTGAACTGACGTTCAAAAATAAAACATTTGAAAACGGACCATTTTCCACATTTCTGAAGCATGACGTAATGGGGGGGTGTTATCTCTTTTGTCGAAAATCAGCCGTTTTTGCTCGAACATTAAATGCCTCCAAATGGTATTTAATTAACTTCCCGGGGTGAAGAAACCCTTTTTGAGAACTCAGAGTGAGTAAATTGGCCATTTTCATGCACTTTTAACCATTCCATAAATCTTGTGTTTAGGGCCCCTGGAAGCATGAAAATCACTTTAAACATGCTAATTTTAGCTCTAACACTGATGATCCACCTACAAATGTGAACTGACGTTCAAAAATAAAACATTTGAAAACGGACCATTTTCCACATTTCTGAAGCATGACGTAATGGGGGGGTGTTATCTCTTTTGTCAAAAATCAGCTGTTTTTGCTTGAACATTAAATGCCTCCAAATAGTATTTAATTCACTTCCCGAGCCCCTGGAAGCATGAAAATCACTTTAAACATGCTAATTTTAGCTCTAACACTGACGATCCACCTACAAATGTGAACTGACGTTCAAAAATAAAACATTTGAAAACGGACCATTTTCCACATTTCTGAAGCATGACGTAATGGGGGGTGTTATCTCTTTTGTCGAAAATCAGCCGTTTTTGCTCGAACATTAAATGCCTCCAAATGGTATTTAATTAACTTCCCGGGGTGAAGAAACCCTTTTTGAGAACTCAGAGTGAGTAAATTGGCCATTTTCATGCACTTTTAACCATTCCATAAATCTTGTGTTTAGGGCCCCTGGAAGCATGAAAATCACTTTAAACATGCTAATTTTAGCTCTAACACTGATGATCCACCTACAAATGTGAACTGACGTTCAAAAATAAAACATTTGAAAACGGACGATTTTCCACATTTCTGAAGCATGACGTAATGGGGGGGGTGTTATCTCTTTTGTCGAAAATCAGCTGTTTTTGATTGAACATTAAATGCCTCCAAATAGTATTTAATTCACTTCCCGAGCCCCTGGAAGCATGAAAATCACTTTAAACATGCTAATTTTAGCTCTAACACTGATGATCCACCTACAAATGTGAACTGATGTTCAAAAATAAAACATTTGAAAACTGACCATTTTCCACATTTCTGAAGCATGACGTAATGGGGGGGTGTTATCTCTTTTGTCGAAAATCAGCCGTTTTTGCTCGAACATTAAATGCCTCCAAATGGTATTTAATTAACTTCCCGGGGTGAAGAAACCCTTTTTGAGAACTCAGAGTGAGTAAATTGGCCATTTTCATGCACTTTTAACCATTCCATAAATCTTGTGTTTAGGGCCCCTGGAAGCATGAAAATCACTTTAAACATGCTAATTTTAGCTCTAACACTGATGATCCACCTACAAATGTGAACTGACGTTCAAAAATAAAACATTTGAAAACGGACCATTTTCCACATTTCTGAAGCATGACGTAATGGGGGGTGTTATCTCTTTTGTCAAAAATCAGCTGTTTTTGATTGAACATTAAATGCCTCCAAATAGTATTTAATTCACTTCCCGAGCCCCTGGAAGCATGAAAATCACTTTAAACATGCTAATTTTAGCTCTAACACTGATGATCCACCTACAAATGTGAACTGATGTTCAAAAATAAAACATTTGAAAACGGACCATTTTCCACATTTCTGAAGCATGACGTAATGGGGGGGGGGGTGTTATCTCTTTTGTCGAAAATCAGCCGTTTTTGCTCGAACATTAAATGCCTCCAAATGGTATTTAATTAACTTCCCGGGGTGAAGAAACCCTTTTTGAGAACTCAGAGTGAGTAAATTGGCCATTTTCATGCACTTTTAACCATTCCATAAATCTTGTGTTTAGGGCCCGTGGAAGCATGAAAATCACTTTAAACATGCTAATTTTAGCTCTAACACTGATGATCCACCTACAAATGTGAACTGACGTTCAAAAATAAAACATTTGAAAACGGACCATTTTCCACATTTCTGAAGCATGACGTAATGGGGGGGTGTTATCTCTTTTGTCAAAAATCAGCTGTTTTTGCTTGAACATTAAATGCCTCCAAATAGTATTTAATTCACTTCCCGAGCCCCTGGAAGCATGAAAATCACTTTAAACATGCTAATTTTAGCTCTAACACTGACGATCCACCTACAAATGTGAACCGACGTTCAAAAATAAAACATTTGAAAACGGACCATTTTCCACATTTCTGAAGCATGACGTAATGGGGGGTGTTATCTCTTTTGTCGAAAATCAGCCGTTTTTGCTCGAACATTAAATGCCTCCAAATGGTATTTAATTAACTTCCCGGGGTGAAGAAACCCTTTTTGAGAACTCAGAGTGAGTAAATTGGCCATTTTCATGCACTTTTAACCATTCCATAAATCTTGTGTTTAGGGCCCCTGGAAGCATGAAAATCACTTTAAACATGCTAATTTTAGCTCTAACACTGATGATCCACCTACAAATGTGAACTGACGTTCAAAAATAAAACATTTGAAAACGGATCATTTTCCACATTTCTGAAGCATGACGTAATGGGGGGGTGTTATCTCTTTTGTCAAAAATCAGCTGTTTTTGCTTGAACATTAAATGCCTCCAAATAGTATTTAATTCATTTCCCGAGCCCCTGGAAGCATGAAAATGACTTTAAACATGCTAATTTTAGCTCTAACACTGATGATCCACCTACAAATGTGAACTGACGTTCAAAAATAAAACATTTGAAAACGGACCATTTTCCACATTTCTGAAGCATGACGTAATGGGGGGGGTGTTATCTCTTTTGTCGAAAATCAGCAGTTTTTGCTCGAACATTAAATGCCTCCAAATGGTATTTAATTAACTTCCCGGGGTGAAGAAACCCTTTTTGAGAACTCAGAGTGAGTAAATTGGCCATTTTCATGCACTTTTAACCATTCCATAAATCTTGTGTTTAGGGCCCCTGGAAGCATGAAAATCACTTTAAACATGCTAATTTTAGCTCTAACACTGATGATCCACCTACAAATGTGAACTGACGTTCAAAAATAAAACATTTGAAAACGGACCATTTTCCACATTTCTGAAGCATGACGTAATGGGGGGGTGTTATCTCTTTTGTCGAAAATCAGCCGTTTTTGCTCGAACATTAAATGCCTCCAAATGGTATTTAATTAACTTCCCGGGGTGAAGAAACCCTTTTTGAGAACTCAGAGTGAGTAAATTGGCCATTTTCATGCACTTTTAACCATTCCATAAATCTTGTGTTTAGGGCCCCTGGAAGCATGAAAATCACTTTAAACATGCTAATTTTAGCTCTAACACTGATGATCCACCTACAAATGTGAACTGACGTTCAAAAATAAAACATTTGAAAACGGACCATTTTCCACATTTCTGAAGCATGACGTAATGGGGGGGGTGTTATCTCTTTTGTCAAAAATCAGCTGTTTTTGCTTGAACATCAAATGCCTCCAAATAGTATTTAATTCACTTCCCGAGCCCCTGGAAGCATGAAAATCACTTTAAACATGCTAATTTTAGCTCTAACACTGATGATCCACCTACAAATGTGAACTGACGTTCAAAAATAAAACATTTGAAAACGGACCATTTTCCACATTTCTGAAGCATGACGTAATGGGGGGGTGTTATCTCTTTTGTCGAAAATCAGCCGTTTTTGCTCGAACATTAAATGCCTCCAAATGGTATTTAATTAACTTCCCGGGGTGAAGAAACCCTTTTTGAGAACTCAGAGTGAGTAAATTGGCCATTTTCATGCACTTTTAACCATTCCATAAATCTTGTGTTTAGGGCCCCTGGAAGCATGAAAATCACTTTAAACATGCTAATTTTAGCTCTAACACTGATGATCCACCTACAAATGTGAACTGACGTTCAAAAATAAAACATTTGAAAACGGACCATTTTCCACATTTCTGAAGCATAACGTAATGGGGGGGTGTTATCTCTTTTGTCAAAAATCAGCTGTTTTTGATTGAACATTAAATGCCTCCAAATAGTATTTAATTCACTTCCCGAGCCCCTGGAAGCATGAAAATCACTTTAAACATGCTAATTTTAGCTCTAACACTGATGATCCACCTACAAATGTGAACTGATGTTCAAAAATAAAACATTTGAAAACGGACCATTTTCCACATTTCTGAAGCATGACGTAATGGGGGGGTGTTATCTCTTTTGTCGAAAATCAGCCGTTTTTGCTCGAACATTAAATGCCTCCAAATGGTATTTAATTAACTTCCCGGGGTGAAGAAACCCTTTTTGAGAACTCAGAGTGAGTAAATTGGCCATTTTCATGCACTTTTAACCATTCCATAAATCTTGTGTTTAGGGCCCCTGGAAGCATAAAAATCACTTTAAACATGCTAATTTTAGCTCTAACACTGATGATCCACCTACAAATGTGAACTGACGTTCAAAAATAAAACATTTGAAAACGGACCATTTTCCACATTTCTGAAGCATGACGTAATGGGGGGGTGTTATCTCTTTTGTCAAAAATCTGCTGTTTTTGCTTGAACATTAAATGCCTCCAAATAGTATTTAATTCACTTCCCGAGCCCCTGGAAGCATGAAAATCACTTTAAACATGCTAATTTTAGCTCTAACACTGATGATCCACCTACAAATGTGAACTGACGTTCAAAAATAAAACATTTGAAAACGGACCATTTTCCACATTTCTGAAGCATGACGTAATGGGGGGGTGTTATCTCTTTTGTCGAAAATCAGCAGTTTTTGCTCGAACATTAAATGCCTCCAAATGGTATTTAATTAACTTCCCGGGGTGAAGAAACCCTTTTTGAGAACTCAGAGTGAGTAAATTGGCCATTTTCATGCACTTTTAACCATTCCATAAATCTTGTGTTTAGGGCCCCTGGAAGCATGAAAATCACTTTAAACATGCTAATTTTAGCTCTAACACTGATGATCCACCTACAAATGTGAACTGACGTTCAAAAATAAAACATTTGAAAACGGACCATTTTCCACATTTCTGAAGCATGACGTAATGGGGGGGTGTTATCTCTTTTGTCAAAAATCAGCTGTTTTTGCTTGAACATTAAATGCCTCCAAATAGTATTTAATTCACTTCCCGAGCCCCTGGAAGCATGAAAATCACTTTAAACATGCTAATTTTAGCTCTAACACTGATGATCCACCTACAAATGTGAACTGACGTTCAAAAATAAAACATTTGAAAACGGACCATTTTCCACATTTCTGAAACATGACGTAATGGGGGGGGTGTTATCTCTTTTGTCGAAAATCAGCCGTTTTTGCTCGAACATTAAATGCCTCCAAATGGTATTTAATTAACTTCCCGGGGTGAAGAAATCCTTTTTGAGAACTCAGAGTGAGTAAATTGGCCATTTTCATGCACTTTTAACCATTCCATAAATCTTGTGTTTAGGGCCCCTGGAAGCATTAAAATCACTTTAAACATGCTAATTTTAGCTCTAACACTGATGATCCACCTACAAATGTGAACTGACGTTCAAAAATAAAACATTTGAAAACGGACCATTTTCCACATTTCTGAAGCATGACGTAATGGGGGGGTGTTATCTCTTTTGTCAAAAATCAGCTGTTTTTGCTTGAACATTAAATGCCTCCAAATAGTATTTAATTCACTTCCCGAGCCCCTGGAAGCATGAAAATCACTTTAAACATGCTAATTTTAGCTCTAACACTGACGATCCACCTACAAATGTGAACTGACGTTCAAAAATAAAACATTTGAAAACGGACCATTTTCCACATTTCTGAAGCATGACGTAATGGGGGGTGTTATCTCTTTTGTCGAAAATCAGCCGTTTTTGCTCGAACATTAAATGCCTCCAAATGGTATTTAATTAACTTCCCGGGGTGAAGAAACCCTTTTTGAGAACTCAGAGTGAGTAAATTGGCCATTTTCATGCACTTTTAACCATTCCATAAATCTTGTGTTTAGGGCCCCTGGAAGCATGAAAATCACTTTAAATATGCTAATTTTAGCTCTAACACTGATGATCCACCTACAAATGTGAACTGACGTTCAAAAATAAAACATTTGAAAACGGACCATTTTCCACATTTCTGAAGCATGACGTAATGGGGGGGTGTTATCTCTTTTGTCAAAAATCAGCTGTTTTTGATTGAACATTAAATGCCTCCAAATAGTATTTAATTCACTTCCCGAGCCCCTGGAAGCATGAAAATCACTTTAAACATGCTAATTTTAGCTCTAACACTGATGATCCACCTACAAATGTGAACTGATGTTCAAAAATAAAACATTTGAAAACTGACCATTTTCCACATTTCTGAAGCATGACGTAATGGGGGGGTGTTATCTCTTTTGTCGAAAATCAGCCGTTTTTGCTCGAACATTAAATGCCTCCAAATGGTATTTAATTAACTTCCCGGGGTGAAGAAACCCTTTTTGAGAACTCAGAGTGAGTAAATTGGCCATTTTCATGCACTTTTATACATTCCATAAATCTTGTGTTTAGGGCCCCTGAAAGCATGAAAATCACTTTAAACATGCTAATTTTAGCTCTAACACTGATGATCCACCTACAAATGTGAACTGACGTTCAAAAATAAAACATTTGAAAACGGACCATTTTCCACATTTCTGAAGCATGACGTAATGGGGGGGGTGTTATCTCTTTTGTCGAAAATCAGCCGTTTTTGCTCGAACATTAAATGCCTCCAAATGGTATTTAATTAACTTCCCGGGGTGAAGAAACCCTTTTTGAGAACTCAGAGTGAGTAAATTGGCCATTTTCATGCACTTTTAACCATTCCATAAATCTTGTGTTTAGGGCCCCTGGAAGCATGAAAATCACTTTAAACATGCTAATTTTAGCTCTAACACTGATGATCCACCTACAAATGTGAACTGACGTTCAAAAATAAAACATTTGAAAACGGACCATTTTCCTCATTTCTGAAGCATGACGTAATGGGGGGGTGTTATCTCTTTTGTCAAAAATCAGCTGTTTTTGCTTGAACATTAAATGCCTCCAAATAGTATTTAATTCACTTCCCGAGCCCCTGGAAGCATGAAAATCACTTTAAACATGCTAATTTTAGCTCTAACACTGACGATCCACCTACAAATGTGAACTGACGTTCAAAAATAAAACATTTGAAAACGGACCATTTTCCACATTTCTGAAGCATGACGTAATGGGGGGTGTTATCTCTTTTGTCGAAAATCAGCCGTTTTTGCTCGAACATTAAATGCCTCCAAATGGTATTTAATTAACTTCCCGGGGTGAAGAAACCCTTTTTGAGAACTCAGAGTGAGTAAATTGGCCATTTTCATGCACTTTTAACCATTCCATAAATCTTGTGTTTAGGGCCCCTGGAAGCATGAAAATCACTTTAAACATGCTAATTTTAGCTCTAACACTGATGATCCACCTACAAATGTGAACTGACGTTCAAAAATAAAACATTTGAAAACGGATCATTTTCCACATTTCTGAAGCATGACGTAATGGGGGGGTGTTATCTCTTTTGTCAAAAATCAGCTGTTTTTGCTTGAACATTAAATGCCTCCAAATAGTATTTAATTCACTTCCCGAGCCCCTGGAAGTATGAAAATGACTTTAAACATGCTAATTTTAGCTCTAACACTGATGATCCACCTACAAATGTGAACTGACGTTCAAAAATAAAACATTTGAAAACGGACCATTTTCCACATTTCTGAAGCATGACGTAATGGGGGGGGTGTTATCTCTTTTGTCGAAAATCAGCAGTTTTTGCTCGAACATTAAATGCCTCCAAATGGTATTTAATTAACTTCCCGGGGTGAAGAAACCCTTTTTGAGAACTCAGAGTGAGTAAATTGGCCATTTTCATGCACTTTTAACCATTCCATAAATCTTGTGTTTAGGGCCCCTGGAAGCATGAAAATCACTTTAAACATGCTAATTTTAGCTCTAACACTGATGATCCACCTACAAATGTGAACTGACGTTCAAAAATAAAACATTTGAAAACGGACCATTTTCCACATTTCTGAAGCATGACGTAATGGGGGGGTGTTATCTCTTTTGTCAAAAATCAGCTGTTTTTGCTTGAACATTAAATGCCTCCAAATAGTATTTAATTCACTTCCCGAGCCCCTGAAAGCATGAAAATCACTTTAAACATGCTAATTTTAGCTCTAACACTGATGATCCACCTACAAATGTGAACTGACGTTCAAAAATAAAACATTTGAAAACGAACCATTTTCCACATTTCTAAAGCATGACGTAATGGGGGGGTGTTATCTCTTTTGTCGAAAATCAGCCGTTTTTGCTCGAACATTAAATGCCTCCAAATGGTATTTAATTAACTTCCCGGGGTGAAGAAACCCTTTTTGAGAACTCAGAGTGAGTAAATTGGCCATTTTCATGCACTTTTAACCATTCCATAAATCTTGTGTTTAGGGCCCCTGGAAGCATGAAAATCACTTTAAACATGCTAATTTTAGCTCTAACACTGATGATCCACCTACAAATGTGAACTGACGTTCAAAAATAAAACATTTGAAAACGGACCATTTTCCACATTTCTGAAGCATGACGTAATGGGGGGGTGTTATCTCTTTTGTCAAAAATCAGCTGTTTTTGATTGAACATTAAATGCCTCCAAATAGTATTTAATTCACTTCCCGAGCCCCTGGAAGCATGAAAATCACTTTAAACATGCTAATTTTAGCTCTAACACTGATGATCCACCTACAAATGTGAACTGATGTTCAAAAATAAAACATTTGAAAACGGACCATTTTCCACATTTCTGAAGCATGACGTAATGGGGGGGTGTTATCTCTTTTGTCGAAAATCAGCCGTTTTTGCTCGAACATTAAATGCCTCCAAATGGTATTTAATTAACTTCCCGGGGTGAAGAAACCCTTTTTGAGAACTCAGAGTGAGTAAATTGGCCATTTTCATGCACTTTTATACATTCCATAAATCTTGTGTTTAGGGCCCCTGAAAGCATGAAAATCACTTTAAACATGCTAATTTTAGCTCTAACACTGATGATCCACCTACAAATGTGAACTGACGTTCAAAAATAAAACATTTGAAAACGGACCATTTTCCACATTTCTGAAGCATGACGTAATGGGGGGGGTGTTATCTCTTTTGTCGAAAATCAGCCGTTTTTGCTCGAACATTAAATGCCTCCAAATGGTATTTAATTAACTTCCCGGGGTGAAGAAACCCTTTTTGAGAACTCAGAGTGAGTAAATTGGCCATTTTCATGCACTTTTAACCATTCCATAAATCTTGTGTTTAGGGCCCCTGGAAGCATGAAAATCACTTTAAACATGCTAATTTTAGCTCTAACACTGATGATCCACCTACAAATGTGAACTGACGTTCAAAAATAAAACATTTGAAAACGGACCATTTTCCTCATTTCTGAAGCATGACGTAATGGGGGGGGTGTTATCTCTTTTGTCAAAAATCAGCTGTTTTTGCTTGAACATTAAATGCCTCCAAATAGTATTTAATTCACTTCCCGAGCCCCTGGAAGCATGAAAATCACTTTAAACATGCTAATTTTAGCTCTAACACTGACGATCCACCTACAAATGTGAACTGACGTTCAAAAATAAAACATTTGAAAACGGACCATTTTCCACATTTCTGAAGCATGGCGTAATGGGGGGTGTTATCTCTTTTGTCGAAAATCAGCCGTTTTTGCTCGAACATTAAATGCCTCCAAATGGTATTTAATTAACTTCCCGGGGTGAAGAAACCCTTTTTGAGAACTCAGAGTGAGTAAATTGGCCATTTTCATGCACTTTTAACCATTCCATAAATCTTGTGTTTAGGGCCCCTGGAAGCATGAAAATCACTTTAAACATGCTAATTTTAGCTCTAACACTGATGATCCACCTACAAATGTGAACTGACGTTCAAAAATAAAACATTTGAAAAAGGATCATTTTCCACATTTCTGAAGCATGACGTAATGGGGGGGTGTTATCTCTTTTGTCAAAAATCAGCTGTTTTTGCTTGAACATTAAATGCCTCCAAATAGTATTTAATTCACTTCCCGAGCCCCTGGAAGTATGAAAATGACTTTAAACATGCTAATTTTAGCTCTAACACTGATGATCCACCTACAAATGTGAACTGACGTTCAAAAATAAAACATTTGAAAACGGACCATTTTCCACATTTCTGAAGCATGACGTAATGGGGGGGGTGTTATCTCTTTTGTCGAAAATCAGCAGTTTTTGCTCGAACATTAAATGCCTCCAAATGGTATTTAATTAACTTCCCGGGGTGAAGAAACCCTTTTTGAGAACTCAGAGTGAGTAAATTGGCCATTTTCATGCACTTTTAACCATTCCATAAATCTTGTGTTTAGGGCCCCTGGAAGCATGAAAATCACTTTAAACATGCTAATTTTAGCTCTAACACTGATGATCCACCTACAAATGTGAACTGACGTTCAAAAATAAAACATTTGAAAACGGACCATTTTCCACATTTCTGAAGCATGACGTAATGGGGGGGTGTTATCTCTTTTGTCAAAAATCAGCTGTTTTTGCTTGAACATTAAATGCCTCCAAATAGTATTTAATTCACTTCCCGAGCCCCTGAAAGCATGAAAATCACTTTAAACATGCTAATTTTAGCTCTAACACTGATGATCCACCTACAAATGTGAACTGACGTTCAAAAATAAAACATTTGAAAACGAACCATTTTCCACATTTCTGAAGCATGACGTAATGGGGGGGTGTTATCTCTTTTGTCGAAAATCAGCCGTTTTTGCTCGAACATTAAATGCGTCCAAATGGTATTTAATTAACTTCCCGGGGTGAAGAAACCCTTTTTGAGAACTCAGAGTGAGTAAATTGGCCATTTTCATGCACTTTTAACCATTCCATAAATCTTGTGTTTAGGGCCCCTGGAAGCATGAAAATCACTTTAAACATGCTAATTTTAGCTCTAACACTGATGATGCACCTACAAATGTGAACTGACGTTCAAAAATAAAACATTTGAAAACGGACCATTTTCCACATTTCTGAAGCATGACGTAATGGGGGGGTGTTATCTCTTTTGTCAAAAATCAGCTGTTTTTGCTTGAACATCAAATGCCTCCAAATAGTATTTAATTCACTTCCCGAGCCCCTGGAAGCATGAAAATCACTTTAAACATGCTAATTTTAGCTCTAACACTGATGATCCACCTACAAATGTGAACTGACGTTCAAAAATAAAACATTTGAAAACGGACCATTTTCCACATTTCTGAAGCATGACGTAATGGGGGGGTGTTATCTCTTTTGTCGAAAATCAGCCGTTTTTGCTCGAACATTAAATGCCTCCAAATGGTATTTAATTAACTTCCCGGGGTGAAGAAACCCTTTTTGAGAACTCAGAGTGAGTAAATTGGCCATTTTCATGCACTTTTAACCATTCCATAAATCTTGTGTTTAGGGCCCCTGGAAGCATGAAAATCACTTTAAACATGCTAATTTTAGCTCTAACACTGATGATCCACCTACAAATGTGAACTGACGTTCAAAAATAAAACATTTGAAAACGGACCATTTTCCACATTTCTGAAGCATGACGTAATGGGGGGGTGTTATCTCTTTTGTCAAAAATCAGCTGTTTTTGCTTGAACATTAAATGCCTCCAAATAGTATTTAATTCACTTCCCGAGCCCCTGGAAGCATGAAAATCACTTTAAACATGCTAATTTTAGCTCTAACACTGACGATCCACCTACAAATGTGAACTGACGTTCAAAAATAAAACATTTGAAAACGGACCATTTTCCACATTTCTGAAGCATGACGTAATGGGGGGTGTTATCTCTTTTGTCGAAAATCAGCCGTTTTTGCTCGAACATTAAATGCCTCCAAATGGTATTTAATTAACTTCCCGGGGTGAAGAAACCCTTTTTGAGAACTCAGAGTGAGTAAATTGGCCATTTTCATGCACTTTTAACCATTCCATAAATCTTGTGTTTAGGGCCCCTGGAAGCATGAAAATCACTTTAAACATGCTAATTTTAGCTCTAACACTGATGATCCACCTACAAATGTGAACTGACGTTCAAAAATAAAACATTTGAAAACGGATCATTTTCCACATTTCTGAAGCATGACGTAATGGGGGGGTGTTATCTCTTTTGTCAAAAATCAGCTGTTTTTGCTTGAACATTAAATGCCTCCAAATAGTATTTAATTCACTTCCCGAGCCCCTGGAAGCATGAAAATGACTTTAAACATGCTAATTTTAGCTCTACCACTGATGATCCACCTACAAATGTGAACTGACGTTCAAAAATAAAACATTTGAAAACGGACCATTTTCCACATTTCTGAAGCATGACGTAATGGGGGGGGTGTTATCTCTTTTGTCGAAAATCAGCAGTTTTTGCTCGAACATTAAATGCCTCCAAATGGTATTTAATTAACTTCCCGGGGTGAAGAAACCCTTTTTGAGAACTCAGAGTGAGTAAATTGGCCATTTTCATGCACTTTTAACCATTCCATAAATCTTGTGTTTAGGGCCCCTGGAAGCATGAAAATCACTTTAAACATGCTAATTTTAGCTCTAACACTGATGATCCACCTACAAATGTGAACTGACGTTCAAAAATAAAACATTTGAAAACGGACCATTTTCCACATTTCTGAAGCATGACGTAATGGGGGGGTGTTATCTCTTTTGTCAAAAATCAGCTGTTTTTGCTTGAACATTAAATGCCTCCAAATAGTATTTAATTCACTTCCCGAGCCCCTGAAAGCATGAAAATCACTTTAAACATGCTAATTTTAGCTCTAACACTGATGATCCACCTACAAATGTGAACTGACGTTCAAAAATAAAACATTTGAAAACGAACCATTTTCCACATTTCTGAAGCATGACGTAATGGGGGGGTGTTATCTCTTTTGTCGAAAATCAGCCGTTTTTGCTCGAACATTAAATGCCTCCAAATGGTATTTAATTAACTTCCCGGGGTGAAGAAACCCTTTTTGAGAACTCAGAGTGAGTAAATTGGCCATTTTCATGCACTTTTAACCATTCCATAAATCTTGTGTTTAGGGCCCCTGGAAGCATGAAAATCACTTTAAACATGCTAATTTTAGCTCTAACACTGATGATCCACCTACAAATGTGAACTGACGTTCAAAAATAAAACATTTGAAAACGGACCATTTTCCACATTTCTGAAGCATGACGTAATGGGGGGGTGTTATCTCTTTTGTCAAAAATCAGCTGTTTTTGCTTGAACATCAAATGCCTCCAAATAGTATTTAATTCACTTCCCGAGCCCCTGGAAGCATGAAAATCACTTTAAACATGCTAATTTTAGCTCTAACACTGATGATCCACCTACAAATGTGAACTGACGTTCAAAAATAAAACATTTGAAAACGGACCATTTTCCACATTTCTGAAGCATGACGTAATGGGGGGGTGTTATCTCTTTTGTCGAAAATCAGCCGTTTTTGCTCGAACATTAAATGCCTCCAAATGGTATTTAATTAACTTCCCGGGGTGAAGAAACCCTTTTTGAGAACTCAGAGTGAGTAAATTGGCCATTTTCATGCACTTTTAACCATTCCATAAATCTTGTGTTTAGGGCCCCTGAAAGCATGAAAATCACTTTAAACATGCTAATTTTAGCTCTAACACTGATGATCCACCTACAAATGTGAACTGACGTTCAAAAATAAAACATTTGAAAACGGACCATTTTCCACATTTCTGAAGCATGACGTAATGGGGGGTGTTATCTCTTTTGTCGAAAATCAGCCGTTTTTGCTCGAACATTAAATGCCTCCAAATGGTATTTAATTAACTTCCCGGGGTGAAGAAACCCTTTTTGAGAACTCAGAGTGAGTAAATTGGCCATTTTCATGCACTTTTAACCATTCCATAAATCTTGTGTTTAGGGCCCCTGGAAGCATGAAAATCACTTTAAACATGCTAATTTTAGCTCTAACACTGATGATCCACCTACAAATGTGAACTGACGTTCAAAAATAAAACATTTGAAAACGGACCATTTTCCACATTTCTGAAGCATAACGTAATGGGGGGGTGTTATCTCTTTTGTCAAAAATCAGCTGTTTTTGATTGAACATTAAATGCCTCCAAATAGTATTTAATTCACTTCCCGAGCCCCTGGAAGCATGAAAATCACTTTAAACATGCTAATTTTAGCTCTAACACTGATGATCCACCTACAAATGTGAACTGATGTTCAAAAATAAAACATTTGAAAACGGACCATTTTCCACATTTCTGAAGCATGACGTAATGGGGGGGTGTTATCTCTTTTGTCGAAAATCAGCCGTTTTTGCTCGAACATTAAATGCCTCCAAATGGTATTTAATTAACTTCCCGGGGTGAAGAAACCCTTTTTGAGAACTCAGAGTGAGTAAATTGGCCATTTTCATGCACTTTTAACCATTCCATAAATCTTGTGTTTAGGGCCCCTGGAAGCATAAAAATCACTTTAAACATGCTAATTTTAGCTCTAACACTGATGATCCACCTACAAATGTGAACTGACGTTCAAAAATAAAACATTTGAAAACGGACCATTTTCCACATTTCTGAAGCATGACGTAATGGGGGGGTGTTATCTCTTTTGTCAAAAATCTGCTGTTTTTGATTGAACATTAAATGCCTCCAAATAGTATTTAATTCACTTCCCGAGCCCCTGGAAGCATGAAAATCACTTTAAACATGCTAATTTTAGCTCTAACACTGATGATCCACCTACAAATGTGAACTGACGTTCAAAAATAAAACATTTGAAAACGGACCATTTTCCACATTTCTGAAGCATGACGTAATGGGGGGGTGTTATCTCTTTTGTCGAAAATCAGCAGTTTTTGCTCGAACATTAAATGCCTCCAAATGGTATTTAATTAACTTCCCGGGGTGAAGAAACCCTTTTTGAGAACTCAGAGTGAGTAAATTGGCCATTTTCATGCACTTTTAACCATTCCATAAATCTTGTGTTTAGGGCCCCTGGAAGCATGAAAATCACTTTAAACATGCTAATTTTAGCTCTAACACTGATGATCCACCTACAAATGTGAACTGACGTTCAAAAATAAAACATTTGAAAACGGACCATTTTCCACATTTCTGAAGCATGACGTAATGGGGGGGTGTTATCTCTTTTGTCAAAAATCAGCTGTTTTTGCTTGAACATTAAATGCCTCCAAATAGTATTTAATTCACTTCCCGAGCCCCTGGAAGCATGAAAATCACTTTAAACATGCTAATTTTAGCTCTAACACTGATGATCCACCTACAAATGTGAACTGACGTTCAAAAATAAAACATTTGAAAACGGACCATTTTCCACATTTCTGAAGCATGACGTAATGGGGGGGTGTTATCTCTTTTGTCGAAAATCAGCCGTTTTTGCTCGAACATTAAATGCCTCCAAATGGTATTTAATTAACTTCCCGGGGTGAAGAAACCCTTTTTGAGAACTCAGAGTGAGTAAATTGGCCATTTTCATGCACTTTTAACCATTCCATAAATCTTGTGTTTAGGGCCCCTGGAAGCATGAAAATCACTTTAAACATGCTAATTTTAGCTCTAACACTGATGATCCACCTACAAATGTGAACTGACGTTCAAAAATAAAACATTTGAAAATGGACAATTTTCCACATTTCTGAAGCATGACGTAATGGGGGGGTGTTATCTCTTTTGTCAAAAATCAGCTTTTTTTGATTGAACATTAAATGCCTCCAAATAGTATTTAATTCACTTCCCGAGCCCCTGGAAGCATGAAAATCACTTTAAACATGCTAATTTTAGCTCTAACACTGATGATCCACCTACAAATGTGAACTGATGTTCAAAAATAAAACATTTGAACACGGACCATTTTCCACATTTCTGAAGCATGACGTAATGGGGGGGTGTTATCTCTTTTGTCGAAAATCAGCCGTTTTTGCTCAAACATTAAATGCCTCCAAATGGTATTTAATTAACTTCCCGGGGTGAAGAAACCCTTTTTGAGAACTCAGAGTGAGTAAATTGGCCATTTTCATGCACTTTTAACCATTCCATAAATCTTGTGTTTAGGGCCCCTGAAAGCATGAAAATCACTTTAAACATGCTAATTTTAGCTCTAACACTGATGATCCACCTACAAATGTGAACTGACGTTCAAAAATAAAACATTTGAAAACGGACCATTTTCCACATTTCTGAAGCATGACGTAATGGGGGGGTGTTATATCTTTTGTCGAAAATCAGCCGTTTTTGCTCGAACATTAAATGCCTCCAAATGGTATTTAATTAACTTCCCGGGGTGAAGAAACCCTTTTTGAGAACTCAGAGTGAGTAAATTGGCCATTTTCATGCACTTTTAACCATTCCATAAATCTTGTGTTTAGGGCCCCTGGAAGCATGAAAATCACTTTAAACATGCTAATTTTAGCTCTAACACTGATGATCCACCTACAAATGTGAACTGACGTTCAAAAATAAAACATTTGAAAACGGACCATTTTCCACATTTCTGAAGCATAACGTAATGGGGGGGTGTTATCTCTTTTGTCAAAAATCAGCTGTTTTTGATTGAACATTAAATGCCTCCAAATAGTATTTAATTCACTTCCCGAGCCCCTGGAAGCATGAAAATCACTTTAAACCTGCTAATTTTAGCTCTAACACTGATGATCCACCTACAAATGTGAACTGATGTTCAAAAATAAAACATTTGAAAACGGACCATTTTCCACATTTCTGAAGCATGACGTAATGGGGGGGTGTTATCTCTTTTGTCGAAAATCAGCCGTTTTTGCTCGAACATTAAATGCCTCCAAATGGTATTTAATTAACTTCCCGGGGTGAAGAAACCCTTTTTGAGAACTCAGAGTGAGTAAATTGGCCATTTTCATGCACTTTTAACCATTCCATAAATCTTGTGTTTAGGGCCCCTGGAAGCATGAAAATCACTTTAAACATGCTAATTTTAGCTCTAACACTGATGATCCACCTACAAATGTGAACTGACGTTCAAAAATAAAACATTTGAAAACGGACCATTTTCCACATTTCTGAAGCATGACGTAATGGGGGGGTGTTATCTCTTTTGTCAAAAATCAGCTGTTTTTGCTTGAACATTAAATGCCTCCAAATAGTATTTAATTCACTTCCCGAGCCCCTGGAAGCATGAAAATCACTTTAAACATGCTAATTTTAGCTCTAACACTGATGATCCACCTACAAATGTGAACTGACGTTCAAAAATAAAACATTTGAAAACGGACCATTTTCCACATTTCTGAAGCATGACGTAATGGGGAGGTGTTATCTCTTTTGTCGAAAATCAGCCGTTTTTGCTCGAACATTAAATGCCTCCAAATGGTATTTAATTAACTTCCCGGGGTGAAGAAACCCTTTTTGAGAACTCAGAGTGAGTAAATTGGCCATTTTCATGCACTTTTAACCATTCCATAAATCTTGTGTTTAGGGCCCCTGGAAGCATGAAAATCACTTTAAACATGCTAATTTTAGCTCTAACACTGATGATCCACCTACAAATGTGAACTGACGTTCAAAAATAAAACATTTGAAAACGGACCATTTTCCACATTCCTGAAGCATGACGTAATGGGGGGGTGTTATCTCTTTTGTCAAAAATCAGCTGTTTTTGCTTGAACATTAAATGCCTCCAAATAGTATTTAATTCACTTCCCGAGCCCCTGAAAGCATGAAAATCACTTTAAACATGCTAATTTTAGCTCTAACACTGATGATCCACCTACAAATGTGAACTGACGTTCAAAAATAAAACATTTGAAAACGGACCATTTTCCACATTTCTGAAGCATGACGTAATGGGGGGGTGTTATCTCTTTTGTCGAAAATCAGCCGTTTTTGCTCGAACATTAAATGCCTCCAAATGGTATTTAATTAACTTCCCGGGGTGAAGAAACCCTTTTTGAGAACTCAGAGTGAGTAAATTGGCCATTTTCATGCACTTTTAACCATTCCATAAATCTTGTGTTTAGGGCCCCTGGAAGCATGAAAATCACTTTAAACATGCTAATTTTAGCTCTAACACTGATGATCCACCTACAAATGTGAACTGACGTTCAAAAATAAAACATTTGAAAACGGACCATTTTCCACATTTCTGAAGCATGACGTAATGGGGGGGTGTTATCTCTTTTGTCAAAAATCAGCTGTTTTTGCTTGAACATCAAATGCCTCCAAATAGTATTTAATTCACTTCCCGAGCCCCTGGAAGCATGAAAATCACTTTAAACATGCTAATTTTAGCTCTAACACTGATGATCCACCTACAAATGTGAACTGACGTTCAAAAATAAAACATTTGAAAACGGACCATTTTCCACATTTCTGAAGCATGACGTAATGGGGGGTGTTATCTCTTTTGTCGAAAATCAGCCGTTTTTGCTCGAACATTAAATGCCTCCAAATGGTATTTAATTAACTTCCCGGGGTGAAGAAACCTTTTTTGAGAACTCAGAGTGAGTAAATTGGCCATTTTCATGCACTTTTAACCATTCCATAAATCTAGTGTTTAGGGCCCCTGAAAGCATGAAAATCACTTTAAACATGCTAATTTTAGCTCTAACACTGATGATCCACCTACAAATGTGAACTGACGTTCAAAAATAAAACATTTGAAAACGGACCATTTTCCACATTTCTGAAGCATGACGTAATGGGGGGGTGTTATCTCTTTTGTCGAAAATCAGCTGTTTTTGCTCGAACATTAAATGCCTCCAAATGGTATTTAATTAACTTCCCGGGGTGAAGAAACCCTTTTTGAGAACTCAGAGTGAGTAAATTGGCCATTTTCATGCACTTTTAACCATTCCATAAATCTTGTGTTTAGGGCCCCTGGAAGCATGAAAATCACTTTAAACATGCTAATTTTAGCTCTAACACTGAGATTCCACCTACAAATGTGAACTGACGTTCAAAAATAAAACATTTGAAAACGGACCATTTTCCACATTTCTGAAGCATAACGTAATGGGGGGGTGTTATCTCTTTTGTCAAAAATCAGCTGTTTTTGATTGAACATTAAATGCCTCCAAATAGTATTTAATTCACTTCCCGAGCCCCTGGAAGCATGAAAATCACTTTAAACATGCTAATTTTAGCTCTAACACTGATGATCCACCTACAAATGTGAACTGACGTTCAAAAATAAAACATTTGAAAACGGACCATTTTCCACATTTCTGAAGCATGACGTAATGGGGAGGTGTTATCTCTTTTGTCGAAAATCAGCCGTTTTTGCTCGAACATTAAATGCCTCCAAATGGTATTTAATTAACTTCCCGGGGTGAAGAAACCCTTTTTGAGAACTCAGAGTGAGTAAATTGGCCATTTTCATGCACTTTTAACCATTCCATAAATCTTGTGTTTAGGGCCCCTGGAAGCATGAAAATCACTTTAAACATGCTAATTTTAGCTCTAACACTGATGATCCACCTACAAATGTGAACTGACGTTCAAAAATAAAACATTTGAAAACGGACCATTTTCCACATTCCTGAAGCATGACGTAATGGGGGGGTGTTATCTCTTTTGTCAAAAATCAGCTGTTTTTGCTTGAACATTAAATGCCTCCAAATAGTATTTAATTCACTTCCCGAGCCCCTGAAAGCATGAAAATCACTTTAAACATGCTAATTTTAGCTCTAACACTGATGATCCACCTACAAATGTGAACTGACGTTCAAAAATAAAACATTTGAAACGGACCATTTTCCACATTTCTGAAGCATGACGTAATGGGGGGGTGTTATCTCTTTTGTCGAAAATCAGCCGTTTTTGCTCGAACATTAAATGCCTCCAAATGGTATTTAATTAACTTCCCGGGGTGAAGAAACCCTTTTTGAGAACTCAGAGTGAGTAAATTGGCCATTTTCATGCACTTTTAACCATTCCATAAATCTTGTGTTTAGGGCCCCTGGAAGCATGAAAATCACTTTAAACATGCTAATTTTAGCTCTAACACTGATGATCCACCTACAAATGTGAACTGACGTTCAAAAATAAAACATTTGAAAACGGACCATTTTCCACATTTCTGAAGCATGACGTAATGGGGGGGTGTTATCTCTTTTGTCGAAAATCAGCCGTTTTTGCTCGAACATTAAATGCCTCCAAATGGTATTTAATTAACTTCCCGGGGTGAAGAAACCCTTTTTGAGAACTCAGAGTGAGTAAATTGGCCATTTTCATGCACTTTTAACCATTCCATAAATCTAGTGTTTAGGGCCCCTGAAAGCATGAAAATCACTTTAAACATGCTAATTTTAGCTCTAACACTGATGATCCACCTACAAATGTGAACTGACGTTCAAAAATAAAACATTTGAAAACGGACCATTTTCCACATTTCTGAAGCATGACGTAATGGGGGGGTGTTATCTCTTTTGTCGAAAATCAGCCGTTTTTGCTCGAACATTAAATGCCTCCAAATGGTATTTAATTAACTTCCCGGGGTGAAGAAACCCTTTTTGAGAACTCAGAGTGAGTAAATTGGCCATTTTCATGCACTTTTAACCATTCCATAAATCTTGTGTTTAGGGCCCCTGGAAGCATGAAAATCACTTTAAACATGCTAATTTTAGCTCTAACACTGATGATCCACCTACAAATGTGAACTGACGTTCAAAAATAAAACATTTGAAAACGGACCATTTTCCACATTTCTGAAGCATAACGTAATGGGGGGGTGTTATCTCTTTTGTCAAAAATCAGCTGTTTTTGATTGAACATTAAATGCCTCCAAATAGTATTTAATTCACTTCCCGAACCCCTGGAAGCATGAAAATCACTTTAAACATGCTAATTTTAGCTCTAACACTGATGATCCACCTACAAATGTGAACTGATGTTCAAAAATAAAACATTTGAAAACGGACCATTTTCCACATTTCTGAAGCATGACGTAATGGGGGGGTGTTATCTCTTTTGTCGAAAATCAGCCGTTTTTGCTCGAACATTAAATGCCTCCAAATGGTATTTAATTAACTTCCCGGGGTGAAGAAACCCTTTTTGAGAACTCAGAGTGAGTAAATTGGCCATTTTCATGCACTTTTAACCATTCCATAAATCTTGTGTTTAGGGCCCCTGGAAGCATAAAAATCACTTTAAACATGCTAATTTTAGCTCTAACACTGATGATCCACCTACAAATGTGAACTGACGTTCAAAAATAAAACATTTGAAAACGGACCATTTTCCACATTTCTGAAGCATGACGTAATGGGGGGGTGTTATCTCTTTTGTCAAAAATCTGCTGTTTTTGCTTGAACATTAAATGCCTCCAAATAGTATTTAATTCACTTCCCGAGCCCCTGGAAGCATGAAAATCACTTTAAACATGCTAATTTTAGCTCTAACACTGATGATCCACCTACAAATGTGAACTGACGTTCAAAAATAAAACATTTGAAAACGGACCATTTTCCACATTTCTGAAGCATGACGTAATGGGGGGGTGTTATCTCTTTTGTCGAAAATCAGCAGTTTTTGCTCGAACATTAAATGCCTCCAAATGGTATTTAATTAACTTCCCGGGGTGAAGAAACCCTTTTTGAGAACTCAGAGTGAGTAAATTGGCCATTTTCATGCACTTTTAACCATTCCATAAATCTTGTGTTTAGGGCCCCTGGAAGCATGAAAATCACTTTAAACATGCTAATTTTAGCTCTAACACTGATGATCCACCTACAAATGTGAACTGACGTTCAAAAATAAAACATTTGAAAACGGACCATTTTCCACATTTCTGAAGCATGACGTAATGGGGGGGTGTTATCTCTTTTGTCAAAAATCAGCTGTTTTTGCTTGAACATTAAATGCCTCCAAATAGTATTTAATTCACTTCCCGAGCCCCTGGAAGCATGAAAATCACTTTAAACATGCTAATTTTAGCTCTAACACTGATGATCCACCTACAAATGTGAACTGACGTTCAAAAATAAAACATTTGAAAACGGACCATTTTCCACATTTCTGAAGCATGACGTAATGGGGGGGTGTTATCTCTTTTGTCGAAAATCAGCCGTTTGTGCTCGAACATTAAATGCCTCCAAATGGTATTTAATTAACTTCCCGGGGTGAAGAAACCCTTTTTGAGAACTCAGAGTGAGTAAATTGGCCATTTTCATGCACTTTTAACCATTCCATAAATCTTGTGTTTAGGGCCCCTGGAAGCATGAAAATCACTTTAAACATGCTAATTTTAGCTCTAACACTGATGATCCACCTACAAATGTGAACTGACGTTCAAAAATAAAACATTTGAAAACGGACCATTTTCCACATTTCTGAAGCATGACGTAATGGGGGGGTGTTATCTCTTTTGTCAAAAATCAGCTGTTTTTGATTGAACATTAAATGCCTCCAAATAGTATTTAATTCACTTCCCGAGCCCCTGGAAGCATGAAAATCACTTTAAACATGCTAATTTTAGCTCTAACACTGATGATCCACCTACAAATGTGAACTGATGTTCAAAAATAAAACATTTGAACACGGACCATTTTCCACATTTCTGAAGCATGACGTAATGGGGGGGTGTTATCTCTTTTGTCGAAAATCAGCCGTTTTTGCTCGAACATTAAATGCCTCCAAATGGTATTTAATTAACTTCCCGGGGTGAAGAAACCCTTTTTGAGAACTCAGAGTGAGTAAATTGGCCATTTTCATGCACTTTTAACCATTCCATAAATCTTGTGTTTAGGGCCCCTGAAAGCATGAAAATCACTTTAAACATGCTAATTTTAGCTCTAACACTGATGATCCACCTACAAATGTGAACTGACGTTCAAAAATAAAACATTTGAAAACGGACCATTTTCCACATTTCTGAAGCATGACGTAATGGGGGGGTGTTATCTCTTTTGTCGAAAATCAGCCGTTTTTGCTCGAACATTAAATGCCTCCAAATGGTATTTAATTAACTTCCCGGGGTGAAGAAACCCTTTTTGAGAACTCAGAGTGAGTAAATTGGCCATTTTCATGCACTTTTAACCATTCCATAAATCTTGTGTTTAGGGCCCCTGGAAGCATGAAAATCACTTTAAACATGCTAATTTTAGCTCTAACACTGATGATCCACCTACAAATGTGAACTGACGTTCAAAAATAAAACATTTGAAAACGGACCATTTTCCACATTTCTGAAGCATAACGTAATGGGGGGGTGTTATCTCTTTTGTCAAAAATCAGCTGTTTTTGATTGAACATTAAATGCCTCCAAATAGTATTTAATTCACTTCCCGAGCCCCTGGAAGCATGAAAATCACTTTAAACCTGCTAATTTTAGCTCTAACACTGATGATCCACCTACAAATGTGAACTGATGTTCAAAAATAAAACATTTGAAAACGGACCATTTTCCACATTTCTGAAGCATGACGTAATGGGGGGGTGTTATCTCTTTTGTCGAAAATCAGCCGTTTTTGCTCGAACATTAAATGCCTCCAAATGGTATTTAATTAACTTCCCGGGGTGAAGAAACCCTTTTTGAGAACTCAGAGTGAGTAAATTGGCCATTTTCATGCACTTTTAACCATTCCATAAATCTTGTGTTTAGGGCCCCTGGAAGCATGAAAATCACTTTAAACATGCTAATTTTAGCTCTAACACTGATGATCCACCTACAAATGTGAACTGACGTTCAAAAATAAAACATTTGAAAACGGACCATTTTCCACATTTCTGAAGCATGACGTAATGGGGGGGTGTTATCTCTTTTGTCAAAAATCAGCTGTTTTTGCTTGAACATTAAATGCCTCCAAATAGTATTTAATTCACTTCCCGAGCCCCTGGAAGCATGAAAATCACTTTAAACATGCTAATTTTAGCTCTAACACTGATGATCCACCTACAAATGTGAACTGACGTTCAAAAATAAAACATTTGAAAACGGACCATTTTCCACATTTCTGAAGCATGACGTAATGGGGAGGTGTTATCTCTTTTGTCGAAAATCAGCCGTTTTTGCTCGAACATTAAATGCCTCCAAATGGTATTTAATTAACTTCCCGGGGTGAAGAAACCCTTTTTGAGAACTCAGAGTGAGTAAATTGGCCATTTTCATGCACTTTTAACCATTCCATAAATCTTGTGTTTAGGGCCCCTGGAAGCATGAAAATCACTTTAAACATGCTAATTTTAGCTCTAACACTGATGATCCACCTACAAATGTGAACTGACGTTCAAAAATAAAACATTTGAAAACGGACCATTTTCCACATTTCTGAAGCATGACGTAATGGGGGGGTGTTATCTCTTTTGTCGAAAATCAGCTGTTTTTGATTGAACATTAAATGCCTCCAAATAGTATTTAATTCACTTCCCGAGCCCCTGGAAGCATGAAAATCACTTTAAACATGCTAATTTTAGCTCTAACACTGATGATCCACCGACAAATGTGAACTGATGTTCAAAAATAAAACATTTGAAAACGGACCATTTTCCAAATTTCTGAAGCATGACGTAATGGGGGGGTGTTATCTCTTTTGTCGAAAATCAGCCGTTTTTGCTCGAACATTAAATGCCTCCAAATGGTATTTAATTAACTTCCCGGGGTGAAGAAACCCTTTTTGAGAACTCAGAGTGAGTAAATTGGCCATTTTCATGCACTTTTAACCATTCCATAAATCTTGTGTTTAGGGCCCCTGGAAGCATGAAAATCACTTTAAACATGCTAATTTTAGCTCTAACACTGATGATCCACCTACAAATGTGAACTGACGTTCAAAAATAAAACATTTGAAAACGGACCATTTTCCACATTTCTGAAGCATGACGTAATGGGGGGGTGTTATCTCTTTTGTCAAAAATCAGCTGTTTTTGCTTGAACATTAAATGCCTCCAAATAGTATTTAATTCACTTCCCGAGCAACTGGAAGCATGAAAATCACTTTAAACATGCTAATTTTAGCTCTAACACTGATGATCCACCTACAAATGTGAACTGACGTTCAAAAATAAAACATTTGAAAACGGACCATTTTCCACATTTCTGAAGCATGACGTAATGGGGGGGGTGTTATCTCTTTTGTCGAAAATCAGCCGTTTTTGCTCGAACATTAAATGCCTCCAAATGGTATTTAATTAACTTCCCTGGTGAAGAAACCCTTTTTGAGAACTCAGAGTGAGTAAATTGGCCATTTTCATGCACTTTTAACCATTCCATAAATCTTGTGTTTAGGGCCCCTGAAAGCATGAAAATCACTTTAAACATGCTAATTTTAGCTCTAACACTGATGATCCACCTACAAATGTGAACTGACGTTCAAAAATAAAACATTTGAAAACGGACCATTTTCCACATTTCTGAAGCATGACGTAATGGGGGGGGTGTTATCTCTTTTGTCGAAAATCAGCCGTTTTTGCTCGAACATTAAATGCCTCCAAATGGTATTTAATTAACTTCCCGGGGTGAAGAAACCCTTTTTGAGAACTCAGAGTGAGTAAATTGGCCATTTTCATGCACTTTTAACCATTCCATAAATCTTGTGTTTAGGGCCCCTGGAAGCATGAAAATCACTTTAAACATGCTAATTTTAGCTCTAACACTGATGATCCACCTACAAATGTGAACTGACGTTCAAAAATAAAACATTTGAAAACGGACCATTTTCCACATTTCTGAAGCATGACGTAATGGGGGGGTGTTATCTCTTTTGTCAAAAATCAGCAGTTTTTGCTCGAACATTAAATGCCTCCAAATGGTATTTAATTAACTTCCCGGGGTGAAGAAACCCTTTTTGAGAACTCAAAGTGAGTAAATTGGCCATTTTCATGCACTTTTAACCATTCCATAAATCTTGTGTTTAGGGCCCCTGGAAGCATGAAAATCACTTTAAACATGCTAATTTTAGCTCTAACACTGATGATCCACCTACAAATGTGAACTGACGTTAAAAAAAAAAACATTTGAAAACGGACCATTTTCCACATTTCTGAAGCATGACGTAATGGGGGGGTGTTATTTCTTTTGTCAAAAATCAGCTGTTTTTGCTTGAACATTAAATGCCTCCAAATAGTATTTAATTCACTTCCCGAGCCCCTGGAAGCATGAAAATCACTTTAAACATGCTAATTTTAGCTCTAACACTGATGATCCACCTACAAATGTGAACTGACGTTCAAAAATAAAACATTTGAAAACGGACAATTTTCCACATTTCTGAAGCATGACGTAATGGGGGGTGTTATCTTTTTTGTCAAAAATCAGCCGTTTTTGCTCGAACATTAAATGCCTCCAAATGGTATTTAATTAACTTCCCGGGGTGAAAAAACCCTTTTTGAGAACTCAGAGTGAGTAAATTGGCCATTTTCATGCACTTTTAACCATTCCATAAATCTTGTGTTTAGGGCCCCTGGAAGCATGAAAATCACTTTAAACATGCTAATTTTAGCTCTAACACTGATGATCCACCTACAAATGTGAACTGACGTTCAAAAATAAAACATTTGAAAACTGACCATTTTCCACATTTCTGAAGCATGACGTAATGGGGGGGTGTTATCTCTTTTGTCGAAAATCAGCTGTTTTTGATTGAACATTAAATGCCTCCAAATAGTATTTAATTCACTTCCCGAGCCCCTGGAAGCATGAAAATCACTTTAAACATGCTAATTTTAGCTCTAACACTGATGATCCACCTACAAATGTGAACTGATGTTCAAAAATAAAACATTTGAAAACGGACCATTTTCCACATTTCTGAAGCATGACATAATGGGGGGGTGTTATCTCTTTTGTCGAAAATCAGCCGTTTTTGCTCGAACATTAAATGCCTCCAAATGGTATTTAATTAACTTCCCGGGGTGAAGAAACCCTTTTTGAGAACTCAGAGTGAGTAAATTGCCCATTTTCATGCACTTTTAACCATTCCATAAATCTTGTGTTTAGGGCCCCTGGAAGCATGAAAATCACTTTAAACATGCTAATTTTAGCTCTAACACTGATGATCCACCTACAAATGTGAACTGACGTTCAAAAATAAAACATTTGAAAACGGACCATTTTCCACATTTCTGAAGCATGACGAAATGGGGGGGTGTTATCTCTTTTGTCAAAAATCAGCTGTTTTTGATTGAACATTAAATGCCTCCAAATAGTATTTAATTCACTTCCCGAGCCCCTGGAAGCATGAAAATCACTTTAAATATGCTAATTTTAGCTCTAACACTGATGATCCACCTACAAATGTGAACTGACGTTCAAAAATAAAACATTTGAAAACGGACCATTTTCCACATTTCTGAAGCATGACGTAATGGGGGGGTGTTATCTCTTTTGTCGAAAATCAGCAGTTTTTGCTCGAACATTAAATGCCTCCAAATGGTATTTAATTAACTTCCCGGGGTGAAGAAACCCTTTTTGAGAACTCAGAGTGAGTAAATTGGCCATTTTCATGCACTTTTAACCATTCCATAAATCTTGTGTTTAGGGCCCCTGGAAGCATGAAAATCACTTTAAACATGCTAATTTTAGCTCTAACACTGATGATCCACCTACAAATGTGAACTGACGTTCAAAAATAAAACATTTGAAAACGGACCATTTTCCACATTTCTGAAGCATGACGTAATGGGGGGGGTGTTATCTCTTTTGTCGAAAATCAGCCGTTTTTGCTCGAACATTAAATGCCTCCAAATGGTATTTAATTAACTTCCCGGGGTGAAGAAACCCTTTTTGAGAACTCAGAGTGAGTAAATTGGCCATTTTCATGCACTTTTAACCATTCCATAAATCTTGTGTTTAGGGCCCCTGGAAGCATGAAAATCACTTTAAACATGCTAATTTTAGCTCTAACACTGATGATCCACCTACAAATGTGAACTGACGTTCAAAAATAAAACATTTGAAAACGGACCATTTTCCACATTTCTGAAGCATGACGTAATGGGGGGGTGTTATCTCTTTTGTCAAAAATCAGCTGTTTTTGCTTGAACATTAAATGCCTCCAAATAGTATTTAATTCACTTCCCGAGCCCCTGGAAGCATGAAAATCACTTTAAACATGCTAATTTTAGCTCTAACACTGATGATCCACCTACAAATGTGAACTGACGTTCAAAAATAAAACATTTGAAAACGGACCATTTTCCACATTTCTGAAGCATGACGTAATGGGGGGGTGTTATCTCTTTTGTCAAAAATCAGCCGTTTTTGCTCGAACATTAAATGCCTCCAAATGGTATTTAATTAACTTCCCGGGGTGAAGAAACCCTTTTTGAGAACTCAGAGTGAGTAAATTGGCCATTTTCATGCACTTTTAACCATTCCATAAATCTTGTGTTTAGGGCCCCTGGAAGCATGAAAATCACTTTAAACATGCTAATTTTAGCTCTAACACTGATGATCCACCTACAAATGTGAACTGACGTTCAAAAAAAAAACATTTGAAAACGGACCATTTTCCACATTTCTGAAGCATGACGTAATGGGGGGGTGTTATCTCTTTTGTCAAAAATCAGCTGTTTTTGCTTGAACATTAAATGCCTCCAAATAGTATTTAATTCACTTCCCGAGCCCCTGGAAGCATGAAAATCACTTTAAACATGCTAATTTTAGCTCTAACACTGATGATCCACCTACAAATGTGAACTGACGTTCAAAAATAAAACATTTGAAAACGGACCATTTTCCACATTTCTGAAGCATGACGTAATGGGGAGGTGTTATCTCTTTTGTCGAAAATCAGCCGTTTTTGCTCGAACATTAAATGCCTCCAAATGGTATTTAATTAACTTCCCGGGGTGAAGAAACCCTTTTTGAGAACTCAGAGTGAGTAAATTGGCCATTTTCATGCACTTTTAACCATTCCATAAATCTTGTGTTTAGGGCCCCTGGAAGCATGAAAATCACTTTAAACATGCTAATTTTAGCTCTAACACTGATGATCCACCTACAAATGTGAACTGACGTTCAAAAATAAAACATTTGAAAACGGACCATTTTCCACATTTCTGAAGCATGACGTAATGGGGGGGTGTTATCTCTTTTGTCGAAAATCAGCTGTTTTTGATTGAACATTAAATGCCTCCAAATAGTATTTAATTCACTTCCCGAGCCCCTGGAAGCATGAAAATCACTTTAAACATGCTAATTTTAGCTCTAACACTGATGATCCACCTACAAATGTGAACTGACGTTCAAAAATAAAACATTTGAAAACGGACCATTTTCCACATTTCTGAAGCATGACGTAATGGGGAGGTGTTATCTCTTTTGTCGAAAATCAGCCGTTTTTGCTCGAACATTAATTGCCTCCAAATGGTATTTAATTAACTTCCCGGGGTGAAGAAACCCTTTTTGAGAACTCAGAGTGAGTAAATTGGCCATTTTCATGCACTTTTAACCATTCCATAAATCTTGTGTTTAGGGCCCCTGGAAGCATGAAAATCACTTTAAACATGCTAATTTTAGCTCTAACACTGATGATCCACCTACAAATGTGAACTGATGTTCAAAAATAAAACATTTGAAAACGGACCATTTTCCACATTTCTGAAGCATGACGTAATGGGGGGGTGTTATCTCTTTTGTCGAAAATCAGCCGTTTTTGCTCGAACATTAAATGCCTCCAAATGGTATTTAATTAACTTCCCGGGGTGAAGAAACCCTTTTTGAGAACTCAGAGTGAGTAAATTGGCCATTTTCATGCACTTTTAACCATTCCATAAATCTTGTGTTTAGGGCCCCTGGAAGCATGAAAATCACTTTAAACATGCTAATTTTAGCTCTAACACTGATGATCCACCTACAAATGTGAACTGACGTTCAAAAATAAAACATTTGAAAACGGACCATTTTCCACATTTCTGAAGCATGACGTAATGGGGGGGTGTTATCTCTTTTGTCAAAAATCAGCTGTTTTTGCTTGAACATTAAATGCCTCCAAATAGTATTTAATTCACTTCCCGAGCCCCTGGAAGCATGAAAATGACTTTAAACATGCTAATTTTAGCTCTAACACTGATGATCCACCTACAAATGTGAACTGATGTTCAAAAATAAAACATTTGAAAACGGACCATTTTCCACATTTCTGAAGCATGACGTAATGGGGGGGTGTTATCTCTTTTGTCGAAAATCAGCAGTTTTTGCTCGAACATTAAATGCCTCCAAATGGTATTTAATTAACTTCCCGGGGTGAAGAAACCCTTTTTGAGAACTCAGAGTGAGTAAATTGGCCATTTTCATGCACTTTTAACCATTCCATAAATCTAGTGTTTAGGGCCCCTGGAAGCATGAAAATCACTTTAAACATGCTAATTTTAGCTCTAACACTGATGATCCACCTACAAATGTGAACTGACGTTCAAAAATAAAACATTTGAAAACGGACCATTTTCCACATTTCTGAAGCATGACGTAATGGGGGGGTGTTATCTCTTTTGTCAAAAATCAGCTGTTTTTGCTTGAACATTAAATGCCTCCAAATAGTATTTAATTCACTTCCCGAGCCCCTGGAAGCATGAAAATCACTTTAAACATGCTAATTTTAGCTCTAACACTGATGATCCACCTACAAATGTGAACTGACGTTCAAAAATAAAACATTTGAAAACGAACCATTTTCCACATTTCTGAAGCATGACGTAATGGGGGGGTGTTATCTCTTTTGTCGAAAATCAGCCGTTTTTGCTCGAACATTAAATGCCTCCAAATGGTATTTAATTAAATTCCCGGGGTGAAGAAACCCTTTTTGAGAACTCAGAGTGAGTAAATTGGCCATTTTCATGCACTTTTAACCATTCCATAAATCTTGTGTTTAGGGCCCCTGGAAGCATGAAAATCACTTTAAACATGCTAATTTTAGCTCTAACACTGATGATCCACCTACAAATGTGAACTGACGTTCAAAAATAAAACATTTGAAAACGGACCATTTTCCACATTTCTGAAGCATGACGTAATGGGGGGGTGTTATCTCTTTTGTAAAAAATCAGCTGTTTTTGCTTGAACATCAAATGCCTCCAAATAGTATTTAATTCACTTCCCGAGCCCCTGGAAGCATAAAAATCACTTTAAACATGCTAATTTTAGCTCTAACACTGATGATCCACCTACAAATGTGAACTGACGTTCAAAAATAAAACATTTGAAAACGGACCATTTTCCACATTTCTGAAGCATGACGTAATGGGGAGGTGTTATCTCTTTTGTCGAAAATCAGCCGTTTTTGCTCGAACATTAAATGCCTCCAAATGGTATTTAATTAACTTCCCGGGGTGAAGAAACCCTTTTTGAGAACTCAGAGTGAGTAAATTGGCCATTTTCATGCACTTTTAACCATTCCATAAATCTTGTGTTTAGGGCCCCTGGAAGCATGAAAATCACTTTAAACATGCTAATTTTAGCTCTAACACTGATGATCCACCTACAAATGTGAACTGACGTTCAAAAATAAAACATTTGAAAACGGACCATTTTCCACATTTCTGAAGCATGACGTAATGGGGGGGTGTTATCTCTTTTGTCGAAAATCAGCTGTTTTTGATTGAACATTAAATGCCTCCAAATAGTATTTAATTCACTTCCCGAGCCCCTGGAAGCATGAAAATCACTTTAAATATGCTAATTTTAGCTCTAACACTGATGATCCACCTACAAATGTGAACTGACGTTCAAAAATAAAACATTTGAAAACGGACCATTTTCCACATTTCTGAAGCATGACGTAATGGGGGGGTGTTATCTCTTTTGTCGAAAATCAGCAGTTTTTGCTCGAACATTAAATGCCTCCAAATGGTATTTAATTAACTTCCCGGGGTGAAGAAACCCTTTTTGAGAACTCAGAGTGAGTAAATTGGCCATTTTCATGCACTTTTAACCATTCCATAAATCTTGTGTTTAGGGCCCCTGGAAGCATGAAAATCACTTTAAACATGCTAATTTTAGCTCTAACACTGATGATCCACCTACAAATGTGAACTGACGTTCAAAAATAAAACATTTGAAAACGGACCATTTTCCACATTTCTGAAGCATGACGTAATGGGGGGGGTGTTATCTCTTTTGTCGAAAATCAGCCGTTTTTGCTCGAACATTAAATGCCTCCAAATGGTATTTAATTAACTTCCCGGGGTGAAGAAACCCTTTTTGAGAACTCAGAGTGAGTAAATTGGCCATTTTCATGCACTTTTAACCATTCCATAAATCTTGTGTTTAGGGCCCCTGGAAGCATGAAAATCACTTTAAACATGCTAATTTTAGCTCTAACACTGATGATCCACCTACAAATGTGAACTGACGTTCAAAAATAAAACATTTGAAAACGGACCATTTTCCACATTTCTGAAGCATGACGTAATGGGGGGGTGTTATCTCTTTTGTCAAAAATCAGCTGTTTTTGCTTGAACATTAAATGCCTCCAAATAGTATTTAATTCACTTCCCGAGCCCCTGGAAGCATGAAAATCACTTTAAACATGCTAATTTTAGCTCTAACACTGATGATCCACCTACAAATGTGAACTGACGTTCAAAAATAAAACATTTGAAAACGGACCATTTTCCACATTTCTGAAGCATGACGTAATGGGGGGGTGTTATCTCTTTTGTCAAAAATCAGCCGTTTTTGCTCGAACATTAAATGCCTCCAAATGGTATTTAATTAACTTCCCGGGGTGAAGAAACCCTTTTTGAGAACTCAGAGTGAGTAAATTGGCCATTTTCATGCACTTTTAACCATTCCATAAATCTTGTGTTTAGGGCCCCTGGAAGCATGAAAATCACTTTAAACATGCTAATTTTAGCTCTAACACTGATGATCCACCTACAAATGTGAACTGACGTTCAAAAAAAAAACATTTGAAAACGGACCATTTTCCACATTTCTGAAGCATGACGTAATGGGGGGGTGTTATCTCTTTTGTCAAAAATCAGCTGTTTTTGCTTGAACATTAAATGCCTCCAAATAGTATTTAATTCACTTCCCGAGCCCCTGGAAGCATGAAAATCACTTTAAACATGCTAATTTTAGCTCTAACACTGATGATCCACCTACAAATGTGAACTGACGTTCAAAAATAAAACATTTGAAAACGGACCATTTTCCACATTTCTGAAGCATGACGTAATGGGGAGGTGTTATCTCTTTTGTCGAAAATCAGCCGTTTTTGCTCGAACATTAAATGCCTCCAAATGGTATTTAATTAACTTCCCGGGGTGAAGAAACCCTTTTTGAGAACTCAGAGTGAGTAAATTGGCCATTTTCATGCACTTTTAACCATTCCATAAATCTTGTGTTTAGGGCCCCTGGAAGCATGAAAATCACTTTAAACATGCTAATTTTAGCTCTAACACTGATGATCCACCTACAAATGTGAACTGACGTTCAAAAATAAAACATTTGAAAACGGACCATTTTCCACATTTCTGAAGCATGACGTAATGGGGGGGTGTTATCTCTTTTGTCGAAAATCAGCTGTTTTTGATTGAACATTAAATGCCTCCAAATAGTATTTAATTCACTTCCCGAGCCCCTGGAAGCATGAAAATCACTTTAAACATGCTAATTTTAGCTCTAACACTGATGATCCACCTACAAATGTGAACTGACGTTCAAAAATAAAACATTTGAAAACGGACCATTTTCCACATTTCTGAAGCATGACGTAATGGGGAGGTGTTATCTCTTTTGTCGAAAATCAGCCGTTTTTGCTCGAACATTAATTGCCTCCAAATGGTATTTAATTAACTTCCCGGGGTGAAGAAACCCTTTTTGAGAACTCAGAGTGAGTAAATTGGCCATTTTCATGCACTTTTAACCATTCCATAAATCTTGTGTTTAGGGCCCCTGGAAGCATGAAAATCACTTTAAACATGCTAATTTTAGCTCTAACACTGATGATCCACCTACAAATGTGAACTGATGTTCAAAAATAAAACATTTGAAAACGGACCATTTTCCACATTTCTGAAGCATGACGTAATGGGGGGGTGTTATCTCTTTTGTCGAAAATCAGCCGTTTTTGCTCGAACATTAAATGCCTCCAAATGGTATTTAATTAACTTCCCGGGGTGAAGAAACCCTTTTTGAGAACTCAGAGTGAGTAAATTGGCCATTTTCATGCACTTTTAACCATTCCATAAATCTTGTGTTTAGGGCCCCTGGAAGCATGAAAATCACTTTAAACATGCTAATTTTAGCTCTAACACTGATGATCCACCTACAAATGTGAACTGACGTTCAAAAATAAAACATTTGAAAACGGACCATTTTCCACATTTCTGAAGCATGACGTAATGGGGGGGTGTTATCTCTTTTGTCAAAAATCAGCTGTTTTTGCTTGAACATTAAATGCCTCCAAATAGTATTTAATTCACTTCCCGAGCCCCTGGAATAATGAAAATGACTTTAAACATGCTAATTTTAGCTCTAACACTGATGATCCACCTACAAATGTGAACTGATGTTCAAAAATAAAACATTTGAAAACGGACCATTTTCCACATTTCTGAAGCATGACGTAATGGGGGGGTGTTATCTCTTTTGTCGAAAATCAGCAGTTTTTGCTCGAACATTAAATGCCTCCAAATGGTATTTAATTAACTTCCCGGGGTGAAGAAACCCTTTTTGAGAACTCAGAGTGAGTAAATTGGCCATTTTCATGCACTTTTAAAAATTCCATAAATCTTGTGTTTAGGGCCCCTGGAAGCATGAAAATCACTTTAAACATGCTAATTTTAGCTCTAACACTGATGATCCACCTACAAATGTGAACTGACGTTCAAAAATAAAACATTTGAAAACGGACCATTTTCCACATTTCTGAAGCATGACGTAATGGGGGGGTGTTATCTCTTTTGTCAAAAATCAGCTGTTTTTGCTTGAACATTAAATGCCTCCAAATAGTATTTAATTCACTTCCCGAGCCCCTGGAAGCATGAAAATCACTTTAAACATGCTAATTTTAGCTCTAACACTGATGATCCACCTACAAATGTGAACTGACGTTCAAAAATAAAACATTTGAAAACGAACCATTTTCCACATTTCTGAAGCATGACGTAATGGGGGGGTGTTATCTCTTTTGTCGAAAATCAGCCGTTTTTGCTCGAACATTAAATGCCTCCAAATGGTATTTAATTAAATTCCCGGGGTGAAGAAACCCTTTTTGAGAACTCAGAGTGAGTAAATTGGCCATTTTCATGCACTTTTAACCATTCCATAAATCTTGTGTTTAGGGCCCCTGGAAGCATGAAAATCACTTTAAACATGCTAATTTTAGCTCTAACACTGATGATCCACCTACAAATGTGAACTGACGTTCAAAAATAAAACATTTGAAAACGGACCATTTTCCACATTTCTGAAGCATGACGTAATGGGGGGGGTGTTATCTCTTTTGTCAAAAATCAGCTGTTTTTGCTTGAACATCAAATGCCTCCAAATAGTATTTAATTCACTTCCCGAGCCCCTGGAAGCATAAAAATCACTTTAAACATGCTAATTTTAGCTCTAACACTGATGATCCACCTACAAATGTGAACTGACGTTCAAAAATAAAACATTTGAAAACGGACCATTTTCCACATTTCTGAAGCATGACGTAATGGGGGGGTGTTATCTCTTTTGTCGAAAATCAGCTGTTTTTGATTGAACATTAAATGCCTCCAAATAGTATTTAATTCACTTCCCGAGCCCCTGGAAGCATGAAAATCACTTTAAACATGCTAATTTTAGCTCTAACACTGATGATCCACCTACAAATGTGAACTGACGTTCAAAAATAAAACATTTGAAAACGGACCATTTTCCACATTTCTGAAGCATGACGTAATGGGGAGGTGTTATCTCTTTTGTCGAAAATCAGCCGTTTTTGCTCGAACATTAATTGCCTCCAAATGGTATTTAATTAACTTCCCGGGGTGAAGAAACCCTTTTTGAGAACTCAGAGTGAGTAAATTGGCCATTTTCATGCACTTTTAACCATTCCATAAATCTTGTGTTTAGGGCCCCTGGAAGCATGAAAATCACTTTAAACATGCTAATTTTAGCTCTAACACTGATGATCCACCTACAAATGTGAACTGATGTTCAAAAATAAAACATTTGAAAACGGACCATTTTCCACATTTTTGAAGCATGACGTAATGGGGGGGTGTTATCTCTTTTGTCGAAAATCAGCCGTTTTTGCTCGAACATTAAATGCCTCCAAATGGTATTTAATTAACTTCCCGGGGTGAAGAAACCCTTTTTGAGAACTCAGAGTGAGTAAATTGGCCATTTTCATGCACTTTTAACCATTCCATAAATCTTGTGTTTAGGGCCCCTGGAAGCATGAAAATCACTTTAAACATGCTAATTTTAGCTCTAACACTGATGATCCACCTACAAATGTGAACTGACGTTCAAAAATAAAACATTTGAAAACGGACCATTTTCCACATTTCTGAAGCATGACGTAATGGGGGGGTGTTATCTCTTTTGTCAAAAATCAGCTGTTTTTGCTTGAACATTAAATGCCTCCAAATAGTATTTAATTCACTTCCCGAGCCCCTGGAAGCATGAAAATGACTTTAAACATGCTAATTTTAGCTCTAACACTGATGATCCACCTACAAATGTGAACTGATGTTCAAAAATAAAACGTTTGAAAACGGACCATTTTCCACATTTCTGAAGCATGACGTAATGGGGGGGTGTTATCTCTTTTGTCGAAAATCAGCAGTTTTTGCTCGAACATTAAATGCCTCCAAATGGTATTTAATTAACTTCCCGGGGTGAAGAAACCCTTTTTGAGAACTCAGAGTGAGTAAATTGGCCATTTTCATGCACTTTTAACCATTCCATAAATCTTGTGTTTAGGGCCCCTGGAAGCATGAAAATCACTTTAAACATGCTAATTTTAGCTCTAACACTGATGATCCACCTACAAATGTGAACTGACGTTCAAAAATAAAACATTTGAAAACGGACCATTTTCCACATTTCTGAAGCATGACGTAATGGGGGGGTGTTATCTCTTTTGTCAAAAATCAGCTGTTTTTGCTTGAACATTAAATGCCTCCAAATAGTATTTAATTCACTTCCCGAGCCCCTGGAAGCATGAAAATCACTTTAAACATGCTAATTTTAGCTCTAACACTGATGATCCACCTACAAATGTGAACTGACGTTCAAAAATAAAACATTTGAAAACGAACCATTTTCCACATTTCTGAAGCATGACGTAATGGGGGGGTGTTATCTCTTTTGTCGAAAATCAGCCGTTTTTGCTCGAACATTAAATGCCTCCAAATGGTATTTAATTAAATTCCCGGGGTGAAGAAACCCTTTTTGAGAACTCAGAGTGAGTAAATTGGCCATTTTCATGCACTTTTAACCATTCCATAAATCTTGTGTTTAGGGCCCCTGGAAGCATGAAAATCACTTTAAACATGCTAATTTTAGCTCTAACACTGATGATCCACCTACAAATGTGAACTGACGTTCAAAAATAAAACATTTGAAAACGGACCATTTTCCACATTTCTGAAGCATGACGTAATGGGGGGGTGTTATCTCTTTTGTCAAAAATCAGCTGTTTTTGCTTGAACATCAAATGCCTCCAAATAGTATTTAATTCACTTCCCGAGCCCCTGGAAGCATAAAAATCACTTTAAACATGCTAATTTTAGCTCTAACACTGATGATCCACCTACAAATGTGAACTGACGTTCAAAAATAAAACATTTGAAAACGGACCATTTTCCACATTTCTGAAGCATGACGTAATGGGGAGGTGTTATCTCTTTTGTCGAAAATCAGCCGTTTTTGCTCGAACATTAAATGCCTCCAAATGGTATTTAATTAACTTCCCGGGGTGAAGAAGCCCTTTTTGAGAACTCAGAGTGAGTAAATTGGCCATTTTCATGCACTTTTAACCATTCCATAAATCTTGTGTTTAGGGCCCCTGGAAGCATGAAAATCACTTTAAACATGCTAATTTTAGCTCTAACACTGATGATCCACCTACAAATGTGAAAAGACGTTCAAAAATAAAACATTTGAAAACGGACCATTTTCCACACTTCTGAAGCATGACGTAATGGGGGGGTGTTATCTCTTTTGTCGAAAATCAGCTGTTTTTGATTGAACATTAAATGCCTCCAAATAGTATTTAATTCACTTCCCGAGCCCCTGGAAGCATGAAAATCACTTTAAACATGCTAATTTTAGCTCTAACACTGATGATCCACCTACAAATGTGAACTGACGTTCAAAAATAAAACATTTGAAAACGGACCATTTTCCACATTTCTGAAGCATGACGTAATGGGGAGGTGTTATCTCTTTTGTCGAAAATCAGCCGTTTTTGCTCGAACATTAATTGCCTCCAAATGGTATTTAATTAACTTCCCGGGGTGAAGAAACCCTTTTTGAGAACTCAGAGTGAGTAAATTGGCCATTTTCATGCACTTTTAACCATTCCATAAATCTTGTGTTTAGGGCCCCTGGAAGCATGAAAATCACTTTAAACATGCTAATTTTAGCTCTAACACTGATGATCCACCTACAAATGTGAACTGATGTTCAAAAATAAAACATTTGAAAACGGACCATTTTCCACATTTCTGAAGCATGACGTAATGGGGGGGTGTTATCTCTTTTGTCGAAAATCAGCCGTTTTTGCTCGAACATTAAATGCCTCCAAATGGTATTTAATTAACTTCCCGGGGTGAAGAAACCCTTTTTGAGAACTCAGAGTGAGTAAATTGGCCATTTTCATGCACTTTTAACCATTCCATAAATCTTGTGTTTAGGGCCCCTGGAAGCATGAAAATCACTTTAAACATGCTAATTTTAGCTCTAACACTGATGATCCACCTACAAATGTGAACTGACGTTCAAAAATAAAACATTTGAAAACGGACCATTTTCCACATTTCTGAAGCATGACGTAATGGGGGGGTGTTATCTCTTTTGTCAAAAATCAGCTGTTTTTGCTTGAACATTAAATGCCTCCAAATAGTATTTAATTCACTTCCCGAGCCCCTGGAAGCATGAAAATCACTTTAAACATGCTAATTTTAGCTCTAACACTGATGATCCACCTACAAATGTGAACTGACGTTCAAAAATAAAACATTTGAAAACGGACCATTTTCCACATTTCTGAAGCATGACGTAATGGGGAGGTGTTATCTCTTTTGTCGAAAATCAGCCGTTTTTGCTCGAACATTAAATGCCTCCAAATGGTATTTAATTAACTTCCCGGGGTGAAGAAACCCTTTTTGAGAACTCAGAGTGAGTAAATTGGCCATTTTCATGCACTTTTAACCATTCCATAAATCTTGTGTTTAGGGCCCCTGGAAGCATGAAAATCACTTTAAACATGCTAATTTTAGCTCTAACACTGATGATCCACCTACAAATGTGAACTGACGTTCAAAAATAAAACATTTGAAAACGGACCATTTTCCACATTTCTGAAGCATGACGTAATGGGGGGGTGTTATCTCTTTTGTCGAAAATCAGCTGTTTTTGATTGAACATTAAATGCCTCCAAATAGTATTTAATTCACTTCCCGAGCCCCTGGAAGCATGAAAATCACTTTAAACATGCTAATTTTAGCTCTAACACTGATGATCCACCTACAAATGTGAACTGACGTTCAAAAATAAAACATTTGAAAACGGACCATTTTCCACATTTCTGAAGCATGACGTAATGGGGAGGTGTTATCTCTTTTGTCGAAAATCAGCCGTTTTTGCTCGAACATTAATTGCCTCCAAATGGTATTTAATTAACTTCCCGGGGTGAAGAAACCCTTTTTGAGAACTCAGAGTGAGTAAATTGGCCATTTTCATGCACTTTTAACCATTCCATAAATCTTGTGTTTAGGGCCCCTGGAAGCATGAAAATCACTTTAAACATGCTAATTTTAGCTCTAACACTGATGATCCACCTACAAATGTGAACTGATGTTCAAAAATAAAACATTTGAAAACGGACCATTTTCCACATTTCTGAAGCATGACGTAATGGGGGGGTGTTATCTCTTTTGTCGAAAATCAGCCGTTTTTGCTCGAACATTAAATGCCTCCAAATGGTATTTAATTAACTTCCCGGGGTGAAGAAACCCTTTTTGAGAACTCAGAGTGAGTAAATTGGCCATTTTCATGCACTTTTAACCATTCCATAAATCTTGTGTTTAGGGCCCCTGGAAGCATGAAAATCACTTTAAACATGCTAATTTTAGCTCTAACACTGATGATCCACCTACAAATGTGAACTGACGTTCAAAAATAAAACATTTGAAAACGGACCATTTTCCACATTTCTGAAGCATGACGTAATGGGGGGGTGTTATCTCTTTTGTCAAAAATCAGCTGTTTTTGCTTGAACATTAAATGCCTCCAAATAGTATTTAATTCACTTCCCGAGCCCCTGGAATAATGAAAATGACTTTAAACATGCTAATTTTAGCTCTAACACTGATGATCCACCTACAAATGTGAACTGATGTTCAAAAATAAAACATTTGAAAACGGACCATTTTCCACATTTCTGAAGCATGACGTAATGGGGGGGTGTTATCTCTTTTGTCGAAAATCAGCAGTTTTTGCTCGAACATTAAATGCCTCCAAATGGTATTTAATTAACTTCCCGGGGTGAAGAAACCCTTTTTGAGAACTCAGAGTGAGTAAATTGGCCATTTTCATGCACTTTTAAAAATTCCATAAATCTTGTGTTTAGGGCCCCTGGAAGCATGAAAATCACTTTAAACATGCTAATTTTAGCTCTAACACTGATGATCCACCTACAAATGTGAACTGACGTTCAAAAATAAAACATTTGAAAACGGACCATTTTCCACATTTCTGAAGCATGACGTAATGGGGGGGTGTTATCTCTTTTGTCAAAAATCAGCTGTTTTTGCTTGAACATTAAATGCCTCCAAATAGTATTTAATTCACTTCCCGAGCCCCTGGAAGCATGAAAATCACTTTAAACATGCTAATTTTAGCTCTAACACTGATGATCCACCTACAAATGTGAACTGACGTTCAAAAATAAAACATTTGAAAACGAACCATTTTCCACATTTCTGAAGCATGACGTAATGGGGGGGTGTTATCTCTTTTGTCGAAAATCAGCCGTTTTTGCTCGAACATTAAATGCCTCCAAATGGTATTTAATTAAATTCCCGGGGTGAAGAAACCCTTTTTGAGAACTCAGAGTGAGTAAATTGGCCATTTTCATGCACTTTTAACCATTCCATAAATCTTGTGTTTAGGGCCCCTGGAAGCATGAAAATCACTTTAAACATGCTAATTTTAGCTCTAACACTGATGATCCACCTACAAATGTGAACTGACGTTCAAAAATAAAACATTTGAAAACGGACCATTTTCCACATTTCTGAAGCATGACGTAATGGGGGGGGTGTTATCTCTTTTGTCAAAAATCAGCTGTTTTTGCTTGAACATCAAATGCCTCCAAATAGTATTTAATTCACTTCCCGAGCCCCTGGAAGCATAAAAATCACTTTAAACATGCTAATTTTAGCTCTAACACTGATGATCCACCTACAAATGTGAACTGACGTTCAAAAATAAAACATTTGAAAACGGACCATTTTCCACATTTCTGAAGCATGACGTAATGGGGGGGTGTTATCTCTTTTGTCGAAAATCAGCTGTTTTTGATTGAACATTAAATGCCTCCAAATAGTATTTAATTCACTTCCCGAGCCCCTGGAAGCATGAAAATCACTTTAAACATGCTAATTTTAGCTCTAACACTGATGATCCACCTACAAATGTGAACTGACGTTCAAAAATAAAACATTTGAAAACGGACCATTTTCCACATTTCTGAAGCATGACGTAATGGGGAGGTGTTATCTCTTTTGTCGAAAATCAGCCGTTTTTGCTCGAACATTAATTGCCTCCAAATGGTATTTAATTAACTTCCCGGGGTGAAGAAACCCTTTTTGAGAACTCAGAGTGAGTAAATTGGCCATTTTCATGCACTTTTAACCATTCCATAAATCTTGTGTTTAGGGCCCCTGGAAGCATGAAAATCACTTTAAACATGCTAATTTTAGCTCTAACACTGATGATCCACCTACAAATGTGAACTGATGTTCAAAAATAAAACATTTGAAAACGGACCATTTTCCACATTTTTGAAGCATGACGTAATGGGGGGGTGTTATCTCTTTTGTCGAAAATCAGCCGTTTTTGCTCGAACATTAAATGCCTCCAAATGGTATTTAATTAACTTCCCGGGGTGAAGAAACCCTTTTTGAGAACTCAGAGTGAGTAAATTGGCCATTTTCATGCACTTTTAACCATTCCATAAATCTTGTGTTTAGGGCCCCTGGAAGCATGAAAATCACTTTAAACATGCTAATTTTAGCTCTAACACTGATGATCCACCTACAAATGTGAACTGACGTTCAAAAATAAAACATTTGAAAACGGACCATTTTCCACATTTCTGAAGCATGACGTAATGGGGGGGTGTTATCTCTTTTGTCAAAAATCAGCTGTTTTTGCTTGAACATTAAATGCCTCCAAATAGTATTTAATTCACTTCCCGAGCCCCTGGAAGCATGAAAATGACTTTAAACATGCTAATTTTAGCTCTAACACTGATGATCCACCTACAAATGTGAACTGATGTTCAAAAATAAAACGTTTGAAAACGGACCATTTTCCACATTTCTGAAGCATGACGTAATGGGGGGGTGTTATCTCTTTTGTCGAAAATCAGCAGTTTTTGCTCGAACATTAAATGCCTCCAAATGGTATTTAATTAACTTCCCGGGGTGAAGAAACCCTTTTTGAGAACTCAGAGTGAGTAAATTGGCCATTTTCATGCACTTTTAACCATTCCATAAATCTTGTGTTTAGGGCCCCTGGAAGCATGAAAATCACTTTAAACATGCTAATTTTAGCTCTAACACTGATGATCCACCTACAAATGTGAACTGACGTTCAAAAATAAAACATTTGAAAACGGACCATTTTCCACATTTCTGAAGCATGACGTAATGGGGGGGTGTTATCTCTTTTGTCAAAAATCAGCTGTTTTTGCTTGAACATTAAATGCCTCCAAATAGTATTTAATTCACTTCCCGAGCCCCTGGAAGCATGAAAATCACTTTAAACATGCTAATTTTAGCTCTAACACTGATGATCCACCTACAAATGTGAACTGACGTTCAAAAATAAAACATTTGAAAACGAACCATTTTCCACATTTCTGAAGCATGACGTAATGGGGGGGTGTTATCTCTTTTGTCGAAAATCAGCCGTTTTTGCTCGAACATTAAATGCCTCCAAATGGTATTTAATTAAATTCCCGGGGTGAAGAAACCCTTTTTGAGAACTCAGAGTGAGTAAATTGGCCATTTTCATGCACTTTTAACCATTCCATAAATCTTGTGTTTAGGGCCCCTGGAAGCATGAAAATCACTTTAAACATGCTAATTTTAGCTCTAACACTGATGATCCACCTACAAATGTGAACTGACGTTCAAAAATAAAACATTTGAAAACGGACCATTTTCCACATTTCTGAAGCATGACGTAATGGGGGGGTGTTATCTCTTTTGTCAAAAATCAGCTGTTTTTGCTTGAACATCAAATGCCTCCAAATAGTATTTAATTCACTTCCCGAGCCCCTGGAAGCATAAAAATCACTTTAAACATGCTAATTTTAGCTCTAACACTGATGATCCACCTACAAATGTGAACTGACGTTCAAAAATAAAACATTTGAAAACGGACCATTTTCCACATTTCTGAAGCATGACGTAATGGGGAGGTGTTATCTCTTTTGTCGAAAATCAGCCGTTTTTGCTCGAACATTAAATGCCTCCAAATGGTATTTAATTAACTTCCCGGGGTGAAGAAGCCCTTTTTGAGAACTCAGAGTGAGTAAATTGGCCATTTTCTTGCACTTTTAACCATTCCATAAATCTTGTGTTTAGGGCCCCTGGAAGCATGAAAATCACTTTAAACATGCTAATTTTAGCTCTAACACTGATGATCCACCTACAAATGTGAAAAGACGTTCAAAAATAAAACATTTGAAAACGGACCATTTTCCACACTTCTGAAGCATGACGTAATGGGGGGGTGTTATCTCTTTTGTCGAAAATCAGCTGTTTTTGATTGAACATTAAATGCCTCCAAATAGTATTTAATTCACTTCCCGAGCCCCTGGAAGCATGAAAATCACTTTAAACATGCTAATTTTAGCTCTAACACTGATGATCCACCTACAAATGTGAACTGACGTTCAAAAATAAAACATTTGAAAACGGACCATTTTCCACATTTCTGAAGCATGACGTAATGGGGAGGTGTTATCTCTTTTGTCGAAAATCAGCCGTTTTTGCTCGAACATTAATTGCCTCCAAATGGTATTTAATTAACTTCCCGGGGTGAAGAAACCCTTTTTGAGAACTCAGAGTGAGTAAATTGGCCATTTTCATGCACTTTTAACCATTCCATAAATCTTGTGTTTAGGGCCCCTGGAAGCATGAAAATCACTTTAAACATGCTAATTTTAGCTCTAACACTGATGATCCACCTACAAATGTGAACTGATGTTCAAAAATAAAACATTTGAAAACGGACCATTTTCCACATTTCTGAAGCATGACGTAATGGGGGGGTGTTATCTCTTTTGTCGAAAATCAGCCGTTTTTGCTCGAACATTAAATGCCTCCAAATGGTATTTAATTAACTTCCCGGGGTGAAGAAACCCTTTTTGAGAACTCAGAGTGAGTAAATTGGCCATTTTCATGCACTTTTAACCATTCCATAAATCTTGTGTTTAGGGCCCCTGGAAGCATGAAAATCACTTTAAACATGCTAATTTTAGCTCTAACACTGATGATCCACCTACAAATGTGAACTGACGTTCAAAAATAAAACATTTGAAAACGGACCATTTTCCACATTTCTGAAGCATGACGTAATGGGGGGGTGTTATCTCTTTTGTCAAAAATCAGCTGTTTTTGCTTGAACATTAAATGCCTCCAAATAGTATTTAATTCACTTCCCGAGCCCCTGGAAGCATGAAAATGACTTTAAACATGCTAATTTTAGCTCTAACACTGATGATCCACCTACAAATGTGAACTGATGTTCAAAAATAAAACATTTGAAAACGGACCATTTTCCACATTTCTGAAGCATGACGTAATGGGGGGGTGTTATCTCTTTTGTCGAAAATCAGCAGTTTTTGCTCGAACATTAAATGCCTCCAAATGGTATTTAATTAACTTCCCGGGGTGAAGAAACCCTTTTTGAGAACTCAGAGTGAGTAAATTGGCCATTTTCATGCACTTTTAACCATTCCATAAATCTTGTGTTTAGGGCCCCTGGAAGCATGAAAATCACTTTAAACATGCTAATTTTAGCTCTAACACTGATGATCCACCTACAAATGTGAACTGACGTTCAAAAATAAAACATTTGAAAACGGACCATTTTCCACATTTCTGAAGCATGACGTAATGGGGGGGTGTTATCTCTTTTGTCAAAAATCTGCTGTTTTTGCTTGAACATTAAATGCCTCCAAATAGTATTTAATTCACTTCCCGAGCCCCTGGAAGCATGAAAATCACTTTAAACATGCTAATTTTAGCTCTAACACTGATGATCCACCTACAAATGTGAACTGACGTTCAAAAATAAAACATTTGAAAACGAACCATTTTCCACATTTCTGAAGCATGACGTAATGGGGGGGTGTTATCTCTTTTGTCGAAAATCAGCCGTTTTTGCTCGAACATTAAATGCCTCCAAATGGTATTTAATTAACTTCCCGGGGTGAAGAAACCCTTTTTGAGAACTCAGAGTGAGTAAATTGGCCATTTTCATGCACTTTTAACCATTCCATAAATCTTGTGTTTAGGGCCCCTGGAAGCATGAAAATCACTTTAAACATGCTAATTTTAGCTCTAACACTGATGATCCACCTACAAATGTGAACTGACGTTCAAAAATAAAACATTTGAAAACGGACCATTTTCCACATTTCTGAAGCATGACGTAATGGGGGGGTGTTATCTCTTTTGTCAAAAATCAGCTGTTTTTGCTTGAACATCAAATGCCTCCAAATAGTATTTAATTCACTTCCCGAGCCCCTGGAAGCATAAAAATCACTTTAAACATGCTAATTTTAGCTCTAACACTGATGATCCACCTACAAATGTGAACTGACGTTCAAAAATAAAACATTTGAAAACGGACCATTTTCCACATTTCTGAAGCATGACGTAATGGGGGGGTGTTATCTCTTTTGTCGAAAATCAGCCGTTTTTGCTCGAACATTAAATGCCTCCAAATGGTATTTAATTAACTTCCCGGGGTGAAGAAACCCTTTTTGAGAACTCAGAGTGAGTAAATTGGACATTTTCATGCACTTTTAACCATTCCATAAATCTTGTGTTTAGGGCCCCTGAAAGCATGAAAATCACTTTAAACATGCTAATTTTAGCTCTAACACTGATGATCCACCTACAAATGTGAACTGACGTTCAAAAATAAAACATTTGAAAACGGACCATTTTCCACATTTCTGAAGCATGACGTAATGGGGGGGTGTTATCTCTTTTGTCGAAAATCAGCCGTTTTTGCTCGAACATTAAATGCCTCCAAATGGTATTTAATTAACTTCCCGGGGTGAAGAAACCCTTTTTGAGAACTCAGAGTGAGTAAATTGGCCATTTTCATGTACTTTTAACCATTCCATAAATCTTGTGTTTAGGGCCCCTGGAAGCATGAAAATCACTTTAAACATGCTAATTTTAGCTCTAACACTGATGATCCACCTACAAATGTGAACTGACGTTCAAAAATAAAACATTTGAAAACGGACCATTTCCCACATTTCTGAAGCATAACGTAATGGGGGGGTGTTATCTCTTTTGTCAAAAATCAGCTGTTTTTGATTGAACATTAAATGCCTCCAAATAGTATTTAATTCACTTCCCGAGCCCCTGGAAGCATGAAAATCACTTTAAACATGCTAATTTTAGCTCTAACACTGATGATCCACCTACAAATGTGAACTGATGTTCAAAAATAAAACATTTGAAAACGGACCATTTTCCACATTTCTGAAGCATGACGTAATGGGGGGGTGTTATCTCTTTTGTCGAAAATCAGCCGTTTTTGCTCGAACATTAAATGCCTCCAAATGGTATTTAATTAACTTCCCGGGGTGAAGAAACCCTTTTTGAGAACTCAGAGTGAGTAAATTGGCCATTTTCATGCACTTTTAACTATTCCATAAATCTTTTGTTTAGGGCCCCTGGAAGCACAAAAATCACTTTAAACATGCTAATTTTAGCTCTAACACTGATGATCCACCTACAAATGTGAACTGACGTTCGAAAAAAAAACATTTGAAAACGGACCATTTTCCACATTTCTGAAGCATGACGTAATGGGGGGGTGTTATCTCTTTTGTCTAAAATCAGCTGTTTTTGCTTGAACATTAAATGCCTCCAAATAGTATTTAATTCACTTCCCGAGCCCCTGGAAGCATGAAAATCACTTTAAACATGCTAATTTTAGCTCTAACACTGATGATCCACCTACAAATGTGAACTGACGTTCAAAAATAAAACATTTGAAAACGGACCATTTTCCACATTTCTGAAGCATGACGTAATGGGGGGGTGTTATCTCTTTTGTCGAAAATCAGCAGTTTTTGCTCGAACATTAAATGCCTCCAAATGGTATTTAATTAACTTCCCGGGGTGAAGAAACCCTTTTTGAGAACTCAGAGTGAGTAAATTGGCCATTTTCATGCACTTTTAACCATTTCATAAATCTTGTGTTTAGGGCCCCTGGAAGCATGAAAATCACTTTAAACATGCTAATTTTAGCTCTAACACTGATGATCCACCTACAAATGTGAACTGACGTTCAAAAATAAAACATTTGAAAACGGACCATTTTCCACATTTCTGAAGCATGACGTAATGGGGGGGTGTTATCTCTTTTGTCAAAAATCAGCTGTTTTTGCTTGAACATTAAATGCCTCCAAATAGTATTTAATTCACTTCCCGAGCCCCTGGAAGCATGAAAATCACTTTAAACATGCTAATTTTAGCTCTAACACTGATGATCCACCTACAAATGTGAACTGACGTTCAAAAATAAAACATTTGAAAACGGACCATTTTCCACATTTCTGAAGCATGACGTAATGGGGGGGTGTTATCTCTTTTGTCGAAAATCAGCCGTTTTTGCTCGAACATTAAATGCCTCCAAATGGTATTTAATTAACTTCCCGGGGTGAAGAAACCCTTTTTGAGAACTCAGAGTGAGTAAATTGGCCATTTTCATGCACTTTTAACCATTCCATAAATCTTGTGTTTAGGGCCCCTGAAAGCATGAAAATCACTTTAAACATGCTAATTTTAGCTCTAACACTGATGATCCACCTACAAATGTGAACTGACGTTCAAAAATAAAACATTTGAAAACGGACCATTTTCCACATTTCTGAAGCATGACGTAATGGGGGGTGTTATCTCTTTTGTCGAAAATCAGCCGTTTTTGCTCGAACATTAAATGCCTCCAAATGGTATTTAATTAACTTCCCGGGGTGAAGAAACCCTTTTTGAGAACTCAGAGTGAGTAAATTGGCCATTTTCATGCACTTTTAACCATTCCATAAATCTTGTGTTTAGGGCCCCTGGAAGCATGAAAATCACTTTAAACATGCTAATTTTAGCTCTAACACTGATGATCCACCTACAAATGTGAACTGACGTTCAAAAATAAAACATTTGAAAACGGACCATTTTCCACATTTCTGAAGCATGACGTAATGGGGGGGTGTTATCTCTTTTGTCAAAAATCAGCTGTTTTTGCTTGAACATTAAATGCCTCCAAATAGTATTTAATTCACTTCCCGAGCCCCTGGAAGCATGAAAATCACTTTAAACATGCTAATTTTAGCTCTAACACTGATGATCCACCTACAAATGTGAACTGACGTTCAAAAATAAAACATTTGAAAACGGACCATTTTCCACATTTCTGAAGCATGACGTAATGGGGGGGTGTTATCTCTTTTGTCGAAAATCAGCCGTTTTTGCTCGAACATTAAATGCCTCCAAATGGTATTTAATTAACTTCCCGGGGTGAAGAAACCCTTTTTGAGAACTCAGAGTGAGTAAATTTTCCATTTTCATGCACTTTTAACCATTCCATAAATCTTGTGTTAAGGGACCCTGGAAGCATGAAAATCACTTTAAACATGCTAATTTTAGCTCTAACACTGATGATCCACCTACAAATGTGAACTGACGTTCAAAAATAAAACATTTGAAAACGGACCATTTTCCACATTTCTGAAGCATGACGTAATGGGGGGGTGTTATCTCTTTTGTCAAAAATCAGCTGTTTTTGATTGAACATTAAATGCCTCCAAATAGTATTTAATTCACTTCCCGAGCCCCTGGAAGCATGAAAATCACTTTAAACATGCTAATTTTAGCTCTAACACTGATGATCCACCTACAAATGTGAACTGATGTTCAAAAATAAAACATTTGAAAACGGACCATTTTCCACATTTCTGAAGCATGACGTAATGGGGGGGTGTTATCTCTTTTGTCGAAAATCAGCCGTTTTTGCTCGAACATTAAATGCCTCCAAATGGTATTTAATTAACTTCCCGGGGTGAAGAAACCCTTTTTGAGAACTCAGAGTGAGTAAATTGGCCATTTTCATGCACTTTTAACCATTCCATAAATCTTGTGTTTAGGGCCCCTGGAAGCATGAAAATCACTTTAAACATGCTAATTTTAGCTCTAACACTGATGATCCACCTACAAATGTGAACTGACGTTCAAAAATAAAACATTTGAAAACGGACCATTTTCCACATTTCTGAAGCATGACGTAATGGGGGGGTGTTATCTCTTTTGTCAAAAATCAGCTGTTTTTGCTTGAACATTAAATGCCTCCAAATGGTATTTAATTAACTTCCCGGGGTGAAGAAACCCTTTTTGAGAACTCAGAGTGAGTAAATTGGCCATTTTCATGCACTTTTAACTATTCCATAAATCTTTTGTTTAGGGCCCCTGGAAGCACAAAAATCACTTTAAACATGCTAATTTTAGCTCTAACACTGATGATCCACCTACAAATGTGAACTGACGTTCGAAAAAAAAACATTTGAAAACGGACCATTTTCCACATTTCTGAAGCATGACGTAATGGGGGGGTGTTATCTCTTTTGTCTAAAATCAGCTGTTTTTGCTTGAACATTAAATGCCTCCAAATAGTATTTAATTCACTTCCCGAGCCCCTGGAAGCATGAAAATCACTTTAAACATGCTAATTTTAGCTCTAACACTGATGATCCACCTACAAATGTGAACTGACGTTCAAAAATAAAACATTTGAAAACGGACCATTTTCCACATTTCTGAAGCATGACGTAATGGGGGGGTGTTATCTCTTTTGTCGAAAATCAGCAGTTTTTGCTCGAACATTAAATGCCTCCAAATGGTATTTAATTAACTTCCCGGGGTGAAGAAACCCTTTTTGAGAACTCAGAGTGAGTAAATTGGCCATTTTCATGCACTTTTAACCATTTCATAAATCTTGTGTTTAGGGCCCCTGGAAGCATGAAAATCACTTTAAACATGCTAATTTTAGCTCTAACACTGATGATCCACCTACAAATGTGAACTGACGTTCAAAAATAAAACATTTGAAAACGGACCATTTTCCACATTTCTGAAGCATGACGTAATGGGGGGGTGTTATCTCTTTTGTCAAAAATCAGCTGTTTTTGCTTGAACATTAAATGCCTCCAAATAGTATTTAATTCACTTCCCGAGCCCCTGGAAGCATGAAAATCACTTTAAACATGCTAATTTTAGCTCTAACACTGATGATCCACCTACAAATGTGAACTGACGTTCAAAAATAAAACATTTGAAAACGGACCATTTTCCACATTTCTGAAGCATGACGTAATGGGGGGGTGTTATCTCTTTTGTCGAAAATCAGCCGTTTTTGCTCGAACATTAAATGCCTCCAAATGGTATTTAATTAACTTCCCGGGGTGAAGAAACCCTTTTTGAGAACTCAGAGTGAGTAAATTGGCCATTTTCATGCACTTTTAACCATTCCATAAATCTTGTGTTTAGGGCCCCTGAAAGCATGAAAATCACTTTAAACATGCTAATTTTAGCTCTAACACTGATGATCCACCTACAAATGTGAACTGACGTTCAAAAATAAAACATTTGAAAACGGACCATTTTCCACATTTCTGAAGCATGACGTAATGGGGGGTGTTATCTCTTTTGTCGAAAATCAGCCGTTTTTGCTCGAACATTAAATGCCTCCAAATGGTATTTAATTAACTTCCCGGGGTGAAGAAACCCTTTTTGAGAACTCAGAGTGAGTAAATTGGCCATTTTCATGCACTTTTAACCATTCCATAAATCTTGTGTTTAGGGCCCCTGGAAGCATGAAAATCACTTTAAACATGCTAATTTTAGCTCTAACACTGATGATCCACCTACAAATGTGAACTGACGTTCAAAAATAAAACATTTGAAAACGGACCATTTTCCACATTTCTGAAGCATGACGTAATGGGGGGGTGTTATCTCTTTTGTCAAAAATCAGCTGTTTTTGCTTGAACATTAAATGCCTCCAAATAGTATTTAATTCACTTCCCGAGCCCCTGGAAGCATGAAAATCACTTTAAACATGCTAATTTTAGCTCTAACACTGATGATCCACCTACAAATGTGAACTGACGTTCAAAAATAAAACATTTGAAAACGGACCATTTTCCACATTTCTGAAGCATGACGTAATGGGGGGGTGTTATCTCTTTTGTCGAAAATCAGCCGTTTTTGCTCGAACATTAAATGCCTCCAAATGGTATTTAATTAACTTCCCGGGGTGAAGAAACCCTTTTTGAGAACTCAGAGTGAGTAAATTTTCCATTTTCATGCACTTTTAACCATTCCATAAATCTTGTGTTAAGGGACCCTGGAAGCATGAAAATCACTTTAAACATGCTAATTTTAGCTCTAACACTGATGATCCACCTACAAATGTGAACTGACGTTCAAAAATAAAACATTTGAAAACGGACCATTTTCCACATTTCTGAAGCATGACGTAATGGGGGGGTGTTATCTCTTTTGTCAAAAATCAGCTGTTTTTGATTGAACATTAAATGCCTCCAAATAGTATTTAATTCACTTCCCGAGCCCCTGGAAGCATGAAAATCACTTTAAACATGCTAATTTTAGCTCTAACACTGATGATCCACCTACAAATGTGAACTGATGTTCAAAAATAAAACATTTGAAAACGGACCATTTTCCACATTTCTGAAGCATGACGTAATGGGGGGGTGTTATCTCTTTTGTCGAAAATCAGCCGTTTTTGCTCGAACATTAAATGCCTCCAAATGGTATTTAATTAACTTCCCGGGGTGAAGAAACCCTTTTTGAGAACTCAGAGTGAGTAAATTGGCCATTTTCATGCACTTTTAACCATTCCATAAATCTTGTGTTTAGGGCCCCTGAAAGCATGAAAATCACTTTAAACATGCTAATTTTAGCTCTAACACTGATGATCCACCTACAAATGTGAACTGACGTTCAAAAATAAAACATTTGAAAACGGACCATTTTCCACATTTCTGAAGCATGACGTAATGGGGGGGTGTTATCTCTTTTGTCGAAAATCAGCCGTTTTTGCTCGAACATTAAATGCCTCCAAATGGTATTTAATTAACTTCCCGGGGTGAAGTAACCCTTTTTGAGAACTCAGAGTGAGTAAATTGGCCATTTTCATGCACTTTTAACCATTCCATAAATCTTGTGTTTAGGGCCCCTGGAAGCATGAAAATCACTTTAAACATGCTAATTTTAGCTCTAACACTGATGATCCACCTACAAATGTGAACTGACGTTCAAAAATAAAACATTTGAAAATGGACCATTTTCCACATTTCTGAAGCATAACGTAATGGGGGGGTGTTATCTCTTTTGTCAAAAATCAGCTGTTTTTGATTGAACATTAAATGCCTCCAAATAGTATTTAATTCACTTCCCGAGCCCCTGGAAGCATGAAAATCACTTTAAACATGCTAATTTTAGCTCTAACACTGATGATCCACCTACAAATGTGAACTGATGTTCAAAAATAAAACATTTGAAAACGGACCATTTTCCACATTTCTGAAGCATGACGTAATGGGGGGGTGTTATCTCTTTTGTCGAAAATCAGCCGTTTTTGCTCGAACATTAAATGCCTCCAAATGGTATTTAATTAACTTCCCGGGGTGAAGAAACCCTTTTTGAGAACTCAGAGTGAGTAAATTGGCCATTTTCATGCACTTTTAACCATTCAATAAATCTTGTGTTTAGGGCCCCTGGAAGCATGAAAATCACTTTAAACATGCTAATTTTAGCTCTAACACTGATGATCCACCTACAAATGTGAACTGACGTTCAAAAATAAAACATTTGAAAACGGACCATTTTCCACATTTCTGAAGCATGACGTAATGGGGGGGGTGTTATCTCTTTTGTCAAAAATCAGCTGTTTTTGCTTGAACATTAAATGCCTCCAAATAGTATTTAATTCACTTCCCGAGCCCCTGGAAGCATGAAAATCACTTTAAACATGCTAATTTTAGCTCTAACACTGATGATCCACCTACAAATGTGAACTGACGTTCAAAAATAAAACATTTGAAAACGGACCATTTTCCACATTTCTGAAGCATGACGTAATGGGGGGGTGTTATCTCTTTTGTCGAAAATCAGCCGTTTTTGCTCGAACATTAAATGCCTCCAAATGGTATTTAATTAACTTCCCGGGGTGAAGAAACCCTTTTTGAGAACTCAGAGTGAGTAAATTGGCCATTTTCATGCACTTTTAACCATTCCATAAATCTTGTGTTTAGGGCCCCTGGAAGCATGAAAATCACTTTAAACATGCTAATTTTAGCTCTAACACTGATGATCCACCTACAAATGTGAACTGACGTTCAAAAATAAAACATTTGAAAACGGACCATTTTCCACATTTATGAAGCATGACGTAATGGGGGGGTGTTATCTCTTTTGTCAAAAATCAGCTGTTTTTGATTGAACATTAAATGCCTCCAAATAGTATTTAATTCACTTCCCGAGCCCCTGGAAGCATGAAAATCACTTTAAACATGCTAATTTTAGCTCTAACACTGATGATCCACCTACAAATGTGAACTGATGTTCAAAAATAAAACATTTGAAAACGGACCATTTTCCACATTTCTGAAGCATGACGTAATGGGGGGGTGTTATCTCTTTTGTCGAAAATCAGCCGTTTTTGCTCGAACATTAAATGCCTCCAAATGGTATTTAATTAACTTCCCGGGGTGAAGAAACCCTTTTTGAGAACTCAGAGTGAGTAAATTGGCCATTTTCATGCACTTTTAACCATTCCATAAATCTTGTGTTTAGGGCCCCTGGAAGCATGAAAATCACTTTAAACATGCTAATTTTAGCTCTAACACTGATGATCCACCTACAAATGTGAACTGATGTTCAAAAATAAAACATTTGAAAACGGACCATTTTCCACATTTCTGAAGCATGACGTAATGGGGGGTGTTATCTCGTTTGTCAAAAATCAGCTGTTTTTGCTTGAACATTAAATGCCTCCAAATAGTATTTAATTCACTTCCCGAGCCCCTGGAAGCATGAAAATCACTTTAAACATGCTAATTTTAGCTCTAACACTGATGATCCACCTACAAATGTGAACTGACGTTCAAAAATAAAACATTTGAAAACGGACCATTTTCCACATTTCTGAAGCATGACGTAATGGGGGGGTGTTATCTCTTTTGTCAAAAATCAGCTGTTTTTGCTTGAACATTAAATGCCTCCAAATAGTATTTAATTCACTTCCCGAGCCCCTGGAAGCATGAAAATCACTTTAAACATGCTAATTTTAGCTCTAACACTGATGATCCACCTACAAATGTGAACTGACGTTCAAAAATAAAACATTTGAAAACGGACCATTTTCCACATTTCTGAAGCATGACGTAATGGGGGGGTGTTATCTCTTTTGTCAAAAATCAGCAGTTTTTGCTCGAACATTAAATGCCTCCAAATGGTATTTAATTAACTTCCCGGGGTGAAGAAACCCTTTTTGAGAACTCAGAGTGAGTAAATTGGCCATTTTCATGCACTTTTAACCATTCCATAAATCTTGTGTTTAGGGCCCCTGGAAGCATGAAAATCACTTTAAACATGCTAATTTTAGCTCTAACACTGATGATCCACCTACAAATGTGAACTGACGTTCAAAAATAAAACATTTGAAAACGGACCATTTTCCACATTTCTGAAGCATGACGTAATGGGGGGGTGTTATCTCTTTTGTCAAAAATCAGCTGTTTTTGCTTGAACATTAAATGCCTCCAAATAGTATTTAATTCACTTCCCGAGCCCCTGGAAGCATGAAAATGACTTTAAACATGCTAATTTTAGCTCTAACACTGATGATCCACCTACAAATGTGAACTGATGTTCAAAAATAAAACATTTGAAAACGGACCATTTTCCACATTTCTGAAGCATGACGTAATGGGGGGGTGTTATCTCTTTTGTCGAAAATCAGCAGTTTTTGCTCGAACATTAAATGCCTCCAAATGGTATTTAATTAACTTCCCGGGGTGAAGAAACCCTTTTTGAGAACTCAGAGTGAGTAAATTGGCCATTTTCATGCACTTTTAACCATTCCATAAATCTTGTGTTTAGGGCCCCTGGAAGCATGAAAATCACTTTAAACATGCTAATTTTAGCTCTAACACTGATGATCCACCTACAAATGTGAACTGACGTTCAAAAATAAAACATTTGAAAACGGACCATTTTCCACATTTCTGAAGCATGACGTAATGGGGGGGTGTTATCTCTTTTGTCAAAAATCTGCAGTTTTTGCTTGAACATTAAATGCCTCCAAATAGTATTTAATTCACTTCCCGAGCCCCTGGAAGCATGAAAATCACTTTAAATATGCTAATTTTAGCTCTAACACTGATGATCCACCTACAAATGTGAACTGACGTTCAAAAATAAAACATTTGAAAACGAACCATTTTCCACATTTCTGAAGCATGACGTAATGGGGGGGTGTTATCTCTTTTGTCGAAAATCAGCCGTTTTTGCTCGAACATTAAATGCCTCCAAATGGTATTTAATTAACTTCCCGGGGTGAAGAAACCCTTTTTGAGAACTCAGAGTGAGTAAATTGGCCATTTTCATGCACTTTTAACCATTCCATAAATCTTGTGTTTAGGGCCCCTGGAAGCATGAAAATCACTTTAAACATGCTAATTTTAGCTCTAACACTGATGATCCACCTACAAATGTGAACTGACGTTCAAAAATAAAACATTTGAAAACGGACCATTTTCCACATTTCTGAAGCATGACGTAATGGGGGGGTGTTATCTCTTTTGTCAAAAATCAGCTGTTTTTGCTTGAACATCAAATGCCTCCAAATAGTATTTAATTCACTTCCCGAGCCCCTGGAAGCATAAAAATCACTTTAAACATGCTAATTTTAGCTCTAACACTGATGATCCACCTACAAATGTGAACTGACGTTCAAAAATAAAACATTTGAAAACAGACCATTTTCCACATTTCTGAAGCATGACGTAATGGGGGGGTGTTATCTCTTTTGTCGAAAATCAGCCGTTTTTGCTCGAACATTAAATGCCTCCAAATGGTATTTAATTAACTTCCCGGGGTGAAGAAACCCTTTTTGAGAACTCAGAGTGAGTAAATTGGACATTTTCATGCACTTTTAACCATTCCATAAATCTTGTGTTTAGGGCCCCTGAAAGCATGAAAATCACTTTAAACATGCTAATTTTAGCTCTAACACTGATGATCCACCTACAAATGTGAACTGACGTTCAAAAATAAAACATTTGAAAACGGACCATTTTCCACATTTCTGAAGCATGACGTAATGGGGGGGTGTTATCTCTTTTGTCGAAAATCAGCCGTTTTTGCTCGAACATTAAATGCCTCCAAATGGTATTTAATTAACTTCCCGGGGTGAAGAAACCCTTTTTGAGAACTCAGAGTGAGTAAATTGGCCATTTTCATGTACTTTTAACCATTCCATAAATCTTGTGTTTAGGGCCCCTGGAAGCATGAAAATCACTTTAAACATGCTAATTTTAGCTCTAACACTGATGATCCACCTACAAATGTGAACTGACGTTCAAAAATAAAACATTTGAAAACGGACCATTTCCCACATTTCTGAAGCATAACGTAATGGGGGGGTGTTATCTCTTTTGTCAAAAATCAGCTGTTTTTGATTGAACATTAAATGCCTCCAAATAGTATTTAATTCACTTCCCGAGCCCCTGGAAGCATGAAAATCACTTTAAACATGCTAATTTTAGCTCTAACACTGATGATCCACCTACAAATGTGAACTGATGTTCAAAAATAAAACATTTGAAAACGGACCATTTTCCACATTTCTGAAGCATGACGTAATGGGGGGGTGTTATCTCTTTTGTCGAAAATCAGCCGTTTTTGCTCGAACATTAAATGCCTCCAAATGGTATTTAATTAACTTCCCGGGGTGAAGAAACCCTTTTTGAGAACTCAGAGTGAGTAAATTGGCCATTTTCATGCACTTTTAACCATTCCATAAATCTTTTGTTTAGGGCCCCTGGAAGCACAAAAATCACTTTAAACATGCTAATTTTAGCTCTAACACTGATGATCCACCTACAAATGTGAACTGACGTTCGAAAAAAAAACATTTGAAAACGGACCATTTTCCACATTTCTGAAGCATGACGTAATGGGGGGGTGTTATCTCTTTTGTCAAAAATCAGCTGTTTTTGCTTGAACATTAAATGCCTCCAAATAGTATTTAATTCACTTCCCGAGCCCCTGGAAGCATGAAAATCACTTTAAACATGCTAATTTTAGCTCTAACACTGATGATCCACCTACAAATGTGAACTGACGTTCAAAAATAAAACATTTGAAAACGGACCATTTTCCACATTTCTGAAGCATGACGTAATGGGGGGGTGTTATCTCTTTTGTCGAAAATCAGCAGTTTTTGCTCGAACATTAAATGCCTCCAAATGGTATTTAATTAACTTCCCGGGGTGAAGAAACCCTTTTTGAGAACTCAGAATGAGTAAATTGGCCATTTTCATGCACTTTTAACCATTCCATAAATCTTGTGTTTAGGGCCCCTGGAAGCATGAAAATCACTTTAAACATGCTAATTTTAGCTCTAACACTGATGATCCACCTACAAATGTGAACTGACGTTCAAAAATAAAACATTTGAAAACGGACCATTTTCCACATTTCTGAAGCATGACGTAATGGGGGGGTGTTATCTCTTTTGTCAAAAATCAGCTGTTTTTGCTTGAACATTAAATGCCTCCAAATAGTATTTAATTCACTTCCCGAGCCCCTGGAAGCATGAAAATCACTTTAAACATGCTAATTTTAGCTCTAACACTGATGATCCACCTACAAATGTGAACTGACGTTCAAAAATAAAACATTTGAAAACGGACCATTTTCCACATTTCTGAAGCATGACGTAATGGGGGGGTGTTATCTCTTTTGTCGAAAATCAGCCGTTTTTGCTCGAACATTAAATGCCTCCAAATGGTATTTAATTAACTTCCCGGGGTGAAGAAACCCTTTTTGAGAACTCAGAGTGAGTAAATTGGCCATTTTCATGCACTTTTAACCATTCCATAAATCTTGTGTTTAGGGCCCCTGAAAGCATGAAAATCACTTTAAACATGCTAATTTTAGCTCTAACACTGATGATCCACCTACAAATGTGAACTGACGTTCAAAAATAAAACATTTGAAAACGGACCATTTTCCACATTTCTGAAGCATGACGTAATGGGGGGTGTTATCTCTTTTGTCGAAAATCAGCCGTTTTTGCTCGAACATTAAATGCCTCCAAATGGTATTTAATTAACTTCCCGGGGTGAAGAAACCCTTTTTGAGAACTCAGAGTGAGTAAATTGGCCATTTTCATGCACTTTTAACCATTCCATAAATCTTGTGTTTAGGGCCCCTGGAAGCATGAAAATCACTTTAAACATGCTAATTTTAGCTCTAACACTGATGATCCACCTACAAATGTGAACTGACGTTCAAAAATAAAACATTTGAAAACGGACCATTTTCCACATTTCTGAAGCATGACGTAATGGGGGGGTGTTATCTCTTTTGTCAAAAATCAGCTGTTTTTGCTTGAACATTAAATGCCTCCAAATAGTATTTAATTCACTTCCCGAGCCCCTGGAAGCATGAAAATCACTTTAAACATGCTAATTTTAGCTCTAACACTGATGATCCACCTACAAATGTGAACTGACGTTCAAAAATAAAACATTTGAAAACGGACCATTTTCCACATTTCTGAAGCATGACGTAATGGGGGGGTGTTATCTCTTTTGTCGAAAATCAGCCGTTTTTGCTCGAACATTAAATGCCTCCAAATGGTATTTAATTAACTTCCCGGGGTGAAGAAACCCTTTTTGAGAACTCAGAGTGAGTAAATTTTCCATTTTCATGCACTTTTAACCATTCCATAAATCTTGTGTTAAGGGACCCTGGAAGCATGAAAATCACTTTAAACATGCTAATTTTAGCTCTAACACTGATGATCCACCTACAAATGTGAACTGACGTTCAAAAATAAAACATTTGAAAACGGACCATTTTCCACATTTCTGAAGCATGACGTAATGGGGGGGTGTTATCTCTTTTGTCAAAAATCAGCTGTTTTTGATTGAACATTAAATGCCTCCAAATAGTATTTAATTCACTTCCCGAGCCCCTGGAAGCATGAAAATCACTTTAAACATGCTAATTTTAGCTCTAACACTGATGATCCACCTACAAATGTGAACTGATGTTCAAAAATAAAACATTTGAAAACGGACCATTTTCCACATTTCTGAAGCATGACGTAATGGGGGGGTGTTATCTCTTTTGTCGAAAATCAGCCGTTTTTGCTCGAACATTAAATGCCTCCAAATGGTATTTAATTAACTTCCCGGGGTGAAGAAACCCTTTTTGAGAACTCAGAGTGAGTAAATTGGCCATTTTCATGCACTTTTAACCATTCCATAAATCTTGTGTTTAGGGCCCCTGAAAGCATGAAAATCACTTTAAACATGCTAATTTTAGCTCTATCACTGATGATCCACCTACAAATGTGAACTGACGTTCAAAAATAAAACATTTGAAAACGGACCATTTTCCACATTTCTGAAGCATGACGTAATGGGGGGGTGTTATCTCTTTTGTCGAAAATCAGCCGTTTTTGCTCGAACATTAAATGCCTCCAAATGGTATTTAATTAACTTCCCGGGGTGAAGTAACCCTTTTTGAGAACTCAGAGTGAGTAAATTGGCCATTTTCATGCACTTTTAACCATTCCATAAATCTTGTGTTTAGGGCCCCTGGAAGCATGAAAATCACTTTAAACATGCTAATTTTAGCTCTAACACTGATGATCCACCTACAAATGTGAACTGACGTTCAAAAATAAAACATTTGAAAATGGACCATTTTCCACATTTCTGAAGCATAACGTAATGGGGGGGTGTTATCTCTTTTGTCAAAAATCAGCTGTTTTTGATTGAACATTAAATGCCTCCAAATAGTATTTAATTCACTTCCCGAGCCCCTGGAAGCATGAAAATCACTTTAAACATGCTAATTTTAGCTCTAACACTGATGATCCACCTACAAATGTGAACTGATGTTCAAAAATAAAACATTTGAAAACGGACCATTTTCCACATTTCTGAAGCATGACGTAATGGGGGTGTGTTATCTCTTTTGTCGAAAATCAGCCGTTTTTGCTCGAACATTAAATGCCTCCAAATGGTATTTAATTAACTTCCCGGGGTGAAGAAACCCTTTTTGAGAACTCAGAGTGAGTAAATTGGCCATTTTCATGCACTTTTAACCATTCAATAAATCTTGTGTTTAGGGCCCCTGGAAGCATGAAAATCACTTTAAACATGCTAATTTTAGCTCTAACACTGATGATCCACCTACAAATGTGAACTGACGTTCAAAAATAAAACATTTGAAAACGGACCATTTTCCACATTTCTGAAGCATGACGTAATGGGGGGGGTGTTATCTCTTTTGTCAAAAATCAGCTGTTTTTGCTTGAACATTAAATGCCTCCAAATAGTATTTAATTCACTTCCCGAGCCCCTGGAAGCATGAAAATCACTTTAAACATGCTAATTTTAGCTCTAACACTGATGATCCACCTACAAATGTGAACTGACGTTCAAAAATAAAACATTTGAAAACGGACCATTTTCCACATTTCTGAAGCATGACGTAATGGGGGGGTGTTATCTCTTTTGTCGAAAATCAGCCGTTTTTGCTCGAACATTAAATGCCTCCAAATGGTATTTAATTAACTTCCCGGGGTGAAGAAACCCTTTTTGAGAACTCAGAGTGAGTAAATTGGCCATTTTCATGCACTTTTAACCATTCCATAAATCTTGTGTTTAGGGCCCCTGGAAGCATGAAAATCACTTTAAACATGCTAATTTTAGCTCTAACACTGATGATCCACCTACAAACGTGAACTGACGTTCAAAAATAAAACATTTGAAAACGGACCATTTTCCACATTTATGAAGCATGACGTAATGGGGGGGTGTTATCTCTTTTGTCAAAAATCAGCTGTTTTTGATTGAACATTAAATGCCTCCAAATAGTATTTAATTCACTTCCCGAGCCCCTGGAAGCATGAAAATCACTTTAAACATGCTAATTTTAGCTCTAACACTGATGATCCACCTACAAATGTGAACTGATGTTCAAAAATAAAACATTTGAAAACGGACCATTTTCCACATTTCTGAAGCATGACGTAATGGGGGGGTGTTATCTCTTTTGTCGAAAATCAGCCGTTTTTGCTCGAACATTAAATGCCTCCAAATGGTATTTAATTAACTTCCCGGGGTGAAGAAACCCTTTTTGAGAACTCAGAGTGAGTAAATTGGCCATTTTCATGCACTTTTAACCATTCCATAAATCTTGTGTTTAGGGCCCCTGGAAGCATGAAAATCACTTTAAACATGCTAATTTTAGCTCTAACACTGATGATCCACCTACAAATGTGAACTGATGTTCAAAAATAAAACATTTGAAAACGGACCATTTTCCACATTTCTGAAGCATGACGTAATGGGGGGTGTTATCTCGTTTGTCAAAAATCAGCTGTTTTTGCTTGAACATTAAATGCCTCCAAATAGTATTTAATTCACTTCCCGAGCCCCTGGAAGCATGAAAATCACTTTAAACATGCTAATTTTAGCTCTAACACTGATGATCCACCTACAAATGTGAACTGACGTTCAAAAATAAAACATTTGAAAACGGACCATTTTCCACATTTCTGAAGCATGACGTAATGGGGGGGTGTTATCTCTTTTGTCAAAAATCAGCTGTTTTTGCTTGAACATTAAATGCCTCCAAATAGTATTTAATTCACTTCCCGAGCCCCTGGAAGCATGAAAATCACTTTAAACATGCTAATTTTAGCTCTAACACTGATGATCCACCTACAAATGTGAACTGACGTTCAAAAATAAAACATTTGAAAACGGACCATTTTCCACATTTCTGAAGCATGACGTAATGGGGGGGTGTTATCTCTTTTGTCAAAAATCAGCAGTTTTTGCTCGAACATTAAATGCCTCCAAATGGTATTTAATTAACTTCCCGGGGTGAAGAAACCCTTTTTGAGAACTCAGAGTGAGTAAATTGGCCATTTTCATGCACTTTTAACCATTCCATAAATCTTGTGTTTAGGGCCCCTGGAAGCATGAAAATCACTTTAAACATGCTAATTTTAGCTCTAACACTGATGATCCACCTACAAATGTGAACTGACGTTCAAAAAAAAAACATTTGAAAACTGACAATTTTCCACATTTCTGAAGCATGACGTAATGGGGGGGTGTTATCTCTTTTGTCAAAAATCAGCTGTTTTTGCTTGAACATTAAATGCCTCCAAATAGTATTTAATTCACTTCCCGAGCCCCTGGAAGCATGAAAATCACTTTAAACATGCTAATTTTAGCTCTAACACTGATGATCCACCTACAAATGTGAACTGACGTTCAAAAATAAAACATTTGAAAACGGACCATTTTCCACATTTCTGAAGCATGACGTAATGGGGAGGTGTTATCTCTTTTGTCGAAAATCAGCTGTTTTTGCTCGAACATTAAATGCCTCCAAATGGTATTTAATTAACTTCCCGGGGTGAAGAAACCCTTTTTGAGAACTCAGAGTGAGTAAATTGGCCATTTTCATGCACTTTTAACCATTCCATAAATCTTGTGTTTAGGGTTCCTGGAAGCATGAAAATCACTTTAAACATGCTAATTTTAGCTCTAACACTGATGATCCACCTACAAATGTGAACTGATGTTCAAAAATAAAACATTTGAAAACGGACCATTTTCCACATTTCTGAAGCATGACGTAATGGGGGGGGTGTTATCTCTTTTGTCGAAAATCAGCCGTTTTTGCTCGAACATTAAATGCCTCCAAATGGTATTTAATTAACTTCCCGGGGTGAAGAAACCCTTTTTGAGAACTCAGAGTGAGTAAATTGGCCATTTTCATGCACTTTTAACCATTCCATAAATCTTGTGTTTAGGGCCCCTGGAAGCATGAAAATCACTTTAAACATGCTAATTTTAGCTCTAACACTGATGATCCACCTACAAATGTGAACTGACGTTCAAAAATAAAACATTTGAAAACGGACCATTTTCCACATTTCTGAAGCATGACGTAATGGGGGGGTGTTATCTCTTTTGTCAAAAATCAGCTGTTTTTGCTTGAACATTAAATGCCTCCAAATAGTATTTAATTCACTTCCCGAGCCCCTGGAAGCATGAAAATGACTTTAAACATGCTAATTTTAGCTCTAACACTGATGATCCACCTACAAATGTGAACTGACGTTCAAAAATAAAACATTTGAAAACGGACCATTTTCCACATTTCTGAAGCATGACGTAATGGGGGGGTGTTATCTCTTTTGTCGAAAATCAGCAGTTTTTGCTCGAACATTAAATGCCTCCAAATGGTATTTAATTAACTTCCCGGGGTGAAGAAACCCTTTTTGAGAACTCAGAGTGAGTAAATTGGCCATTTTCATGCACTTTTAACCATTCCATAAATCTTGTGTTTAGGGCCCCTGGAAGCATGAAAATCACTTTAAACATGCTAATTTTAGCTCTAAAACTGATGATCCACCTACAAATGTGAACTGACGTTCAAAAATAAAACATTTGAAAACGGACCATTTTCCACATTTCTGAAGCATGACGTAATGGGGGGGTGTTATCTCTTTTGTCAAAAATCAGCTGTTTTTGCTTGAACATTAAATGCCTCCAAATAGTATTTAATTCACTTCCCGAGCCCCTGGAAGCATGAAAATCACTTTAAACATGCTAATTTTAGCTCTAACACTGATGATCCACCTACAAATGTGAACTGACGTTCAAAAATAAAACATTTGAAAACGAACCATTTTCCACATTTCTGAAGCATGACGTAATGGGGGGGTGTTATCTCTTTTGTCGAAAATCAGCCGTTTTTGCTCGAACATTAAATGCCTCCAAATGGTATTTAATTAACTTCCCGGGGTGAAGAAACCCTTTTTGAGAACTCAGAGTGAGTAAATTGGCCATTTTCATGCACTTTTAACCATTCCATAAATCTTGTGTTTAGGGCCCCTGGAAGCATGAAAATCACTTTAAACATGCTAATTTTAGCTCTAACACTGATGATCCACCTACAAATGTGAACTGACGTTCAAAAATAAAACATTTGAAAACGGACCATTTTCCACATTTCTGAAGCATGTCGTAATGGGGGGGTGTTATCTCTTTTGTCAAAAATCAGCTGTTTTTGCTTGAACATCAAATGCCTCCAAATAGTATTTAATTCACTTCCCGAGCCCCTGGAAGCATAAAAATCACTTTAAACATGCTAATTTTAGCTCTAACACTGATGATCCACCTACAAATGTGAACTGACGTTCAAAAATAAAACATTTGAAAACGGACCATTTTCCACATTTCTGAAGCATGACGTAATGGGGGGGTGTTATCTCTTTTGTCGAAAATCAGCCGTTTTTGCTCGAACATTAAATGCCTCCAAATGGTATTTAATTAACTTCCCGGGGTGAAGAAACCCTTTTTGAGAACTCAGAGTGAGTAAATTGGACATTTTCATGCACTTTTAACCATTCCATAAATCTTGTGTTTAGGGCCCCTGAAAGCATGAAAATCACTTTAAACATGCTAATTTTAGCTCTAACACTGATGATCCACCTACAAATGTGAACTGACGTTCAAAAATAAAACATTTGAAAACGGACCATTTTCCACATTTCTGAAGCATGACGTAATAGGGGGGTGTTATCTCTTTTGTCGAAAATCAGCCGTTTTTGCTCGAACATTAAATGCCTCCAAATGGTATTTAATTAACTTCCCGGGGTGAAGAAACCCTTTTTGAGAACTCAGAGTGAGTAAATTGGCCATTTTCATGCACTTTTAACCATTCCATAAATCTTGTGTTTAGGGCCCCTGGAAGCATGAAAATCACTTTAAACATGCTAATTTTAGCTCTAACACTGATGATCCACCTACAAATGTGAACTGACGTTCAAAAATAAAACATTTGAAAACGGACCATTTTCCACATTTCTGAAGCATAACGTAATGGGGGGGTGTTATCTCTTTTGTCAAAAATCAGCTGTTTTTGATTGAACATTAAATGCCTCCAAATAGTATTTAATTCACTTCCCGAGCCCCTGGAAGCATGAAAATCACTTTAAACATGCTAATTTTAGCTCTAACACTGATGATCCACCTACAAATGTGAACTGACGTTCAAAAATAAAACATTTGAAAACGGACCATTTTCCACATTTCTGAAGCATGACGTAATGGGGGGGTGTTATCTCTTTTGTCAAAAATCAGCTGTTTTTGCTTGAACATTAAATGCCTCCAAATAGTATTTAATTCACTTCCCGAGCCCCTGGAAGCATGAAAATCACTTTAAACATGCTAATTTTAGCTCTAACACTGATGATCCACCTACAAATGTGAACTGACGTTCAAAAATAAAACATTTGAAAACGGACCATTTTCCACATTTCTGAAGCATGACGTAATGGGGGGGTGTTATCTCTTTTGTCAAAAATCAGCAGTTTTTGCTCGAACATTAAATGCCTCCAAATGGTATTTAATTAACTTCCCGGGGTGAAGAAACCCTTTTTGAGAACTCAGAGTGAGTAAATTGGCCATTTTCATGCACTTTTAACCATTCCATAAATCTTGTGTTTAGGGCCCCTGGAAGCATGAAAATCACTTTAAACATGCTAATTTTAGCTCTAACACTGATGATCCACCTACAAATGTGAACTGACGTTCAAAAAAAAAACATTTGAAAACTGACAATTTTCCACATTTCTGAAGCATGACGTAATGGGGGGGTGTTATCTCTTTTGTCAAAAATCAGCTGTTTTTGCTTGAACATTAAATGCCTCCAAATAGTATTTAATTCACTTCCCGAGCCCCTGGAAGCATGAAAATCACTTTAAACATGCTAATTTTAGCTCTAACACTGATGATCCACCTACAAATGTGAACTGACGTTCAAAAATAAAACATTTGAAAACGGACCATTTTCCACATTTCTGAAGCATGACGTAATGGGGAGGTGTTATCTCTTTTGTCGAAAATCAGCTGTTTTTGCTCGAACATTAAATGCCTCCAAATGGTATTTAATTAACTTCCCGGGGTGAAGAAACCCTTTTTGAGAACTCAGAGTGAGTAAATTGGCCATTTTCATGCACTTTTAACCATTCCATAAATCTTGTGTTTAGGGTTCCTGGAAGCATGAAAATCACTTTAAACATGCTAATTTTAGCTCTAACACTGATGATCCACCTACAAATGTGAACTGATGTTCAAAAATAAAACATTTGAAAACGGACCATTTTCCACATTTCTGAAGCATGACGTAATGGGGGGGGTGTTATCTCTTTTGTCGAAAATCAGCCGTTTTTGCTCGAACATTAAATGCCTCCAAATGGTATTTAATTAACTTCCCGGGGTGAAGAAACCCTTTTTGAGAACTCAGAGTGAGTAAATTGGCCATTTTCATGCACTTTTAACCATTCCATAAATCTTGTGTTTAGGGCCCCTGGAAGCATGAAAATCACTTTAAACATGCTAATTTTAGCTCTAACACTGATGATCCACCTACAAATGTGAACTGACGTTCAAAAATAAAACATTTGAAAACGGACCATTTTCCACATTTCTGAAGCATGACGTAATGGGGGGGTGTTATCTCTTTTGTCAAAAATCAGCTGTTTTTGCTTGAACATTAAATGCCTCCAAATAGTATTTAATTCACTTCCCGAGCCCCTGGAAGCATGAAAATGACTTTAAACATGCTAATTTTAGCTCTAACACTGATGATCCACCTACAAATGTGAACTGACGTTCAAAAATAAAACATTTGAAAACGGACCATTTTCCACATTTCTGAAGCATGACGTAATGGGGGGGTGTTATCTCTTTTGTCGAAAATCAGCAGTTTTTGCTCGAACATTAAATGCCTCCAAATGGTATTTAATTAACTTCCCGGGGTGAAGAAACCCTTTTTGAGAACTCAGAGTGAGTAAATTGGCCATTTTCATGCACTTTTAACCATTCCATAAATCTTGTGTTTAGGGCCCCTGGAAGCATGAAAATCACTTTAAACATGCTAATTTTAGCTCTAACACTGATGATCCACCTACAAATGTGAACTGACGTTCAAAAATAAAACATTTGAAAACGGACCATTTTCCACATTTCTGAAGCATGACGTAATGGGGGGTGTTATCTCTTTTGTCAAAAATCAGCTGTTTTTGCTTGAACATTAAATGCCTCCAAATAGTATTTAATTCACTTCCCGAGCCCCTGGAAGCATGAAAATCACTTTAAACATGCTAATTTTAGCTCTAACACTGATGATCCACCTACAAATGTGAACTGACGTTCAAAAATAAAACATTTGAAAACGAACCATTTTCCACATTTCTGAAGCATGACGTAATGGGGGGGTGTTATCTCTTTTGTCGAAAATCAGCCGTTTTTGCTCGAACATTAAATGCCTCCAAATGGTATTTAATTAACTTCCCGGGGTGAAGAAACCCTTTTTGAGAACTCAGAGTGAGTAAATTGGCCATTTTCATGCACTTTTAACCATTCCATAAATCTTGTGTTTAGGGCCCCTGGAAGCATGAAAATCACTTTAAACATGCTAATTTTAGCTCTAACACTGATGATCCACCTACAAATGTGAACTGACGTTCAAAAATAAAACATTTGAAAACGGACCATTTTCCACATTTCTGAAGCATGACGTAATGGGGGGGTGTTATCTCTTTTGTCAAAAATCAGCTGTTTTTGCTTGAACATCAAATGCCTCCAAATAGTATTTAATTCACTTCCCGAGCCCCTGGAAGCATAAAAATCACTTTAAACATGCTAATTTTAGCTCTAACACTGATGATCCACCTACAAATGTGAACTGACGTTCAAAAATAAAACATTTGAAAACGGACCATTTTCCACATTTCTGAAGCATGACGTAATGGGGGGGTGTTATCTCTTTTGTCGAAAATCAGCCGTTTTTGCTCGAACATTAAATGCCTCCAAATGGTATTTAATTAACTTCCCGGGGTGAAGAAACCCTTTTTGAGAACTCAGAGTGAGTAAATTGGACATTTTCATGCACTTTTAACCATTCCATAAATCTTGTGTTTAGGGCCCCTGAAAGCATGAAAATCACTTTAAACATGCTAATTTTAGCTCTAACACTGATGATCCACCTACAAATGTGAACTGACGTTCAAAAATAAAACATTTGAAAACGGACCATTTTCCACATTTCTGAAGCATGACGTAATAGGGGGGTGTTATCTCTTTTGTCGAAAATCAGCCGTTTTTGCTCGAACATTAAATGCCTCCAAATGGTATTTAATTAACTTCCCGGGGTGAAGAAACCCTTTTTGAGAACTCAGAGTGAGTAAATTGGCCATTTTCATGCACTTTTAACCATTCCATAAATCTTGTGTTTAGGGCCCCTGGAAGCATGAAAATCACTTTAAACATGCTAATTTTAGCTCTAACACTGATGATCCACCTACAAATGTGAACTGACGTTCAAAAATAAAACATTTGAAAACGGACCATTTTCCACATTTCTGAAGCATAACGTAATGGGGGGGTGTTATCTCTTTTGTCAAAAATCAGCTGTTTTTGATTGAACATTAAATGCCTCCAAATAGTATTTAATTCACTTCCCGAGCCCCTGGAAGCATGAAAATCACTTTAAACATGCTAATTTTAGCTCTAACACTGATGATCCACCTACAAATGTGAACTGATGTTCAAAAATAAAACATTTGAAAACGGACCATTTTCCACATTTCTGAAGCATGACGTAATGGGGGGGTGTTATCTCTTTTGTCGAAAATCAGCCGTTTTTGCTCGAACATTAAATGCCTCCAAATGGTATTTAATTAACTTCCCGGGGTGAAGAAACCCTTTTTGAGAACTCAGAGTGAGTAAATTGGCCATTTTCATGCACTTTTAACCATTCCATAAATCTTGTGTTTAGGGCCCCTGGAAGCACAAAAATCACTTTAAACATGCTAATTTTAGCTCTAACACTGATGATCCACCTACAAATGTGAACTGACGTTCAAAAATAAAACATTTGAAAACGGACCATTTTCCACATTTCTGAAGCATGACGTAATGGGGGGGTGTTATCTCTTTTGTCAAAAATCAGCTGTTTTTGCTTGAACATTAAATGCCTCCAAATAGTATTTAATTCACTTCCCGAGCCCCTGGAAGCATGAAAATCACTTTAAACATGCTAATTTTAGCTCTAACACTGATGATCCACCTACAAATGTGAACTGACGTTCAAAAATAAAACATTTGAAAACGGACCATTTTCCACATTTCTGAAGCATGACGTAATGGGGGGGTGTTATCTCTTTTGTCGAAAATCAGCAGTTTTTGCTCGAACATTAAATGCCTCCAAATGGTATTTAATTAACTTCCCGGGGTGAAGAAACCCTTTTTGAGAACTCAGAGTGAGTAAATTGGCCATTTTCATGCACTTTTAACCATTCCATAAATCTTGTGTTTAGGGCCCCTGGAAGCATGAAAATCACTTTAAACATGCTAATTTTAGCTCTAACACTGATGATCCACCTACAAATGTGAACTGACGTTCAAAAATAAAACATTTGAAAACGGACCATTTTCCACATTTCTGAAGCATGACGTAATGGGGGGGTGTTATCTCTTTTGTCAAAAATCTGCTGTTTTTGCTTGAACATTAAATGCCTCCAAATAGTATTTAATTAACTTCCCGAGCCCCTGGAAGCATGAAAATCACTTTAAACATGCTAATTTTAGCTCTAACACTGATGATCCACCTACAAATGTGAACTGACGTTCAAAAATAAAACATTTGAAAACGGACCATTTTCCACATTTCTGAAGCATGACGTAATGGGGGGGTGTTATCTCTTTTGTCGAAAATCAGCCGTTTTTGCTCGAACATTAAATGCCTCCAAATGGTATTTAATTAACTTCTCGGGGTGAAGAAACCCTTTTTGAGAACTCAGAGCGAGTAAATTGGCCATTTTCATGCACTTTTAACCATTCCATAAATCTTGTGTTTAGGGCCCCTGGAAGCATGAAAATCACTTTAAACATGCTAATTTTAGCTCTAACACTGATGATCCACCTACAAATGTGAACTGACGTTCAAAAATAAAACATTTGAAAACGGACCATTTTCCACATTTCTGAAGCATGACGTAATGGGGGGGTGTTATCTCTTTTGTCGAAAATCAGCCGTTTTTGCTCGAACATTAAATGCCTCCAAATGGTATTTAATTAACTTCCCGGGGTGAAGAAACCCTTTTTGAGAACTCAGAGTGAGTAAATTGGCCATTTTCATGCACTTTTAACCATTCCATACATCTTGTGTTTAGGGCCCCTGGAAGCATGAAAATCACTTTAAACATGCTAATTTTAGCTCTAACACAGATGATCCACCTACAAATGTGAACTGACGTTCAAAAATAAAACATTTGAAAACGGACCATTTTCCACATTTCTGAAGCATAACGTAATGGGGGGGTGTTATCTCTTTTGTCAAAAATCAGCTGTTTTTGATTGAACATTAAATGCCTCCAAATAGTATTTAATTCACTTCCCGAGCCCCTGGAAGCATGAAAATCACTTTAAACATGCTAATTTTAGCTCTAACACTGATGATCCACCTACAAATGTGAACTGATGTTCAAAAATAAAACATTTGAAAACGGACCATTTTCCACATTTCTGAAGCATGACGTAATGGGGGGGTGTTATCTCTTTTGTCGAAAATCAGCCGTTTTTGCTCGAACATTAAATGCCTCCAAATGGTATTTAATTAACTTCCCGGGGTGAAGAAACCCTTTTTGAGAACTCAGAGTGAGTAAATTGGCCATTTTCATGCACTTTTAACCATTCCATAAATCTTGTGTTTAGGGCCCCTGGAAGCATGAAAATCACTTTAAACATGCTAATTTTAGCTCTAACACTGATGATCCACCTACAAATGTGAACTGACGTTCAAAAATAAAACATTTGAAAACGGACCATTTTCCACATTTCTGAAGCATGACGTAATGGGGGGGTGTTATCTCTTTTGTCAAAAATCAGCTGTTTTTGCTTGAACATTAAATGCCTCCAAATAGTATTTAATTCACTTCCCGAGCCCCTGGAAGCATGAAAATCACTTTAAACATGCTAATTTTAGCTCTAACACTGATGATCCACCTACAAATGTGAACTGACGTTCAAAAATAAAACATTTGAAAACGAACCATTTTCCACATTTCTGAAGCATGACGTAATGGGGGGGTGTTATCTCTTTTGTCGAAAATCAGCCGTTTTTGCTCGAACATTAAATGCCTCCAAATGGTATTTAATTAACTTCCCGGGGTGAAGAAACCCTTTTTGAGAACTCAGAGTGAGTAAATTGGCCATTTTCATGCACTTTTAACCATTCCATAAATCTTGTGTTTAGGGCCCCTGGAAGCATGAAAATCACTTTAAACATGCTAATTTTAGCTCTAACACTGATGATCCACCTACAAATGTGAACTGACGTTCAAAAATAAAACATTTGAAAACGGACCATTTTCCACATTTCTGAAGCATGACGTAATGGGGGGGTGTTATCTCTTTTGTCAAAAATCAGCTGTTTTTGCTTGAACATCAAATGCCTCCAAATAGTATTTAATTCACTTCCCGAGCCCCTGGAAGCATAAAAATCACCTTAAACATGCTAATTTTAGCTCTAACACTGATGATCCACCTACAAATGTGAACTGACGTTCAAAAATAAAACATTTGAAAACGGACCATTTTCCACATTTCTGAAGCATGACGTAATGGGGGGGTGTTATCTCTTTTGTCGAAAATCAGCCGTTTTTGCTCGAACATTAAATGCCTCCAAATGGTATTTAATTAACTTCCCGGGGTGAAGAAACCCTTTTTGAGAACTCAGAGTGAGTAAATTGGACATTTTCATGCACTTTTAACCATTCCATAAATCTTGTGTTTAGGGCCCCTGAAAGCATGAAAATCACTTTAAACATGCTAATTTTAGCTCTAACACTGATGATCCACCTACAAATGTGAACTGACGTTCAAAAATAAAACATTTGAAAACGGACCATTTTCCACATTTCTGAAGCATGACGTAATGGGGGGGTGTTATCTCTTTTGTCGAAAATCAGCCGTTTTTGCTCGAACATTAAATGCCTCCAAATGGTATTTAATTAACTTCCCGGGGTGAAGAAACCCTTTTTGAGAACTCAGAGTGAGTAAATTGGCCATTTTCATGCACTTTTAACCATTCCATAAATCTTGTGTTTAGGGCCCCTGGAAGCATGAAAATCACTTTAAACATGCTAATTTTAGCTCTAACACTGATGATCCACCTACAAATGTGAACTGACGTTCAAAAATAAAACATTTGAAAACGGACCATTTCCCACATTTCTGAAGCATAACGTAATGGGGGGGTGTTATCTCTTTTGTCAAAAATCAGCTGTTTTTGATTGAACATTAAATGCCTCCAAATAGTATTTAATTCACTTCCCGAGCCCCTGGAAGCATGAAAATCACTTTAAACATGCTAATTTTAGCTCTAACACTGATGATCCACCTACAAATGTGAACTGATGTTCAAAAATAAAACATTTGAAAACGGACCATTTTCCACATTTCTGAAGCATGACGTAATGGGGGGGTGTTATCTCTTTTGTCGAAAATCAGCCGTTTTTGCTCGAACATTAAATGCCTCCAAATGGTATTTAATTAACTTCCCGGGGTGAAGAAACCCTTTTTGAGAACTCAGAGTGAGTAAATTGGCCATTTTCATGCACTTTTAACCATTCCATAAATCTTGTGTTTAGGGCCCCTGGAAGCACAAAAATCACTTTAAACATGCTAATTTTAGCTCTAACACTGATGATCCACCTACAAATGTGAACTGACGTTCAAAAATAAAACATTTGAAAACGGACCATTTTCCACATTTCTGAAGCATGACGTAATGGGGGGGTGTTATCTCTTTTGTCAAAAATCAGCTGTTTTTGCTTGAACATTAAATGCCTCCAAATAGTATTTAATTCACTTCCCGAGCCCCTGGAAGCATGAAAATCACTTTAAACATGCTAATTTTAGCTCTAACACTGATGATCCACCTACAAATGTGAACTGACGTTCAAAAATAAAACATTTGAAAACGGACCATTTTCCACATTTCTGAAGCATGACGTAATGGGGGGTGTTATCTCTTTTGTCGAAAATCAGCAGTTTTTGCTCGAACATTAAATGCCTCCAAATGGTATTTAATTAACTTCCCGGGGTGAAGAAACCCTTTTTGAGAACTCAGAGTGAGTAAATTGGCCATTTTCATGCACTTTTAACCATTCCATAAATCTTGTGTTTAGGGCCCCTGGAAGCATGAAAATCACTTTAAACATGCTAATTTTAGCTCTAACACTGATGATCCACCTACAAATGTGAACTGACGTTCAAAAATAAAACATTTGAAAACGGACCATTTTCCACATTTCTGAAGCATGACGTAATGGGGGGGTGTTATCTCTTTTGTCAAAAATCAGCTGTTTTTGCTTGAACATTAAATGCCTCCAAATAGTATTTAATTCACTTCCCGAGCCCCTGGAAGCATGAAAATCACTTTAAACATGCTAATTTTAGCTCTAACACTGATGATCCACCTACAAATGTGAACTGACGTTCAAAAATAAAACATTTGAAAACGGACCATTTTCCACATTTCTGAAGCATGACGTAATGGGGGGGTGTTATCTCTTTTGTCGAAAATCAGCCGTTTTTGCTCGAACATTAAATGCCTCCAAATGGTATTTAATTAACTTCCCGGGGTGAAGAAACCCTTTTTGAGAACTCAGAGCGAGTAAATTGGCCATTTTCATGCACTTTTAACCATTCCATAAATCTTGTGTTTAGGGCCCCTGGAAGCATGAAAATCACTTTAAACATGCTAATTTTAGCTCTAACACTGATGATCCACCTACAAATGTGAACTGACGTTCAAAAATAAAACATTTGAAAACGGACCATTTTCCACATTTCTGAAGCATGACGTAATGGGGGGGTGTTATCTCTTTTGTCGAAAATCAGCCGTTTTTGCTCGAACATTAAATGCCTCCAAATGGTATTTAATTAACTTCCCGGGGTGAAGAAACCCTTTTTGAGAACTCAGAGTGAGTAAATTTTCCATTTTCATGCACTTTTAACCATTCCATAAATCTTGTGTTTAGGGACCCTGGAAGCATGAAAATCACTTTAAACATGCTAATTTTAGCTCTAACACTGATGATCCACCTACAAATGTGAACTGACGTTCAAAAATAAAACATTTGAAAACGGACCATTTTCCACATTTCTGAAGCATGACGTAATGGGGGGGTGTTATCTCTTTTGTCAAAAATCAGCTGTTTTTGATTGAACATTAAATGCCTCCAAATAGTATTTAATTCACTTCCCGAGCCCCTGGAAGCATGAAAATCACTTTAAACATGCTAATTTTAGCTCTAACACTGATGATCCACCTACAAATGTGAACTGATGTTCAAAAATAAAACATTTGAAAACGGACCATTTTCCACATTTCTGAAGCATGACGTAATGGGGGGGTGTTATCTCTTTTGTCGAAAATCAGCCGTTTTTGCTCGTACATTAAATGCCTCCAAATGGTATTTAATTAACTTCCCGGGGTGAAGAAACCCTTTTTGAGAACTCAGAGTGAGTAAATTGGCCATTTTCATGCACTTTTAACCATTCCATAAATCTTGTGTTTAGGGCCCCGGAAAGCATGAAAATCACTTTAAACATGCTAATTTTAGCTCTAACACTGATGATCCACCTACAAATGTGAACTGACGTTCAAAAATAAAACATTTGAAAACGGACCATTTTCCACATTTCTGAAGCATGACGTAATGGGGGGGTGTTATCTCTTTTGTCGAAAATCAGCCGTTTTTGCTCGAACATTAAATGCCTCCAAATGGTATTTAATTAACTTCCCGGGGTGAAGTAACCCTTTTTGAGAACTCAGAGTGAGTAAATTGGCCATTTTCATGCACTTTTAACCATTCCATAAATCTTGTGTTTAGGGCCCCTGGAAGCATGAAAATCACTTTAAACATGCTAATTTTAGCTCTAACACTGATGATCCACCTACAAATGTGAACTGACGTTCAAAAATAAAACATTTGAAAATGGACCATTTTCCACATTTCTGAAGCATAACGTAATGGGGGGGTGTTATCTCTTTTGTCAAAAATCAGCTGTTTTTGATTGAACATTAAATGCCTCCAAATAGTATTTAATTCACTTCCCGAGCCCCTGGAAGCATGAAAATCACTTTAAACATGCTAATTTTAGCTCTAACACTGATGATCCACCTACAAATGTGAACTGATGTTAAAAAATAAAACATTTGAAAACGGACCATTTTCCACATTTCTGAAGCATGACGTAATGGGGGGGTGTTATCTCTTTTGTCGAAAATCAGCCGTTATTGCTCGAACATTAAATGCCTCCAAATGGTATTTAATTAACTTCCCGGGGTGAAGAAACCCTTTTTGAGAACTCAGAGTGAGTAAATTGGCCATTTTCATGCACTTTTAACCATTCAATAAATCTTGTGTTTAGGGCCCCTGGAAGCATGAAAATCACTTTAAACATGCTAATTTTAGCTCTAACACTGATGATCCACCTACAAATGTGAACTGACGTTCAAAAATAAAACATTTGAAAACGGACCATTTTCCACATTTCTGAAGCATGACGTAATGGGGGGGGTGTTATCTCTTTTGTCAAAAATCAGCTGTTTTTGCTTGAACATTAAATGCCTCCAAATAGTATTTAATTCACTTCCCGAGCCCCTGGAAGCATGAAAATCACTTTAAACATGCTAATTTTAGCTCTAACACTGATGATCCACCTACAAATGTGAACTGACGTTCAAAAATAAAACATTTGAAAACGGACCATTTTCCACATTTCTGAAGCATGACGTAATGGGGGGGTGTTATCTCTTTTGTCGAAAATCAGCCGTTTTTGCTCGAACATTAAATGCCTCCAAATGGTATTTAATTAACTTCCCGGGGTGAAGAAACCCTTTTTGAGAACTCAGAGTGAGTAAATTGGCCATTTTCATGCACTTTTAACCATTCCATAAATCTTGTGTTTAGGGCCCCTGGAAGCATGAAAATCACTTTAAACATGCTAATTTTAGCTCTAACACTGATGATCCACCTACAAATGTGAACTGACGTTCAAAAATAAAACATTTGAAAACGGACCATTTTCCACATTTATGAAGCATGACGTAATGGGGGGGTGTTATCTCTTTTGTCAAAAATCAGCTGTTTTTGATTGAACATTAAATGCCTCCAAATAGTATTTAATTCACTTCCCGAGCCCCTGGAAGCATGAAAATCACTTTAAACATGCTAATTTTAGCTCTAACACTGATGATCCACCTACAAATGTGAACTGATGTTCAAAAATAAAACATTTGAAAACGGACCATTTTCCACATTTCTGAAGCATGACGTAATGGGGGGGTGTTATCTCTTTTGTCGAAAATCAGCCGTTTTTGCTCGAACATTAAATGCCTCCAAATGGTATTTAATTAACTTCCCGGGGTGAAGAAACCCTTTTTGAGAACTCAGAGTGAGTAAATTGGCCATTTTCATGCACTTTTAACCATTCCATAAATCTTGTGTTTAGGGCCCCTGGAAGCATGAAAATCACTTTAAACATGCTAATTTTAGCTCTAACACTGATGATCCACCTACAAATGTGAACTGATGTTCAAAAATAAAACATTTGAAAACGGACCATTTTCCACATTTCTGAAGCATGACGTAATGGGGGGTGTTATCTCTTTTGTCAAAAATCAGCTGTTTTTGCTTGAACATTAAATGCCTCCAAATAGTATTTAATTCACTTCCCGAGCCCCTGGAAGCATGAAAATCACTTTAAACATGCTAATTTTAGCTCTAACACTGATGATCCACCTACAAATGTGAACTGACGTTCAAAAATAAAACATTTGAAAACGGACCATTTTCCACATTTCTGAAGCATGACGTAATGGGGGGGTGTTATCTCTTTTGTCAAAAATCAGCTGTTTTTGCTTGAACATTAAATGCCTCCAAATAGTATTTAATTCACTTCCCGAGCCCCTGGAAGCATGAAAATCACTTTAAACATGCTAATTTTAGCTCTAACACTGATGATCCACCTACAAATGTGAACTGACGTTCAAAAATAAAACATTTGAAAACGGACCATTTTCCACATTTCTGAAGCATGACGTAATAGGGGGGTGTTATCTCTTTTGTCAAAAATCAGCAGTTTTTGCTCGAACATTAAATGCCTCCAAATGGTATTTAATTAACTTCCCGGGGTGAAGAAACCCTTTTTGAGAACTCAGAGTGAGTAAATTGGCCATTTTCATGCACTTTTAACCATTCCATAAATCTTGTGTTTAGGGCCCCTGGAAGCATGAAAATCACTTTAAACATGCTAATTTTAGCTCTAACACTGATGATCCACCTACAAATGTGAACTGACGTTCAAAAAAAAACATTTGAAAACTGACAATTTTCCACATTTCTGAAGCATGACGTAATGGGGGGGTGTTATCTCTTTTGTCAAAAATCAGCTGTTTTTGCTTGAACATTAAATGCCTCCAAATAGTATTTAATTCACTTCCCGAGCCCCTGGAAGCATGAAAATCACTTTAAGCATGCTAATTTTAGCTCTAACACTGATGATCCACCTACAAATGTGAACTGACGTTCAAAAATAAAACATTTGAAAACGGACCATTTTCCACATTTCTGAAGCATGACGTAATGGGGAGGTGTTATCTCTTTTGTCGAAAATCAGCCGTTTTTGCTCGAACATTAAATGCCTCCAAATGGTATTTAATTAACTTCCCGGGGTGAAGAAACCCTTTTTGAGAACTCAGAGTGAGTAAATTGGCCATTTTCATGCACTTTTAACCATTCCATAAATCTTGTGTTTAGGGCCCCTGGAAGCATGAAAATCACTTTAAACATGCTAATTTTAGCTCTAACACTGATGATCCTCCTACAAATGTGAACTGACGTTCAAAAATAAAACATTTGAAAACGGACCATTTTCCACATTTCTGAAGCATGACGTAATGGGGGGGTGTTATCTCTTTTGTCGAAAATCAGCTGTTTTTGATTGAACATTAAATGCCTCCAAATAGTATTTAATTCACTTCCCGAGCCCCTGGAAGCATGAAAATCACTTTAAACATGCTAATTTTAGCTCTAACACTGATGATCCACCTACAAATGTGAACTGACGTTCAAAAATAAAACATTTGAAAACGGACCATTTTCCACATTTCTGAAGCATGACGTAATGGGGAGGTGTTATCTCTTTTGTCGAAAATCAGCCGTTTTTGCTCGAACATTAAATGCCTCCAAATGGTATTTAATTAACTTCCCGGGGTGAAGAAACCCTTTTTGAGAACTCAGAGTGAGTAAATTGGCCATTTTCATGCACTTTTAACCATTCCATAAATCTTGTGTTTAGGGCCCCTGGAAGCATGAAAATCACTTTAAACATGCTAATTTTAGCTCTAACACTGATGATCCACCTACAAATGTGAACTGATGTTCAAAAATAAAACATTTGAAAACGGACCATTTTCCACATTTCTGAAGCATGACGTAATGGGGGGGTGTTATCTCTTTTGTCGAAAATCAGCCGTTTTTGCTCGAACATTAAATGCCTCCAAATGGTATTTAATTAACTTCCCGGGGTGAAGAAACCCTTTTTGAGAACTCAGAGTGAGTAAATTGGCCATTTTCATGCACTTTTAACCATTCCATAAATCTTGTGTTTAGGGCCCCTGGAAGCATGAAAATCACTTTAAACATGCTAATTTTAGCTCTAACACTGATGATCCACCTACAAATGTGAACTGACGTTCAAAAATAAAACATTTGAAAACGGACCATTTTCCACATTTCTGAAGCATGACGTAATGGGGGGGTGTTATCTCTTTTGTCAAAAATCAGCTGTTTTTGCTTGAACATTAAATGCCTCCAAATAGTATTTAATTCACTTCCCGAGCCCCTGGAAGCATGAAAATGACTTTAAACATGCTAATTTTAGCTCTAACACTGATGATCCACCTACAAATGTGAACTGACGTTCAAAAATAAAACATTTGAAAACGGACCATTTTCCACATTTCTGAAGCATGACGTAATGGGGGGGTGTTATCTCTTTTGTCGAAAATCAGCAGTTTTTGCTCGAACATTAAATGCCTCCAAATGGTATTTAATTAACTTCCCGGGGTGAAGAAACCCTTTTTGAGAACTCAGAGTGAGTAAATTGGCCATTTTCATGCACTTTTAACCATTCCATAAATCTTGTGTTTAGGGCCCCTGGAAGCATGAAAATCACTTTAAACATGCTAATTTTAGCTCTAACACTGATGATCCACCTACAAATGTGAACTGACGTTCAAAAATAAAACATTTGAAAACGGACCATTTTCCACATTTCTGAAGCATTACGTAATGGGGGGGTGTTATCTCTTTTGTCAAAAATCAGCTGTTTTTGCTTGAACATTAAATGCCTCCAAATAGTATTTAATTCACTTCCCGAGCCCCTGGAAGCATGAAAATCACTTTAAACATGCTAATTTTAGCTCTAACACTGATGATCCACCTACAAATGTGAACTGACGTTCAAAAATAAAACATTTGAAAACGAACCATTTTCCACATTTCTGAAGCATGACGTAATGGGGGGGTGTTATCTCTTTTGTCGAAAATCAGCCGTTTTTGCTCGAACATTAAATGCCTCCAAATGGTATTTAATTAACTTCCCGGGGTGAAGAAACCCTTTTTGAGAACTCAGAGTGAGTAAATTGGCCATTTTCATGCACTTTTAACCATTCCATAAATCTTGTGTTTAGGGCCCCTGGAAGCATGAAAATCACTTTAAACATGCTAATTTTAGCTCTAACACTGATGATCCACCTACAAATGTGAACTGACGTTCAAAAATAAAACATTTGAAAACGGACCATTTTCCACATTTCTGAAGCATGACGTAATGGGGGGGTGTTATCTCTTTTGTCAAAAATCAGCTGTTTTTGCTTGAACATCAAATGCCTCCAAATAGTATTTAATTCACTTCCCGAGCCCCTGGAAGCATAAAAATCACTTTAAACATGCTAATTTTAGCTCTAACACTGATGATCCACCTACAAATGTGAACTGACGTTCAAAAATAAAACATTTGAAAACGGACCATTTTCCACATTTCTGAAGCATGACGTAATGGGGGGGTGTTATCTCTTTTGTCAAAAATCAGCTGTTTTTGCTTGAACATTAAATGCCTCCAAATAGTATTTAATTAACTTCCCGAGCCCCTGGAAGCATGAAAATCACTTTAAACATGCTAATTTTAGCTCTAACACTGATGATCCACCTACAAATGTGAACTGACGTTCAAAAATAAAACATTTGAAAACGGACCATTTTCCACATTTCTGAAGCATGACGTAATGGGGGGGTGTTATCTCTTTTGTCGAAAATCAGCCGTTTTTGCTCGAACATTAAATGCCTCCAAATGGTATTTAATTAACTTCCCGGGGTGAAGAAACCCTTTTTGAGAACTCAGAGCGAGTAAATTGGCCATTTTCATGCACTTTTAACCATTCCATAAATCTTGTGTTTAGGGCCCCTGGAAGCATGAAAATCACTTTAAACATGCTAATTTTAGCTCTAACACTGATGATCCACCTACAAATGTGAACTGACGTTCAAAAATAAAACATTTGAAAACGGACCATTTTCCACATTTCTGAAGCATGACGTAATGGGGGGGTGTTATCTCTTTTGTCGAAAATCAGCCGTTTTTGCTCGAACATTAAATGCCTCCAAATGGTATTTAATTAACTTCCCGGGGTGAAGAAACCCTTTTTGAGAACTCAGAGTGAGTAAATTGGCCATTTTCATGCACTTTTAACCATTCCATACATCTTGTGTTTAGGGCCCCTGGAAGCATGAAAATCACTTTAAACATGCTAATTTTAGCTCTAACACTGATGATCCACCTACAAATGTGAACTGACGTTCAAAAATAAAACATTTGAAAACGGACCATTTTCCACATTTCTGAAGCATAACGTAATGGGGGGGTGTTATCTCTTTTGTCAAAAATCAGCTGTTTTTGATTGAACATTAAATGCCTCCAAATAGTATTTAATTCACTTCCCGAGCCCCTGGAAGCATGAAAATCACTTTAAACATGCTAATTTTAGCTCTAACACTGATGATCCACCTACAAATGTGAACTGATGTTCAAAAATAAAACATTTGAAAACGGACCATTTTCCACATTTCTGAAGCGTGACGTAATGGGGGGGTGTTATCTCTTTTGTCAAAAATCAGCCGTTTTTGCTCGAACATTAAATGCCTCCAAAAGGTATTTAATTAACTTCCCGGGGTGAAGAAACCCTTTTTGAGAACTCAGAGTGAGTAAATTGGCCATTTTCATGCACTTTTAACCATTCCATAAATCTTGTGTTTAGGGCCCCTGGAAGCATGAAAATCACTTTAAACATGCTAATTTTAGCTCTAACACTGATGATCCACCTACAAATGTGAACTGACGTTCAAAAATAAAACATTTGAAAACGGACCATTTTCCACATTTCTGAAGCATGACGTAATGGGGGGGTGTTATCTCTTTTGTCAAAAATCAGCTGTTTTTGCTTGAACATTAAATGCCTCCAAATAGTATTTAATTCACTTCCCGAGCCCCTGGAAGCATGAAAATCACTTTAAACATGCTAATTTTAGCTCTAACACTGATGATCCACCTACAAATGTGAACTGACGTTCAAAAATAAAACATTTGAAAACGAACCATTTTCCACATTTCTGAAGCATGACGTAATGGGGGGGTGTTATCTCTTTTGTCGAAAATCAGCCGTTTTTGCTCGAACATTAAATGCCTCCAAATGGTATTTAATTAACTTCCCGGGGTGAAGAAACCATTTTTGAGAACTCAGAGTGAGTAAATTGGCCATTTTCATGCACTTTTAGCCATTCCATAAATCTTGTGTTTAGGGCCCCTGGAAGCATGAAAATCACTTTAAACATGCTAATTTTAGCTCTAACACTGATGATCCACCTACAAATGTGAACTGACGTTCAAAAATAAAACATTTGAAAACGGACCATTTTCCACATTTCTGAAGCATGACGTAATGGGGGGGTGTTATCTCTTTTGTCAAAAATCAGCTGTTTTTGATTGAACATCAAATGCCTCCAAATAGTATTTAATTCACTTCCCGAGCCCCTGGAAGCATAAAAATCACCTTAAACATGCTAATTTTAGCTCTAACACTGATGATCCACCTACAAATGTGAACTGACGTTCAAAAATAAAACATTTGAAAACGGACCATTTTCCACATTTCTGAAGCATGACGTAATGGGGGGGTGTTATCTCTTTTGTCGAAAATCAGCCGTTTTTGCTCGAACATTAAATGCCTCCAAATGGTATTTAATTAACTTCCCGGGGTGAAGAAACCCTTTTTGAGAACTCAGAGTGAGTAAATTGGACATTTTCATGCACTTTTAACCATTCCATAAATCTTGTGTTTAGGGCCCCTGAAAGCATGAAAATCACTTTAAACATGCTAATTTTAGCTCTAACACTGATGATCCACCTACAAATGTGAACTGACGTTCAAAAATAAAACATTTGAAAACGGACCATTTTCCACATTTCTGAAGCATGACGTAATGGGGGGGTGTTATCTCTTTTGTTGAAAATCAGCCGTTTTTGCTCGAACATTAAATGCCTCCAAATGGTATTTAATTAACTTCCCGGGGTGAAGAAACCCTTTTTGAGAACTCAGAGTGAGTAAATTGGCCATTTTCATGCACTTTTAACCATTCCATAAATCTTGTGTTTAGGGCCCCTGGAAGCATGAAAATCACTTTAAACATGCTAATTTTAGCTCTAACACTGATGATCCACCTACAAATGTGAACTGACGTTCAAAAATAAAACATTTGAAAACGGACCATTTTCCACATTTCTGAAGCATAACGTAATGGGGGGGTGTTATCTCTTTTGTCAAAAATCAGCTGTTTTTGATTGAACATTAAATGCCTCCAAATAGTATTTAATTCACTTCCCGAGCCCCTGGAAGCATGAAAATCACTTTAAACATGCTAATTTTAGCTCTAACACTGATGATCCACCTACAAATGTGAACTGATGTTCAAAAATAAAACATTTGAAAACGGACCATTTTCCACATTTCTGAAGCATGACGTAATGGGGGGGTGTTATCTCTTTTGTCGAAAATCAGCCGTTTTTGCTCGAACATTAAATGCCTCCAAATGGTATTTAATTAACTTCCCGGGGTGAAGAAACCCTTTTTGAGAACTCAGAGTGAGTAAATTGGCCATTTTCATGCACTTTTAACCATTCCATAAATCTTGTGTTTAGGGCCCCTGGAAGCACAAAAATCACTTTAAACATGCTAATTTTAGCTCTAACACTGATGATCCACCTACAAATGTGAACTGACGTTCAAAAATAAAACATTTGAAAACGGACCATTTTCCACATTTCTGAAGCATGACGTAATGGGGGGGTGTTATCTCTTTTGTCAAAAATCAGCTGTTTTTGCTTGAACATTAAATGCCTCCAAATAGTATTTAATTCACTTCCCGAGCCCCTGGAAGCATGAAAATCACTTTAAACATGCTAATTTTAGCTCTAACACTGATGATCCACCTACAAATGTGAACTGACGTTCAAAAATAAAACATTTGAAAACGGACCATTTTCCACATTTCTGAAGCATGACGTAATGGGGGGGTGTTATCTCTTTTGTCGAAAATCAGCAGTTTTTGCTCGAACATTAAATGCCTCCAAATGGTATTTAAATAACTTCCCGGGGTGAAGAAACCCTTTTTGAGAACTCAGAGTGAGTAAATTGGCCATTTTCATGCACTTTTAACCATTCCATAAATCTTGTGTTTAGGGCCCCTGGAAGCATGAAAATCACTTTAAACATGCTAATTTTAGCTCTAACACTGATGATCCACCTACAAATGTGAACTGACGTTCAAAAATAAAACATTTGAAAACGGACCATTTTCCACATTTCTGAAGCATGACGTAATGGGGGGGTGTTATCTCTTTTGTCAAAAATCAGCTGTTTTTGCTTGAACATTAAATGCCTCCAAATAGTATTTAATTAACTTCCCGAGCCCCTGGAAGCATGAAAATCACTTTAAACATGCTAATTTTAGCTCTAACACTGATGATCCACCTACAAATGTGAACTGACGTTCAAAAATAAAACATTTGAAAACGGACCATTTTCCACATTTCTGAAGCATGACGTAATGGGGGGGTGTTATCTCTTTTGTCGAAAATCAGCCGTTTTTGCTCGAACATTAAATGCCTCCAAATGGTATTTAATTAACTTCCCGGGGTGAAGAAACCCTTTTTGAGAACTCAGAGCGAGTAAATTGGCCATTTTCATGCACTTTTAACCATTCCATAAATCTTGTGTTTAGGGCCCCTGGAAGCATGAAAATCACTTTAAACATGCTAATTTTAGCTCTAACACTGATGATCCACCTACAAATGTGAACTGACGTTCAAAAATAAAACATTTGAAAACGGACCATTTTCCACATTTCTGAAGCATGACGTAATGGGGGGGTGTTATCTCTTTTGTCGAAAATCAGCCGTTTTTGCTCGAACATTAAATGCCTCCAAATGGTATTTAATTAACTTCCCGGGGTGAAGAAACCCTTTTTGAGAACTCAGAGTGAGTAAATTGGCCATTTTCATGCACTTTTAACCATTCCATACATCTTGTGTTTAGGGCCCCTGGAAGCATGAAAATCACTTTAAACATGCTAATTTTAGCTCTAACACTGATGATCCACCTACAAATGTGAACTGACGTTCAAAAATAAAACATTTGAAAACGGACCATTTTCCACATTTCTGAAGCATAACGTAATGGGGGGGTGTTATCTCTTTTGTCAAAAATCAGCTGTTTTTGATTGAACATTAAATGCCTCCAAATAGTATTTAATTCACTTCCCGAGCCCCTGGAAGCATGAAAATCACTTTAAACATGCTAATTTTAGCTCTAACACTGATGATCCACCTACAAATGTGAACTGATGTTCAAAAATAAAACATTTGAAAACGGACCATTTTCCACATTTCTGAAGCATGACGTAATGGGGGGGTGTTATCTCTTTTGTCAAAAATCAGCCGTTTTTGCTCGAACATTAAATGCCTCCAAATGGTATTTAATTAACTTCCCGGGGTGAAGAAACCCTTTTTGAGAACTCAGAGTGAGTAAATTGGCCATTTTCATGCACTTTTAACCATTCCATAAATCTTGTGTTTAGGGCCCCTGGAAGCATGAAAATCACTTTAAACATGCTAATTTTAGCTCTAACACTGATGATCCACCTACAAATGTGAACTGACGTTCAAAAATAAAACATTTGAAAACGGACCATTTTCCACATTTCTGAAGCATGACGTAATGGGGGGGTGTTATCTCTTTTGTCAAAAATCAGCTGTTTTTGCTTGAACATTAAATGCCTCCAAATAGTATTTAATTCACTTCCCGAGCCCCTGGAAGCATGAAAATCACTTTAAACATGCTAATTTTAGCTCTAACACTGATGATCCACCTACAAATGTGAACTGACGTTCAAAAATAAAACATTTGAAAACGAACCATTTTCCACATTTCTGAAGCATGACGTAATGGGGGGGTGTTATCTCTTTTGTCGAAAATCAGCCGTTTTTGCTCGAACATTAAATGCCTCCAAATGGTATTTAATTAACTTCCCGGGGTGAAGAAACCCTTTTTGAGAACTCAGAGTGAGTAAATTGGCCATTTTCATGCACTTTTAGCCATTCCATAAATCTTGTGTTTAGGGCCCCTGGAAGCATGAAAATCACTTTAAACATGCTAATTTTAGCTCTAACACTGATGATCCACCTACAAATGTGAACTGACGTTCAAAAATAAAACATTTGAAAACGGACCATTTTCCACATTTCTGAAGCATGACGTAATGGGGGGGTGTTATCTCTTTTGTCAAAAATCAGCTGTTTTTGCTTGAACATCAAATGCCTCCAAATAGTATTTAATTCACTTCCCGAGCCCCTGGAAGCATAAAAATCACCTTAAACATGCTAATTTTAGCTCTAACACTGATGATCCACCTACAAATGTGAACTGACGTTCAAAAATAAAACATTTGAAAACGGACCATTTTCCACATTTCTGAAGCATGACGTAATGGGGGGGTGTTATCTCTTTTGTCGAAAATCAGCCGTTTTTGCTCGAACATTAAATGCCTCCAAATGGTATTTAATTAACTTCCCGGGGTGAAGAAACCCTTTTTGAGAACTCAGAGTGAGTAAATTGGACATTTTCATGCACTTTTAACCATTCCATAAATCTTGTGTTTAGGGCCCCTGAAAGCATGAAAATCACTTTAAACATGCTAATTTTAGCTCTAACACTGATGATCCACCTACAAATGTGAACTGACGTTCAAAAATAAAACATTTGAAAACGGACCATTTTCCACATTTCTGAAGCATGACGTAATGGGGGGGTGTTATCTCTTTTGTCGAAAATCAGCCGTTTTTGCTCGAACATTAAATGCCTCCAAATGGTATTTAATTAACTTCCCGGGGTGAAGAAACCCTTTTTGAGAACTCAGAGTGAGTAAATTGGCCATTTTCATGCACTTTTAACCATTCCATAAATCTTGTGTTTAGGGCCCCTGGAAGCATGAAAATCACTTTAAACATGCTAATTTTAGCTCTAACACTGATGATCCACCTACAAATGTGAACTGACGTTCAAAAATAAAACATTTGAAAACGGACCATTTTCCACATTTCTGAAGCATAACGTAATGGGGGGGTGTTATCTCTTTTGTCAAAAATCAGCTGTTTTTGATTGAACATTAAATGCCTCCAAATAGTATTTAATTCACTTCCCGAGCCCCTGGAAGCATGAAAATCACTTTAAACATGCTAATTTTAGCTCTAACACTGATGATCCACCTACAAATGTGAACTGATGTTCAAAAATAAAACATTTGAAAACGGACCATTTTCCACATTTCTGAAGCATGACGTAATGGGGGGGTGTTATCTCTTTTGTCGAAAATCAGCCGTTTTTGCTCGAACATTAAATGCCTCCAAATGGTATTTAATTAACTTCCCGGGGTGAAGAAACCCTTTTTGAGAACTCAGAGTGAGTAAATTGGCCATTTTCATGCACTTTTAACCATTCCATAAATCTTGTGTTTAGGGCCCCTGGAAGCACAAAAATCACTTTAAACATGCTAATTTTAGCTCTAACACTGATGATCCACCTACAAATGTGAACTGACGTTCAAAAATAAAACATTTGAAAACGGACCATTTTCCACATTTCTGAAGCATGACGTAATGGGGGGGTGTTATCTCTTTTGTCAAAAATCAGCTGTTTTTGCTTGAACATTAAATGCCTCCAAATAGTATTTAATTCACTTCCCGAGCCCCTGGAAGCATGAAAATCACTTTAAACATGCTAATTTTAGCTCTAACACTGATGATCCACCTACAAATGTGAACTGACGTTCAAAAATAAAACATTTGAAAACGGACCATTTTCCACATTTCTGAAGCATGACGTAATGGGGGGGTGTTATCTCTTTTGTCGAAAATCAGCAGTTTTTGCTCGAACATTAAATGCCTCCAAATGGTATTTAAATAACTTCCCGGGGTGAAGAAACCCTTTTTGAGAACTCAGAGTGAGTAAATTGGCCATTTTCATGCACTTTTAACCATTCCATAAATCTTGTGTTTAGGGCCCCTGGAAGCATGAAAATCACTTTAAACATGCTAATTTTAGCTCTAACACTGATGATCCACCTACAAATGTGAACTGACGTTCAAAAATAAAACATTTGAAAACGGACCATTTTCCACATTTCTGAAGCATGACGTAATGGGGGGGTGTTATCTCTTTTGTCAAAAATCAGCTGTTTTTGCTTGAACATTAAATGCCTCCAAATAGTATTTAATTAACTTCCCGAGCCCCTGGAAGCATGAAAATCACTTTAAACATGCTAATTTTAGCTCTAACACTGATGATCCACCTACAAATGTGAACTGACGTTCAAAAATAAAACATTTGAAAACGGACCATTTTCCACATTTCTGAAGCATGACGTAATGGGGGGGTGTTATCTCTTTTGTCGAAAATCAGCCGTTTTTGCTCGAACATTAAATGCCTCCAAATGGTATTTAATTAACTTCCCGGGGTGAAGAAACCCTTTTTGAGAACTCAGAGCGAGTAAATTGGCCATTTTCATGCACTTTTAACCATTCCATAAATCTTGTGTTTAGGGCCCCTGGAAGCATGAAAATCACTTTAAACATGCTAATTTTAGCTCTAACACTGATGATCCACCTACAAATGTGAACTGACGTTCAAAAATAAAACATTTGAAAACGGACCATTTTCCACATTTCTGAAGCATGACGTAATGGGGGGGTGTTATCTCTTTTGTCGAAAATCAGCCGTTTTTGCTCGAACATTAAATGCCTCCAAATGGTATTTAATTAACTTCCCGGGGTGAAGAAACCCTTTTTGAGAACTCAGAGCGAGTAAATTGGCCATTTTCATGCACTTTTAACCATTCCATAAATCTTGTGTTTAGGGCCCCTGGAAGCATGAAAATCACTTTAAACATGCTAATTTTAGCTCTAACACTGATGATCCACCTACAAATGTGAACTGACGTTCAAAAATAAAACATTTGAAAACGGACCATTTTCCACATTTCTGAAGCATGACGTAATGGGGGGGTGTTATCTCTTTTGTCGAAAATCAGCCGTTTTTGCTCGAACATTAAATGCCTCCAAATGGTATTTAATTAACTTCCCGGGGTGAAGAAACCCTTTTTGAGAACTCAGAGTGAGTAAATTGGCCATTTTCATGCACTTTTAACCATTCCATACATCTTGTGTTTAGGGCCCCTGGAAGCATGAAAATCACTTTAAACATGCTAATTTTAGCTCTAACACTGATGATCCACCTACAAATGTGAACTGACGTTCAAAAATAAAACATTTGAAAACGGACCATTTTCCACATTTCTGAAGCATAACGTAATGGGGGGGTGTTATCTCTTTTGTCAAAAATCAGCTGTTTTTGATTGAACATTAAATGCCTCCAAATAGTATTTAATTCACTTCCCGAGCCCCTGGAAGCATGAAAATCACTTTAAACATGCTAATTTTAGCTCTAACACTGATGATCCACCTACAAATGTGAACTGATGTTCAAAAATAAAACATTTGAAAACGGACCATTTTCCACATTTCTGAAGCATGACGTAATGGGGGGGTGTTATCTCTTTTGTCAAAAATCAGCCGTTTTTGCTCGAACATTAAATGCCTCCAAATGGTATTTAATTAACTTCCCGGGGTGAAGAAACCCTTTTTGAGAACTCAGAGTGAGTAAATTGGCCATTTTCATGCACTTTTAACCATTCCATAAATCTTGTGTTTAGGGCCCCTGGAAGCATGAAAATCACTTTAAACATGCTAATTTTAGCTCTAACACTGATGATCCACCTACAAATGTGAACTGACGTTCAAAAATAAAACATTTGAAAACGGACCATTTTCCACATTTCTGAAGCATGACGTAATGGGGGGGTGTTATCTCTTTTGTCAAAAATCAGCTGTTTTTGCTTGAACATTAAATGCCTCCAAATAGTATTTAATTCACTTCCCGAGCCCCTGGAAGCATGAAAATCACTTTAAACATGCTAATTTTAGCTCTAACACTGATGATCCACCTACAAATGTGAACTGACGTTCAAAAATAAAACATTTGAAAACGAACCATTTTCCACATTTCTGAAGCATGACGTAATGGGGGGGTGTTATCTCTTTTGTCGAAAATCAGCCGTTTTTGCTCGAACATTAAATGCCTCCAAATGGTATTTAATTAACTTCCCGGGGTGAAGAAACCCTTTTTGAGAACTCAGAGTGAGTAAATTGGCCATTTTCATGCACTTTTAGCCATTCCATAAATCTTGTGTTTAGGGCCCCTGGAAGCATGAAAATCACTTTAAACATGCTAATTTTAGCTCTAACACTGATGATCCACCTACAAATGTGAACTGACGTTCAAAAATAAAACATTTGAAAACGGACCATTTTCCACATTTCTGAAGCATGACGTAATGGGGGGGTGTTATCTCTTTTGTCAAAAATCAGCTGTTTTTGCTTGAACATCAAATGCCTCCAAATAGTATTTAATTCACTTCCCGAGCCCCTGGAAGCATAAAAATCACCTTAAACATGCTAATTTTAGCTCTAACACTGATGATCCACCTACAAATGTGAACTGACGTTCAAAAATAAAACATTTGAAAACGGACCATTTTCCACATTTCTGAAGCATGACGTAATGGGGGGGTGTTATCTCTTTTGTCGAAAATCAGCCGTTTTTGCTCGAACATTAAATGCCTCCAAATGGTATTTAATTAACTTCCCGGGGTGAAGAAACCCTTTTTGAGAACTCAGAGTGAGTAAATTGGACATTTTCATGCACTTTTAACCATTCCATAAATCTTGTGTTTAGGGCCCCTGAAAGCATGAAAATCACTTTAAACATGCTAATTTTAGCTCTAACACTGATGATCCACCTACAAATGTGAACTGACGTTCAAAAATAAAACATTTGAAAACGGACCATTTTCCACATTTCTGAAGCATGACGTAATGGGGGGGTGTTATCTCTTTTGTCGAAAATCAGCCGTTTTTGCTCGAACATTAAATGCCTCCAAATGGTATTTAATTAACTTCCCGGGGTGAAGAAACCCTTTTTGAGAACTCAGAGTGAGTAAATTGGCCATTTTCATGCACTTTTAACCATTCCATAAATCTTGTGTTTAGGGCCCCTGGAAGCATGAAAATCACTTTAAACATGCTAATTTTAGCTCTAACACTGATGATCCACCTACAAATGTGAACTGACGTTCAAAAATAAAACATTTGAAAACGGACCATTTTCCACATTTCTGAAGCATAACGTAATGGGGGGGTGTTATCTCTTTTGTCAAAAATCAGCTGTTTTTGATTGAACATTAAATGCCTCCAAATAGTATTTAATTCACTTCCCGAGCCCCTGGAAGCATGACAATCACTTTAAACATGCTAATTTTAGCTCTAACACTGATGATCCACCTACAAATGTGAACTGATGTTCAAAAATAAAACATTTGAAAACGGACCATTTTCCACATTTCTGAAGCATGACGTAATGGGGGGGTGTTATCTCTTTTGTCGAAAATCAGCCGTTTTTGCTCGAACATTAAATGCCTCCAAATGGTATTTAATTAACTTCCCGGGGTGAAGAAACCCTTTTTGAGAACTCAGAGTGAGTAAATTGGCCATTTTCATGCACTTTTAACCATTCCATAAATCTTGTGTTTAGGGCCCCTGGAAGCACAAAAATCACTTTAAACATGCTAATTTTAGCTCTAACACTGATGATCCACCTACAAATGTGAACTGACGTTCAAAAATAAAACATTTGAAAACGGACCATTTTCCACATTTCTGAAGCATGACGTAATGGGGGGGTGTTATCTCTTTTGTCAAAAATCAGCTGTTTTTGCTTGAACATTAAATGCCTCCAAATAGTATTTAATTCACTTCCCGAGCCCCTGGAAGCATGAAAATCACTTTAAACATGCTAATTTTAGCTCTAACACTGATGATCCACCTACAAATGTGAACTGACGTTCAAAAATAAAACATTTGAAAACGGACCATTTTCCACATTTCTGAAGCATGACGTAATGGGGGGGTGTTATCTCTTTTGTCGAAAATCAGCAGTTTTTGCTCGAACATTAAATGCCTCCAAATGGTATTTAAATAACTTCCCGGGGTGAAGAAACCCTTTTTGAGAACTCAGAGTGAGTAAATTGGCCATTTTCATGCACTTTTAACCATTCCATAAATCTTGTGTTTAGGGCCCCTGGAAGCATGAAAATCACTTTAAACATGCTAATTTTATCTCTAACACTGATGATCCACCTACAAATGTGAACTGACGTTCAAAAATAAAACATTTGAAAACGGACCATTTTCCACATTTCTGAAGCATGACGTAATGGGGGGGTGTTATCTCTTTTGTCAAAAATCAGCTGTTTTTGCTTGAACATTAAATGCCTCCAAATAGTATTTAATTAACTTCCCGAGCCCCTGGAAGCATGAAAATCACTTTAAACATGCTAATTTTAGCTCTAACACTGATGATCCACCTACAAATGTGAACTGACGTTCAAAAATAAAACATTTGAAAACGGACCATTTTCCACATTTCTGAAGCATGACGTAATGGGGGGGTGTTATCTCTTTTGTCGAAAATCAGCCGTTTTTGCTCGAACATTAAATGCCTCCAAATGGTATTTAATTAACTTCCCGGGGTGAAGAAACCCTTTTTGAGAACTCAGAGCGAGTAAATTGGCCATTTTCATGCACTTTTAACCATTCCATAAATCTTGTGTTTAGGGCCCCTGGAAGCATGAAAATCACTTTAAACATGCTAATTTTAGCTCTAACACTGATGATCCACCTACAAATGTGAACTGACGTTCAAAAATAAAACATTTGAAAACGGACCATTTTCCACATTTCTGAAGCATGACGTAATGGGGGGGTGTTATCTCTTTTGTCGAAAATCAGCCGTTTTTGCTCGAACATTAAATGCCTCCAAATGGTATTTAATTAACTTCCCGGGGTGAAGAAACCCTTTTTGAGAACTCAGAGTGAGTAAATTGGCCATTTTCATGCACTTTTAACCATTCCATAAATCTTGTGTTTAGGGCCCCTGGAAGCATGAAAATCACTTTAAACATGCTAATTTTAGCTCTAACACTGATGATCCACCTACAAATGTGAACTGACGTTCAAAAATAAAACATTTGAAAACGGACCATTTTCCACATTTCTGAAGCATAACGTAATGGGGGGGTGTTATCTCTTTTGTCAAAAATCAGCTGTTTTTGATTGAACATTAAATGCCTCCAAATAGTATTTAATTCACTTCCCGAGCCCCTGGAAGCATGAAAATCACTTTAAACATGCTAATTTTAGCTCTAACACTGATGATCCACCTACAAATGTGAACTGATGTTCAAAAATAAAACATTTGAAAACGGACCATTTTCCACATTTCTGAAGCATGACGTAATGGGGGGGTGTTATCTCTTTTGTCGAAAATCAGCCGTTTTTGCTCGAACATTAAATGCCTCCAAATGGTATTTAATTAACTTCCCGGGGTGAAGAAACCCTTTTTGAGAACTCAGAGTGAGTAAATTGGCCATTTTCATGCACTTTTAACCATTCCATAAATCTTGTGTTTAGGGCCCCTGGAAGCATGAAAATCACTTTAAACATGCTAATTTTAGCTCTAACACTGATGATCCACCTACAAATGTGAACTGACGTTCAAAAATAAAACATTTGAAAACGGACCATTTTCCACATTTCTGAAGCATGACGTAATGGGGGGGTGTTATCTCTTTTGTCAAAAATCAGCTGTTTTTGCTTGAACATTAAATGCCTCCAAATAGTATTTAATTCACTTCCCGAGCCCCTGGAAGCATGAAAATCACTTTAAACATGCTAATTTTAGCTCTAACACTGATGATCCACCTACAAATGTGAACTGACGTTCAAAAATAAAACATTTGAAAACGGACCATTTTCCACATTTCTGAAGCATGACGTAATGGGGGGGTGTTATCTCTTTTGTCGAAAATCAGCCGTTTTTGCTCGAACATTAAATGCCTCCAAATGGTATTTAATTAACTTCCCGGGGTGAAGAAACCCTTTTTGAGAACTCAGAGTGAGTAAATTGGCCATTTTCATGCACTTTTAACCATTCCATAAATCTTGTGTTTAGGGCCCCTGGAAGCATGAAAATCACTTTAAACATGCTAATTTTAGCTCTAACACTGATGATCCACCTACAAATGTGAACTGACGTTCAAAAATAAAACATTTGAAAACGGACCATTTTCCACATTTCTGAAGCATGACGTAATGGGGGGGTGTTATCTCTTTTGTCAAAAATCAGCTGTTTTTGATTGAACATTAAATGCCTCCAAATAGTATTTAATTCACTTCCCGAGCCCCTGGAAGCATGAAAATCACTTTAAACATGCTAATTTTAGCTCTAACACTGATGATCCACCTACAAATGTGAACTGATGTTCAAAAATAAAACATTTGAAAACGGACCATTTTCCACATTTCTGAAGCATGACGTAATGGGGGGGTGTTATCTCTTTTGTCGAAAATCAGCAGTTTTTGCTCGAACATTAAATGCCTCCAAATGGTATTTAATTAACTTCCCGGGGTGAAGAAACCCTTTTTCAGAACTCAGAGTGAGTAAATTGGCCATTTTCATGCACTTTTAACCATTCCATAAATCTTGTGTTTAGGGCCCCTGGAAGCATGAAAATCACTTTAAACATGCTAATTTTAGCTCTAACACTGATGATCCACCTACAAATGTGAACTGATGTTCAAAAATAAAACATTTGAAAACGGACCATTTTCCACATTTCTGAAGCATGACGTAATGGGGGGTGTTATCTCTTTTGTCAAAAATCAGCTGTTTTTGCTTGAACATTAAATGCCTCCAAATAGTATTTAATTCACTTCCCGAGCCCCTGGAAGCATGAAAATCACTTTAAACATGCTAATTTTAGCTCTAACACTGATGATCCACCTACAAATGTGAACTGACGTTCAAAAATAAAACATTTGAAAACGGACCATTTTCCACATTTCTGAAGCATGACGTAATGGGGGGGTGTTATCTCTTTTGTCGAAAATCAGCCGTTTTTGCTCGAACATTAAATGCCTCCAAATGGTATTTAATTAACTTCCCGGGGTGAAGAAACCCTTTTTGAGAACTCAGAGTGAGTAAATTGGCCATTTTCATGCACTTTTAACCATTCCATAAATCTTGTGTTTAGGGCCCCTGGAAGCATGAAAATAACTTTAAACATGCTAATTTTAGCTCTAACACTGATGATCCACCTACAAATGTGAACTGACGTTCAAAAATAAAACATTTGAAAACGGACCATTTTCCACATTTCTGAAGCATAACGTAATGGGGGGGTGTTATCTCTTTTGTCGAAAATCAGCCGTTTTTGCTCGAACATTAAATGCCTCCAAATGGTATTTAATTAACTTCCCGGGGTGAAGAAACCCTTTTTGAGAACTCAGAGTGAGTAAATTGGCCATTTTCATGCACTTTTAACCATTCCATAAATCTTGTGTTTAGGGCCCCTGGAAGCATAAAAACTTTAAACATGCTAATTTTAGCTCTAACACTGATGATCCACCTACAAATGTGAACTGACGTTCAAAAATAAAACATTTGAAAACGGACCATTTTCCACATTTCTGAAGCATGACGTAATGGGGGGGTGTTATCTCTTTTGTCAAAAATCAGCTGTTTTTGCTTGAACATTAAATGCCTCCAAATAGTATTTAATTCACTTCCCGAGCCCCTGGAAGCATGAAAATCACTTTAAACATGCTAATTTTAGCTCTAACACTGATGATCCACCTACAAATGTGAACTGACGTTCAAAAATAAAACATTTGAAAACGGACCATTTTCCACATTTCTGAAGCATGACGTAATGGGGGGGTGTTATCTCTTTTGTCGAAAATCAGCAGTTTTTGCTCGAACATTAAATGCCTCCAAATGGTATTTAATTAACTTCCCGGGGTGAAGAAACCCTTTTTGAGAACTCAGAGTGAGTAAATTGGCCATTTTCATGCACTTTTAACCATTCCATAAATCTTGTGTTTAGGGCCCCTGGAAGCATGAAAATCACTTTAAACATGCTAATTTTAGCTCTAACACTGATGATCCACCTACAAATGTGAACTGACGTTCAAAAATAAAACATTTGAAAACGGACCATTTTCCACATTTCTGAAGCATGACGTAATGGGGGGGTGTTATCTCTTTTGTCAAAAATCAGCTGTTTTTGCTTGAACATTAACTGCCTCCAAATAGTATTTAATTCACTTCCCGAGCCCCTGGAAGCATGAAAATCACTTTAAACATGCTAATTTTAGCTCTAACACTGATGATCCACCTACAAATGTGAACTGACGTTCAAAAATAAAACATTTGAAAACGGACCATTTTCCACATTTCTGAAGCATGACGTAATGGGGGGGTGTTATCTCTTTTGTCAAAAATCAGCTGTTTTTGCTTGAACATTAAATGCCTCCAAATAGTATTTAATTCACTTCCCGAGCCCCTGGAAGCATGAAAATCACTTTAAACATGCTAATTTTAGCTCTAACACTGATGATCCACCTACAAATGTGAACTGACGTTCAAAAATAAAACATTTGAAAACGGACCATTTTCCACATTTCTGAAGCATGACGTAATGGGGGGGTGTTATCTCTTTTGTCGAAAATCAGCAGTTTTTGCTCGAACATTAAATGCCTCCAAATGGTATTTAATTAACTTCCCGGGGTGAAGAAACCCTTTTTGAGAACTCAGAGTGAGTAAATTGGCCATTTTCATGCACTTTTAACCATTCCATAAATCTTGTGTTTAGGGCCCCTGGAAGCATGAAAATCACTTTAAACATGCTAATTTTAGCTCTAACACTGATGATCCACCTACAAATGTGAACTGACGTTCAAAAATAAAACATTTGAAAACGGACCATTTTCCACATTTCTGAAGCATGACGTAATGGGGGGGTGTTATCTCTTTTGTCAAAAATCAGCTGTTTTTGCTTGAACATTAAATGCCTCCAAATAGTATTTAATTAACTTCCCGAGCCCCTGGAAGCATGAAAATCACTTTAAACATGCTAATTTTAGCTCTAACACTGATGATCCACCTACAAATGTGAACTGACGTTCAAAAATAAAACATTTGAAAACGGACCATTTTCCACATTTCTGAAGCATGACGTAATGGGGGGGTGTTATCTCTTTTGTCGAAAATCAGACGTTTTTGCTCGAACATTAAATGCCTCCAAATGGTTTTTAATTAACTTCCCGGGGTGAAGAAACCCTTTTTGAGAACTCAGAGTGAGTAAATTGGCCATTTTCATGCACTTTTAACCATTCCATAAATCTTGTGTTTAGGGCCCCTGGAAGCATGAAAATCACTTTAAACATGCTAATTTTAGCTCTAACACTGATGATCCACCTACAAATGTGAACTGACGTTCAAAAATAAAACATTTGAAAACGGACCATTTTCCACATTTCTGAAGCATGACGTAATGGGGGGGTGTTATCTCTTTTGTCAAAAATCAGCTGTTTTTGATTGAACATTAAATGCCTCCAAATAGTATTTAATTCACTTCCCGAGCCCCTGGAAGCATGAAAATCACTTTAAACATGCTAATTTTAGCTCTAACACTGATGATCCACCTACAAATGTGAACTGATGTTCAAAAATAAAACATTTGAAAACGGACCATTTTCCACATTTCTGAAGCATGACGTAATGGGGGGGTGTTATCTCTTTTGTCGAAAATCAGCCGTTTTTGCTCGAACATTAAATGCCTCCAAATGGTATTTAATTAACTTCCCGGGGTGAAGAAACCCTTTTTGAGAACTCAGAGTGAGTAAATTGGCCATTTTCATGCACTTTTAAGCATTCCATAAATCTTGTGTTTAGGGCCCCGGAAAGCATGAAAATCACTTTAAACATGCTAATTTTAGCTCTAACACTGATGATCCACCTACAAATGTGAACTGACGTTCAAAAATAAAACATTTGAAAACGGACCATTTTCCACATTTCTGAAGCATGACGTAATGGGGGGGGTGTTATCTCTTTTGTCGAAAATCAGCCGTTTTTGCTCGAACATTAAATGCCTCCAAATGGTATTTAATTAACTTCCCGGGGTGAAGAAACCCTTTTTGAGAACTCAGAGTGAGTAAATTGGCCATTTTCATGCACTTTTAACCATTCCATAAATCTTGTGTTTAGGGCCCCTGGAAGCATGAAAATCACTTTAAACATGCTAATTTTAGCTCTAACACTGATGATCCACCTACAAATGTGAACTGACGTTCAAAAATAAAACATTTGAAAACGGACCATTTTCCACATTTCTGAAGCATAACGTAATGGGGGGGTGTTATCTCTTTTGTCAAAAATCAGCTGTTTTTGATTGAACATTAAATGCCTCCAAATAGTATTTAATTCACTTCCCGAGCCCCTGGAAGCATGAAAATCACTTTAAGCATGCTAATTTTAGCTCTAACACTGATGATCCACCTACAAATGTGAACTGATGTTCAAAAATAAAACATTTGAAAACGGACCATTTTCCACATTTCTGAAGCATGACGTAATGGGGGGGTGTTATCTCTTTTGTCGAAAATCAGCCGTTTTTGCTCGAACATTAAATGCCTCCAAATGGTATTTAATTAACTTCCCGGGGTGAAGAAACCCTTTTTGAGAGCTCAGAGTGAGTAAATTGGCCATTTTCATGCACTTTTAACCATTCCATAAATCTTGTGTTTAGGGCCCCTGGAAGCATGAAAATCACTTTAAACATGCTAATTTTAGCTCTAACACTGATGATCCACCTACAAATGTGAACTGACGTTCAAAAATAAAACATTTGAAAACGGACCATTTTCCACATTTCTGAAGCATGACGTAATGGGGGGGTGTTATCTCTTTTGTCAAAAATCAGCTGTTTTTGCTTGAACATTAAATGCCTCCAAATAGTATTTAATTCACTTCCCGAGCCCCTGGAAGCATGAAAATCACTTTAAACATGCTAATTTTAGCTCTAACACTGATGATCCACCTACAAATGTGAACTGACGTTCAAAAATAAAACATTTGAAAACGGACCATTTTCCACATTTCTGAAGCATGACGTAATGGGGGGGTGTTATCTCTTTTGTCGAAAATCAGCCGTTTTTGCTCGAACATTAAATGCCTCCAAATGGTATTTAATTAACTTCCCGGGGTGAAGAAACCCTTTTTGAGAACTCAGAGTGAGTAAATTGGCCATTTTCATGCACTTTTAACCATTCCATAAATCTTGTGTTTAGGGCCCCTGGAAGCATGAAAATCACTTTAAACATGCTAATTTTAGCTCTAACACTGATGATCCACCTACAAATGTGAACTGACGTTCAAAAATAAAACATTTGAAAACGGACCATTTTCCACATTTCTGAAGCATGACGTAATGGGGGGGTGTTATCTCTTTTGTCAAAAATCAGCTGTTTTTGATTGAACATTAAATGCCTCCAAATAGTATTTAATTCACTTCCCGAGCCCCTGGAAGCATGAAAATCACTTTAAACATGCTAATTTTAGCTCTAACACTGATGATCCACCTACAAATGTGAACTGATGTTCAAAAATAAAACATTTGAAAACGGACCATTTTCCACATTTCTGAAGCATGACGTAATGGGGGGGTGTTATCTCTTTTGTCGAAAATCAGCCGTTTTTGCTCGAACATTAAATGCCTCCAAATGGTATTTAATTAACTTCCCGGGGTGAAGAAACCCTTTTTGAGAACTCAGAGTGAGTAAATTGGCCATTTTCATGCACTTTTAACCATTCCATAAATCTTGTGTTTAGGGCCCCTGGAAGCATGAAAATCACTTTAAACATGCTAATTTTAGCTCTAACACTGATGATCCACCTACAAATGTGAACTGATGTTCAAAAATAAAACATTTGAAAACGGACCATTTTCCACATTTCTGAAGCATGACGTAATGGGGGGTGTTATCTCTTTTGTCAAAAATCAGCTGTTTTTGCTTGAACATTAAATGCCTCCAAATAGTATTTAATTCACTTCCCGAGCCCCTGGAAGCATGAAAATCACTTTAAACATGCTAATTTTAGCTCTAACACTGATGATCCACCTACAAATGTGAACTGACGTTCAAAAATAAAACATTTGAAAACGGACCATTTTCCACATTTCTGAAGCATGACGTAATGGGGGGGTGTTATCTCTTTTGTCGAAAATCAGCCGTTTTTGCTCGAACATTAAATGCCTCCAAATGGTATTTAATTAACTTCCCGGGGTGAAGAAACCCTTTTTGAGAACTCAGAGTGAGTAAATTGGCCATTTTCATGCACTTTTAACCATTCCATAAATCTTGTGTTTAGGGCCCCTGGAAGCATGAAAATCACTTTAAACATGCTAATTTTAGCTCTAACACTGATGATCCACCTACAAATGTGAACTGACGTTCAAAAATAAAACATTTGAAAACGGACCATTTTCCACATTTCTGAAGCATGACGTAATGGGGGGGTGTTATCTCTTTTGTCAAAAATCAGCTGTTTTTGCTTGAACATTAAATGCCTCCAAATAGTATTTAATTAACTTCCCGAGCCCCTGGAAGCATGAAAATCACTTTAAACATGCTAATTTTAGCTCTAACACTGATGATCCACCTACAAATGTGAACTGACGTTCAAAAATAAAACATTTGAAAACGGACCATTTTCCACATTTCTGAAGCATGACGTAATGGGGGGGTGTTATCTCTTTTGTCGAAAATCAGACGTTTTTGCTCGAACATTAAATGCCTCCAAATGGTTTTTAATTAACTTCCCGGGGTGAAGAAACCCTTTTTGAGAACTCAGAGTGAGTAAATTGGCCATTTTCATGCACTTTTAACCATTCCATAAATCTTGTGTTTAGGGCCCCTGGAAGCATGAAAATCACTTTAAACATGCTAATTTTAGCTCTAACACTGATGATCCACCTACAAATGTGAACTGACGTTCAAAAATAAAACATTTGAAAACGGACCATTTTCCACATTTCTGAAGCATGACGTAATGGGGGGGTGTTATCTCTTTTGTCAAAAATCAGCTGTTTTTGATTGAACATTAAATGCCTCCAAATAGTATTTAATTCACTTCCCGAGCCCCTGGAAGCATGAAAATCACTTTAAACATGCTAATTTTAGCTCTAACACTGATGATCCACCTACAAATGTGAACTGATGTTCAAAAATAAAACATTTGAAAACGGACCATTTTCCACATTTCTGAAGCATGACGTAATGGGGGGGTGTTATCTCTTTTGTCGAAAATCAGCCGTTTTTGCTCGAACATTAAATGCCTCCAAATGGTATTTAATTAACTTCCCGGGGTGAAGAAACCCTTTTTGAGAACTCAGAGTGAGTAAATTGGCCATTTTCATGCACTTTTAAGCATTCCATAAATCTTGTGTTTAGGGCCCCGGAAAGCATGAAAATCACTTTAAACATGCTAATTTTAGCTCTAACACTGATGATCCACCTACAAATGTGAACTGACGTTCAAAAATAAAACATTTGAAAACGGACCATTTTCCACATTTCTGAAGCATGACGTAATGGGGGGGGTGTTATCTCTTTTGTCGAAAATCAGCCGTTTTTGCTCGAACATTAAATGCCTCCAAATGGTATTTAATTAACTTCCCGGGGTGAAGAAACCCTTTTTGAGAACTCAGAGTGAGTAAATTGGCCATTTTCATGCACTTTTAACCATTCCATAAATCTTGTGTTTAGGGCCCCTGGAAGCATGAAAATCACTTTAAACATGCTAATTTTAGCTCTAACACTGATGATCCACCTACAAATGTGAACTGACGTTCAAAAATAAAACATTTGAAAACGGACCATTTTCCACATTTCTGAAGCATAACGTAATGGGGGGGTGTTATCTCTTTTGTCAAAAATCAGCTGTTTTTGATTGAACATTAAATGCCTCCAAATAGTATTTAATTCACTTCCCGAGCCCCTGGAAGCATGAAAATCACTTTAAGCATGCTAATTTTAGCTCTAACACTGATGATCCACCTACAAATGTGAACTGATGTTCAAAAATAAAACATTTGAAAACGGACCATTTTCCACATTTCTGAAGCATGACGTAATGGGGGGGTGTTATCTCTTTTGTCGAAAATCAGCCGTTTTTGCTCGAACATTAAATGCCTCCAAATGGTATTTAATTAACTTCCCGGGGTGAAGAAACCCTTTTTGAGAGCTCAGAGTGAGTAAATTGGCCATTTTCATGCACTTTTAACCATTCCATAAATCTTGTGTTTAGGGCCCCTGGAAGCATGAAAATCACTTTAAACATGCTAATTTTAGCTCTAACACTGATGATCCACCTACAAATGTGAACTGACGTTCAAAAATAAAACATTTGAAAACGGACCATTTTCCACATTTCTGAAGCATGACGTAATGGGGGGGTGTTATCTCTTTTGTCAAAAATCAGCTGTTTTTGCTTGAACATTAAATGCCTCCAAATAGTATTTAATTCACTTCCCGAGCCCCTGGAAGCATGAAAATCACTTTAAACATGCTAATTTTAGCTCTAACACTGATGATCCACCTACAAATGTGAACTGACGTTCAAAAATAAAACATTTGAAAACGGACCATTTTCCACATTTCTGAAGCATGACGTAATGGGGGGGTGTTATCTCTTTTGTCGAAAATCAGCCGTTTTTGCTCGAACATTAAATGCCTCCAAATGGTATTTAATTAACTTCCCGGGGTGAAGAAACCCTTTTTGAGAACTCAGAGTGAGTAAATTGGCCATTTTCATGCACTTTTAACCATTCCATAAATCTTGTGTTTAGGGCCCCTGGAAGCATGAAAATCACTTTAAACATGCTAATTTTAGCTCTAACACTGATGATCCACCTACAAATGTGAACTGACGTTCAAAAATAAAACATTTGAAAACGGACCATTTTCCACATTTCTGAAGCATGACGTAATGGGGGGGTGTTATCTCTTTTGTCAAAAATCAGCTGTTTTTGATTGAACATTAAATGCCTCCAAATAGTATTTAATTCACTTCCCGAGCCCCTGGAAGCATGAAAATCACTTTAAACATGCTAATTTTAGCTCTAACACTGATGATCCACCTACAAATGTGAACTGATGTTCAAAAATAAAACATTTGAAAACGGACCATTTTCCACATTTCTGAAGCATGACGTAATGGGGGGGTGTTATCTCTTTTGTCGAAAATCAGCCGTTTTTGCTCGAACATTAAATGCCTCCAAATGGTATTTAATTAACTTCCCGGGGTGAAGAAACCCTTTTTGAGAACTCAGAGTGAGTAAATTGGCCATTTTCATGCACTTTTAACCATTCCATAAATCTTGTGTTTAGGGCCCCTGGAAGCATGAAAATCACTTTAAACATGCTAATTTTAGCTCTAACACTGATGATCCACCTACAAATGTGAACTGATGTTCAAAAATAAAACATTTGAAAACGGACCATTTTCCACATTTCTGAAGCATGACGTAATGGGGGGTGTTATCTCTTTTGTCAAAAATCAGCTGTTTTTGCTTGAACATTAAATGCCTCCAAATAGTATTTAATTCACTTCCCGAGCCCCTGGAAGCATGAAAATCACTTTAAACATGCTAATTTTAGCTCTAACACTGATGATCCACCTACAAATGTGAACTGACGTTCAAAAATAAAACATTTGAAAACGGACCATTTTCCACATTTCTGAAGCATGACGTAATGGGGGGGTGTTATCTCTTTTGTCGAAAATCAGCCGTTTTTGCTCGAACATTAAATGCCTCCAAATGGTATTTAATTAACTTCCCGGGGTGAAGAAACCCTTTTTGAGAACTCAGAGTGAGTAAATTGGCCATTTTCATGCACTTTTAACCATTCCATAAATCTTGTGTTTAGGGCCCCTGGAAGCATGAAAATAACTTTAAACATGCTAATTTTAGCTCTAACACTGATGATCCACCTACAAATGTGAACTGACGTTCAAAAATAAAACATTTGAAAACGGGCCATTTTCCACATTTCTGAAGCATAACGTAATGGGGGGGTGTTATCTCTTTTGTCGAAAATCAGCCGTTTTTGCTCGAACATTAAATGCCTCCAAATGGTATTTAATTAACTTCCCGGGGTGAAGAAACCCTTTTTGAGAACTCAGAGTGAGTAAATTGGCCATTTTCATGCACTTTTAACCATTCCATAAATCTTGTGTTTAGGGCCCCTGGAAGCATAAAAATCACTTTAAACATGCTAATTTTAGCTCTAACACTGATGATCCACCTACAAATGTGAACTGACGTTCAAAAATAAAACATTTGAAAACGGACCATTTTCCACATTTCTGAAGCATGACGTAATGGGGGGGTGTTATCTCTTTTGTCAAAAATCAGCTGTTTTTGCTTGAACATTAAATGCCTCCAAATAGTATTTAATTCACTTCCCGAGCCCCTGGAAGCATGAAAATCACTTTAAACATGCTAATTTTAGCTCTAACACTGATGATCCACCTACAAATGTGAACTGACGTTCAAAAATAAAACATTTGAAAACGGACCATTTTCCACATTTCTGAAGCATGACGTAATGGGGGGGTGTTATCTCTTTTGTCGAAAATCAGCAGTTTTTGCTCGAACATTAAATGCCTCCAAATGGTATTTAATTAACTTCCCGGGGTGAAGAAACCCTTTTTGAGAACTCAGAGTGAGTAAATTGGCCATTTTCATGCACTTTTAACCATTCCATAAATCTTGTGTTTAGGGCCCCTGGAAGCATGAAAATCACTTTAAACATGCTAATTTTAGCTCTAACACTGATGATCCACCTAGAAATGTGAACTGACGTTCAAAAATAAAACATTTGAAAACGGACCATTTTCCACATTTCTGAAGCATGACGTAATGGGGGGGTGTTATCTCTTTTGTCAAAAATCAGCTGTTTTTGCTTGAACATTAACTGCCTCCAAATAGTATTTAATTCACTTCCCGAGCCCCTGGAAGCATGAAAATCACTTTAAACATGCTAATTTTAGCTCTAACACTGATGATCCACCTACAAATGTGAACTGACGTTCAAAAATAAAACATTTGAAAACGGACCATTTTCCACATTTCTGAAGCATGACGTAATGGGGGGGTGTTATCTCTTTTGTCGAAAATCAGCCGTTTTTGCTCGAACATTAAATGCCTCCAAATGGTATTTAATTAACTTCCCGGGGTGAAGAAACCCTTTTTGAGAACTCAGAGTGAGTAAATTGGCCATTTTCATGCACTTTTAACCATTCCATAAATCTTGTGTTTAGGGCCCCTGGAAGCATGAAAATCACTTTAAACATGCTAATTTTAGCTCTAACACTGATGATCCACCTACAAATGTGAACTGACGTTCAAAAATAAAACATTTGAAAATGGACCATTTTCCACATTTCTGAAGCATGACGTAATGGGGGGGTGTTATCTCTTTTGTCAAAAATCAGCTGTTTTTGATTGAACATTAAATGCCTCCAAATAGTATTTAATTCACTTCCCGAGCCCCTGGAAGCATGAAAATCACTTTAAACATGCTAATTTTAGCTCTAACACTGATGATCCACCTACAAATGTGAACTGATGTTCAAAAATAAAACATTTGAAAACGGACCATTTTCCACATTTCTGAAGCATGACGTAATAGGGGGGTGTTATCTCTTTTGTCGAAAATCAGCCGTTTTTGCTCGAACATTAAATGCCTCCAAATGGTATTTAATTAACTTCCCGGGGTGAAGAAACCCTTTTTGAGAACTCAGAGTGAGTAAATTGGCCATTTTCATGCACTTTTAACCATTCCATAAATCTTGTGTTTAGGGCCCCTGAAAGCATGAAAATCACTTTAAACATGCTAATTTTAGCTCTAACACTGATGATCCACCTACAAATGTGAACTGACGTTCAAAAATAAAACATTTGAAAACGGACCATTTTCCACATTTCTGAAGCATGACGTAATGGGGGGGTGTTATCTCTTTTGTGGAAAATCAGCCGTTTTTGCTCGGACATTAAATGCCTCCAAATGGTATTTAATTAACTTCCCGGGGTGAAGAAACCCTTTTTGAGAACTCAGAGTGAGTAAATTGGCCATTTTCATGCACTTTTAACCATTCCATAAATCTTGTGTTTAGGGCCCCTGGAAGCATGAAAATCACTTTAAACATGCTAATTTTAGCTCTAACACTGATGATCCACCTACAAATGTGAACTGACGTTCAAAAATAAAACATTTGAAAACGGACCATTTTCCACATTTCTGAAGCATAACGTAATGGGGGGGTGTTATCTCTTTTGTCAAAAATCAGCTGTTTTTGATTGAACATTAAATGCCTCCAAATAGTATTTAATTCACTTCCCGAGCCCCTGGAAGCATGAAAATCACTTTAAACATGCTAATTTTAGCTCTAACACTGATGATCCACCTACAAATGTGAACTGATGTTCAAAAATAAAACATTTGAAAACGGACCATTTTCCACATTTCTGAAGCATGACGTAATGGGGGGGTGTTATCTCTTTTGTCGAAAATCAGCCGTTTTTGCTCGAACATTAAATGCCTCCAAATGGTATTTAATTAACTTCCCGGGGTGAAGAAACCCTTTTTGAGAACTCAGAGTGAGTAAATTGGCCATTTTCATGCACTTTTAACCATTCCATAAATCTTGTGTTTAGGGCCCCTGGAAGCATGAAAATCACTTTAAACATGCTAATTTTAGCTCTAACACTGATGATCCACCTACAAATGTGAACTGACGTTCAAAAATAAAACATTTGAAAACGGACCATTTTCCACATTTCTGAAGCATGACGTAATGGGGGGGTGTTATCTCTTTTGTCAAAAATCAGCTGTTTTTGCTTGAACATTAAATGCCTCCAAATAGTATTTAATTCACTTCCCGAGCCCCTGGAAGCATGAAAATCACTTTAAACATGCTAATTTTAGCTCTAACACTGATGATCCACCTACAAATGTGAACTGACGTTCAAAAATAAAACATTTGAAAACGGACCATTTTCCACATTTCTGAAGCATGACGTAATGGGGGGGTGTTATCTCTTTTGTCAAAAATCAGCTGTTTTTGATTGAACATTAAATGCCTCCAAATAGTATTTAATTCACTTCCCGAGCCCCTGGAAGCATGAAAATCACTTTAAACATGCTAATTTTAGCTCTAACACTGATGATCCACCTACAAATGTGAACTGATGTTCAAAAATAAAACATTTGAAAACTGACCATTTTCCACATTTCTGAAGCATGACGTAATGGGGGGATGTTATCTCTTTTGTCGAAAATCAGCCGTTTTTGCTCGAACATTAAATGCCTCCAAATGGTATTTAATTAACTTCCCGGGGTGAAGAAACCCTTTTTGAGAACTCAGAGTGAGTAAATTGGCCATTTTCATGCTCTTTTAACCATTCCATAAATCTTGTGTTTAGGGCCCCTGGAAGCATGAAAATCACTTTAAACATGCTAATTTTAGCTCTAACACTGATGATCCACCTACAAATGTGAACTGACGTTCAAAAATAAAACATTTGAAAACGGACCATTTTCCACATTTCTGAAGCATGACGTAATGGGGGGGTGTTATCTCTTTTGTCAAAAATCAGCTGTTTTTGCTTGAACATTAAATGCCTCCAAATAGTATTTAATTCACTTCCCGAGCCCCTGGAAGCATGAAAATCACTTTAAACATGCTAATTTTAGCTCTAACACTGATGATCCACCTACAAATGTGAACTGACGTTCAAAAATAAAACATTTGAAAACTGACCATTTTCCACATTTCTGAAGCATGACGTAATGGGGGGATGTTATCTCTTTTGTCGAAAATCAGCCGTTTTTGCTCGAACATTAAATGCCTCCAAATGGTATTTAATTAACTTCCCGGGGTGAAGAAACCCTTTTTGAGAACTCAGAGTGAGTAAATTGGCCATTTTCATGCTCTTTTAACCATTCCATAAATCTTGTGTTTAGGGCCCCTGGAAGCATGAAAATCACTTTAAACATGCTAATTTTAGCTCTAACACTGATGATCCACCTACAAATGTGAACTGACGTTCAAAAATAAAACATTTGAAAACGGACCATTTTCCACATTTCTGAAGCATGACGTAATGGGGGGGTGTTATCTCTTTTGTCAAAAATCAGCTGTTTTTGATTGAACATTAAATGCCTCCAAATAGTATTTAATTCACTTCCCGAGCCCCTGGAAGCATGAAAATCACTTTAAACATGCTAATTTTAGCTCTAACACTGATGATCCACCTACAAATGTGAACTGACGTTCAAAAATAAAACATTTGAAAACTGACCATTTTCCACATTTCTGAAGCATGACGTAATGGGGGGATGTTATCTCTTTTGTCGAAAATCAGCCGTTTTTGCTCGAACATTAAATGCCTCCAAATGGTATTTAATTAACTTCCCGGGGTGAAGAAACCCTTTTTGAGAACTCAGAGTGAGTAAATTGGCCATTTTCATGCTCTTTTAACCATTCCATAAATCTTGTGTTTAGGGCCCCTGGAAGCATGAAAATCACTTTAAACATGCTAATTTTAGCTCTAACACTGATGATCCACCTACAAATGTGAACTGACGTTCAAAAATAAAACATTTGAAAACGGACCATTTTCCACATTTCTGAAGCATGACGTAATGGGGGGGTGTTATCTCTTTTGTCAAAAATCAGCTGTTTTTGATTGAACATTAAATGCCTCCAAATAGTATTTAATTCACTTCCCGAGCCCCTGGAAGCATGAAAATCACTTTAAACATGCTAATTTTAGCTCTAACACTGATGATCCACCTACAAATGTGAACTGATGTTCAAAAATAAAACATTTGAAAACTGACCATTTTCCACATTTCTGAAGCATGACGTAATGGGGGGGTGTTATCTCTTTTGTCGAAAATCAGCCGTTTTTGCTCGAACATTAAATGCCTCCAAATGGTATTTAATTAACTTCCCGGGGTGAAGAAACCCTTTTTGAGAACTCAGAGTGAGTAAATTGGCCATTTTCATGCACTTTTAACCATTCCATAAATCTTGTGTTTAGGGCCCCTGGAAGCATGAAAATCACTTTAAACATGCTAATTTTAGCTCTAACACTGATGATCCACCTACAAATGTGAACTGACGTTCAAAAATAAAACATTTGAAAATGGACCATTTTCCACATTTCTGAAGCATGACGTAATGGGGGGGTGTTATCTCTTTTGTCAAAAATCAGCTGTTTTTGATTGAACATTAAATGCCTCCAAATAGTATTTAATTCACTTCCCGAGCCCCTGGAAGCATGAAAATCACTTTAAACATGCTAATTTTAGCTCTAACACTGATGATCCACCTACAAATGTGAACTGATGTTCAAAAATAAAACATTTGAAAACGGACCATTTTCCACATTTCTGAAGCATGACGTAATAGGGGGGTGTTATCTCTTTTGTCGAAAATCAGCCGTTTTTGCTCGAACATTAAATGCCTCCAAATGGTATTTAATTAACTTCCCGGGGTGAAGAAACCCTTTTTGAGAACTCAGAGTGAGTAAATTGGCCATTTTCATGCACTTTTAACCATTCCATAAATCTTGTGTTTAGGGCCCCTGAAAGCATGAAAATCACTTTAAACATGCTAATTTTAGCTCTAACACTGATGATCCACCTACAAATGTGAACTGACGTTCAAAAATAAAACATTTGAAAACGGACCATTTTCCACATTTCTGAAGCATGACGTAATGGGGGGGTGTTATCTCTTTTGTGGAAAATCAGCCGTTTTTGCTCGGACATTAAATGCCTCCAAATGGTATTTAATTAACTTCCCGGGGTGAAGAAACCCTTTTTGAGAACTCAGAGTGAGTAAATTGGCCATTTTCATGCACTTTTAACCATTCCATAAATCTTGTGTTTAGGGCCCCTGGAAGCATGAAAATCACTTTAAACATGCTAATTTTAGCTCTAACACTGATGATCCACCTACAAATGTGAACTGACGTTCAAAAATAAAACATTTGAAAACGGACCATTTTCCACATTTCTGAAGCATAACGTAATGGGGGGGTGTTATCTCTTTTGTCAAAAATCAGCTGTTTTTGATTGAACATTAAATGCCTCCAAATAGTATTTAATTCACTTCCCGAGCCCCTGGAAGCATGAAAATCACTTTAAACATGCTAATTTTAGCTCTAACACTGATGATCCACCTACAAATGTGAACTGATGTTCAAAAATAAAACATTTGAAAACGGACCATTTTCCACATTTCTGAAGCATGACGTAATGGGGGGGTGTTATCTCTTTTGTCGAAAATCAGCCGTTTTTGCTCGAACATTAAATGCCTCCAAATGGTATTTAATTAACTTCCCGGGGTGAAGAAACCCTTTTTGAGAACTCAGAGTGAGTAAATTGGCCATTTTCATGCACTTTTAACCATTCCATAAATCTTGTGTTTAGGGCCCCTGGAAGCATGAAAATCACTTTAAACATGCTAATTTTAGCTCTAACACTGATGATCCACCTACAAATGTGAACTGACGTTCAAAAATAAAACATTTGAAAACGGACCATTTTCCACATTTCTGAAGCATGACGTAATGGGGGGGTGTTATCTCTTTTGTCAAAAATCAGCTGTTTTTGCTTGAACATTAAATGCCTCCAAATAGTATTTAATTCACTTCCCGAGCCCCTGGAAGCATGAAAATCACTTTAAACATGCTAATTTTAGCTCTAACACTGATGATCCACCTACAAATGTGAACTGACGTTCAAAAATAAAACATTTGAAAACGGACCATTTTCCACATTTCTGAAGCATGACGTAATGGGGGGGTGTTATCTCTTTTGTCAAAAATCAGCTGTTTTTGATTGAACATTAAATGCCTCCAAATAGTATTTAATTCACTTCCCGAGCCCCTGGAAGCATGAAAATCACTTTAAACATGCTAATTTTAGCTCTAACACTGATGATCCACCTACAAATGTGAACTGATGTTCAAAAATAAAACATTTGAAAACTGACCATTTTCCACATTTCTGAAGCATGACGTAATGGGGGGATGTTATCTCTTTTGTCGAAAATCAGCCGTTTTTGCTCGAACATTAAATGCCTCCAAATGGTATTTAATTAACTTCCCGGGGTGAAGAAACCCTTTTTGAGAACTCAGAGTGAGTAAATTGGCCATTTTCATGCTCTTTTAACCATTCCATAAATCTTGTGTTTAGGGCCCCTGGAAGCATGAAAATCACTTTAAACATGCTAATTTTAGCTCTAACACTGATGATCCACCTACAAATGTGAACTGACGTTCAAAAATAAAACATTTGAAAACGGACCATTTCCACATTTCTGAAGCATGACGTAATGGGGGGGTGTTATCTCTTTTGTCAAAAATCAGCTGTTTTTGCTTGAACATTAAATGCCTCCAAATAGTATTTAATTCACTTCCCGAGCCCCTGGAAGCATGAAAATCACTTTAAACATGCTAATTTTAGCTCTAACACTGATGATCCACCTACAAATGTGAACTGACGTTCAAAAATAAAACATTTGAAAACTGACCATTTTCCACATTTCTGAAGCATGACGTAATGGGGGGATGTTATCTCTTTTGTCGAAAATCAGCCGTTTTTGCTCGAACATTAAATGCCTCCAAATGGTATTTAATTAACTTCCCGGGGTGAAGAAACCCTTTTTGAGAACTCAGAGTGAGTAAATTGGCCATTTTCATGCTCTTTTAACCATTCCATAAATCTTGTGTTTAGGGCCCCTGGAAGCATGAAAATCACTTTAAACATGCTAATTTTAGCTCTAACACTGATGATCCACCTACAAATGTGAACTGACGTTCAAAAATAAAACATTTGAAAACGGACCATTTTCCACATTTCTGAAGCATGACGTAATGGGGGGGTGTTATCTCTTTTGTCAAAAATCAGCTGTTTTTGATTGAACATTAAATGCCTCCAAATAGTATTTAATTCACTTCCCGAGCCCCTGGAAGCATGAAAATCACTTTAAACATGCTAATTTTAGCTCTAACACTGATGATCCACCTACAAATGTGAACTGACGTTCAAAAATAAAACATTTGAAAACTGACCATTTTCCACATTTCTGAAGCATGACGTAATGGGGGGATGTTATCTCTTTTGTCGAAAATCAGCCGTTTTTGCTCGAACATTAAATGCCTCCAAATGGTATTTAATTAACTTCCCGGGGTGAAGAAACCCTTTTTGAGAACTCAGAGTGAGTAAATTGGCCATTTTCATGCTCTTTTAACCATTCCATAAATCTTGTGTTTAGGGCCCCTGGAAGCATGAAAATCACTTTAAACATGCTAATTTTAGCTCTAACACTGATGATCCACCTACAAATGTGAACTGACGTTCAAAAATAAAACATTTGAAAACGGACCATTTTCCACATTTCTGAAGCATGACGTAATGGGGGGGTGTTATCTCTTTTGTCAAAAATCAGCTGTTTTTGATTGAACATTAAATGCCTCCAAATAGTATTTAATTCACTTCCCGAGCCCCTGGAAGCATGAAAATCACTTTAAACATGCTAATTTTAGCTCTAACACTGATGATCCACCTACAAATGTGAACTGATGTTCAAAAATAAAACATTTGAAAACTGACCATTTTCCACATTTCTGAAGCATGACGTAATGGGGGGGTGTTATCTCTTTTGTCGAAAATCAGCCGTTTTTGCTCGAACATTAAATGCCTCCAAATGGTATTTAATTAACTTCCCGGGGTGAAGAAACCCTTTTTGAGAACTCAGAGTGAGTAAATTGGCCATTTTCATGCACTTTTAACCATTCCATAAATCTTGTGTTTAGGGCCCCTGGAAGCATGAAAATCACTTTAAACATGCTAATTTTAGCTCTAACACTGATGATCCACCTACAAATGTGAACTGATGTTCAAAAATAAAACATTTGAAAACGGACCATTTTCCACATTTCTGAAGCATGACGTAATGGGGGGTGTTATCTCTTTTGTCAAAAATCAGCTGTTTTTGCTTGAACATTAAATGCCTCCAAATAGTATTTAATTCACTTCCCGAGTCCCTGGAAGCATGAAAATCACTTTAAACATGCTAATTTTAGCTCTAACACTGATGATCCACCTACAAATGTGAACTGACGTTCAAAAATAAAACATTTGAAAACGGACCATTTTCCACATTTCTGAAGCATGGTGTAATGGGGGGGTGTTATCTCTTTTGTCGAAAATCAGCCGTTTTTGCTCGAACATTAAATGCCTCCAAATGGTATTTAATTAACTTCCCGGGGTGAAGAAACCCTTTTTGAGAACTCAGAGTGAGTAAATTGGCCATTTTCATGCACTTTTAACCATTCCATAAATCTTGTGTTTAGGGCCCCTGGAAGCATGAAAATCACTTTAAACATGCTAATTTTAGCTCTAACACTGATGATCCACCTACAAATGTGAACTGACGTTCAAAAATAAAACATTTGAAAACGGACCATTTTCCACATTTCTGAAGCATGACGTAATGGGGGGGTGTTATCTCTTTTGTCAAAAATCAGCTGTTTTTGCTTGAACATTAAATGCCTCCAAATAGTATTTAATTCACTTCCCGAGCCCCTGGAAGCATGAAAATCACTTTAAACATGCTAATTTTAGCTCTAACACTGATGATCCACCTACAAATGTGAACTGACGTTCAAAAATAAAACATTTGAAAACGGACCATTTTCCACATTTCTGAAGCATGACGTAATGGGGGGGTGTTATCTCTTTTGTCGAAAATCAGCCGTTTTTGCTCGAACATTAAATGCCTCCAAATGGTATTTAATTAACTTCCCGGGGTGAAGAAACCCTTTTTGAGAACTCAGAGTGAGTAAATTGGCCATTTTCATGCACTTTTAACCATTCCATAAATCTTGTGTTTAGGGCCCCTGGAAGCATGAAAATCACTTTAAACATGCTAATTTTAGCTCTAACACTGATGATCCACCTACAAATGTGAACTGACGTTCAAAAATAAAACATTTGAAAACGGACCATTTTCCACATTTCTGAAGCATGACGTAATGGGGGGGTGTTATCTCTTTTGTCAAAAATCAGCTGTTTTTGATTGAACATTAAATGCCTCCAAATAGTATTTAATTCACTTCCCGAGCCCCTGGAAGCATGAAAATCACTTTAAACATGCTAATTTTAGCTCAAACACTGATGATCCACCTACAAATGTGAACTGATGTTCAAAAATAAAACATTTGAAAACGGACCATTTTCCACATTTCTGAAGCATGACGTAATGGGGGGGTGTTATCTCTTTTGTCGAAAATCAGCAGTTTTTGCTCGAACATTAAATGCCTCCAAATGGTATTTAATTAACTTCCCGGGGTGAAGAAACCCTTTTTCAGAACTCAGAGTGAGTAAATTGGCCATTTTCATGCACTTTTAACCATTCCATAAATCTTGTGTTTAGGGCCCCTGGAAGCATGAAAATCACTTTAAACATGCTAATTTTAGCTCTAACACTGATGATCCACCTACAAATGTGAACTGATGTTCAAAAATAAAACATTTGAAAACGGACCATTTTCCACATTTCTGAAGCATGACGTAATGGGGGGTGTTATCTCTTTTGTCAAAAATCAGCTGTTTTTGCTTGAACATTAAATGCCTCCAAATAGTATTTAATTCACTTCCCGAGCCCCTGGAAGCATGAAAATCACTTTAAACATGCTAATTTTAGCTCTAACACTGATGATCCACCTACAAATGTGAACTGACGTTCAAAAATAAAACATTTGAAAACGGACCATTTTCCACATTTCTAAAGCATGACGTAATGGGGGGGTGTTATCTCTTTTGTCGAAAATCAGCCGTTTTTGCTCGAACATTAAATGCCTCCAAATGGTATTTAATTAACTTCCCGGGGTGAAGAAACCCTTTTTGAGAACTCAGAGTGAGTAAATTGGCCATTTTCATGCACTTTTAACCATTCCATAAATCTTGTGTTTAGGGCCCCTGGAAGCATGAAAATAACTTTAAACATGCTAATTTGAGCTCTAACACTGATGATCCACCTACAAATGTGAACTGACGTTCAAAAATAAAACATTTGAAAACGGACCATTTTCCACATTTCTGAAGCATAACGTAATGGGGGGGTGTTATCTCTTTTGTCGAAAATCAGCTGTTTTTGCTCGAACATTAAATGCCTCCAAATGGTATTTAATTAACTTCCCGGGGTGAAGAAACCCTTTTTGAGAACTCAGAGTGAGTAAATTGGCCATTTTCATGCACTTTTAACCATTCCATAAATCTTGTGTTTAGGGCCCCTGGAAGCATAAAAATCACTTTAAACATGCTAATTTTAGCTCTAACACTGATGATCCACCTACAAATGTGAACTGACGTTCAAAAATAAAACATTTGAAAACGGACCATTTTCCACATTTCTGAAGCATGACGTAATGGGGGGTGTTATCTCTTTTGTCAAAAATCAGCTGTTTTTGCTTGAACATTAAATGCCTCCAAATAGTATTTAATTCACTTCCCGAGCCCCTGGAAGCATGAAAATCACTTTAAACATGCTAATTTTAGCTCTAACACTGATGATCCACCTACAAATGTGAACTGACGTTCAAAAATAAAACATTTGAAAACGGACCATTTTCCACATTTCTGAAGCATGACGTAATGGGGGGGTGTTATCTCTTTTGTCGAAAATCAGCAGTTTTTGCTCGAACATTAAATGCCTCCAAATGGTATTTAATTAACTTCCCGGGGTGAAGAAACCCTTTTTGAGAACTCAGAGTGAGTAAATTGGCCATTTTCATGCACTTTTAACCATTCCATAAATCTTGTGTTTAGGGCCCCTGGAAGCATGAAAATCACTTTAAACATGCTAATTTTAGCTCTAACACTGATGATCCACCTACAAATGTGAACTGACGTTCAAAAATAAAACATTTGAAAACGGACCATTTTCCACATTTCTGAAGCATGACGTAATGGGGGGGTGTTATCTCTTTTGTCGAAAATCAGCCGTTTTTGCTCGAACATTAAATGCCTCCAAATGGTATTTAATTAACTTCCCGGGGTGAAGAAACCCTTTTTGAGAACTCAGAGTGAGTAAATTGGCCATTTTCATGCACTTTTAACCATTCCATAAATCTTGTGTTTAGGGCCCCTGGAAGCATGAAAATCACTTTAAACATGCTAATTTTAGCTCTAACACTGATGATCCACCTACAAATGTGAACTGACGTTCAAAAATAAAACATTTGAAAATGGACCATTTTCCACATTTCTGAAGCATGACGTAATGGGGGGGTGTTATCTCTTTTGTCAAAAATCAGCTGTTTTTGATTGAACATTAAATGCCTCCAAATAGTATTTAATTCACTTCCCGAGCCCCTGGAAGCATGAAAATCACTTTAAACATGCTAATTTTAGCTCTAACACTGATGATCCACCTACAAATGTGAACTGATGTTCAAAAATAAAACATTTGAAAACGGACCATTTTCCACATTTCTGAAGCATGACGTAATAGGGGGGTGTTATCTCTTTTGTCGAAAATCAGCCGTTTTTGCTCGAACATTAAATGCCTCCAAATGGTATTTAATTAACTTCCCGGGGTGAAGAAACCCTTTTTGAGAACTCAGAGTGAGTAAATTGGCCATTTTCATGCACTTTTAACCATTCCATAAATCTTGTGTTTAGGGCCCCTGAAAGCATGAAAATCACTTTAAACATGCTAATTTTAGCTCTAACACTGATGATCCACCTACAAATGTGAACTGACGTTCAAAAATAAAACATTTGAAAACGGACCATTTTCCACATTTCTGAAGCATGACGTAATGGGGGGGTGTTATCTCTTTTGTGGAAAATCAGCCGTTTTTGCTCGGACATTAAATGCCTCCAAATGGTATTTAATTAACTTCCCGGGGTGAAGAAACCCTTTTTGAGAACTCAGAGTGAGTAAATTGGCCATTTTCATGCACTTTTAACCATTCCATAAATCTTGTGTTTAGGGCCCCTGGAAGCATGAAAATCACTTTAAACATGCTAATTTTAGCTCTAACACTGATGATCCACCTACAAATGTGAACTGACGTTCAAAAATAAAACATTTGAAAACGGACCATTTTCCACATTTCTGAAGCATAACGTAATGGGGGGGTGTTATCTCTTTTGTCAAAAATCAGCTGTTTTTGATTGAACATTAAATGCCTCCAAATAGTATTTAATTCACTTCCCGAGCCCCTGGAAGCATGAAAATCACTTTAAACATGCTAATTTTAGCTCTAACACTGATGATCCACCTACAAATGTGAACTGATGTTCAAAAATAAAACATTTGAAAACGGACCATTTTCCACATTTCTGAAGCATGACGTAATGGGGGGGTGTTATCTCTTTTGTCGAAAATCAGCCGTTTTTGCTCGAACATTAAATGCCTCCAAATGGTATTTAATTAACTTCCCGGGGTGAAGAAACCCTTTTTGAGAACTCAGAGTGAGTAAATTGGCCATTTTCATGCACTTTTAACCATTCCATAAATCTTGTGTTTAGGGCCCCTGGAAGCATGAAAATCACTTTAAACATGCTAATTTTAGCTCTAACACTGATGATCCACCTACAAATGTGAACTGACGTTCAAAAATAAAACATTTGAAAACGGACCATTTTCCACATTTCTGAAGCATGACGTAATGGGGGGGTGTTATCTCTTTTGTCAAAAATCAGCTGTTTTTGCTTGAACATTAAATGCCTCCAAATAGTATTTAATTCACTTCCCGAGCCCCTGGAAGCATGAAAATCACTTTAAACATGCTAATTTTAGCTCTAACACTGATGATCCACCTACAAATGTGAACTGACGTTCAAAAATAAAACATTTGAAAACGGACCATTTTCCACATTTCTGAAGCATGACGTAATGGGGGGATGTTATCTCTTTTGTCGAAAATCAGCTGTTTTTGCTCGAACATTAAATGCCTCCAAATGGTATTTAATTAACTTCCCGGGGTGAAGAAACCCTTTTTGAGAACTCAGAGTGAGTAAATTGGCCATTTTCATGCTCTTTTAACCATTCCATAAATCTTGTGTTTAGGGCCCCTGGAAGCATGAAAATCACTTTAAACATGCTAATTTTAGCTCTAACACTGATGATCCACCTACAAATGTGAACTGACGTTCAAAAATAAAACATTTGAAAACGGACCATTTTCCACATTTCTGAAGCATGATGTAATGGGGGGGTGTTATCTCTTTTGTCAAAAATCAGCTGTTTTTGATTGAACATTAAATGCCTCCAAATAGTATTTAATTCACTTCCCGAGCCCCTGGAAGCATGAAAATCACTTTAAACATGCTAATTTTAGCTCTAACACTGATGATCCACCTACAAATGTGAACTGATGTTAAAAAATAAAACATTTGAAAACTGACCATTTTCTACATTTCTGAAGCATGACGTAATGGGGGGTGTTATCTCTTTTGTCAAAAATCAGCTGTTTTTGCTTGAACATTAAATGCCTCCAAATAGTATTTAATTCACTTCCCGAGCCCCTGGAAGCATGAAAATCACTTTAAACATGCTAATTTTAGCTCTAACACTGATGATCCACCTACAAATGTGAACTGACGTTCAAAAATAAAACATTTGAAAACGGACCATTTTCCACATTTCTGAAGCATGGTGTAATGGGGGGGTGTTATCTCTTTTGTCGAAAATCAGCCGTTTTTGCTCGAACATTAAATGCCTCCAAATGGTATTTAATTAACTTCCCGGGGTGAAGAAACCCTTTTTGAGAACTCAGAGTGAGTAAATTGGCCATTTTCATGCACTTTTAACCATTCCATAAATCTTGTGTTTAGGGCCCCTGGAAGCATGAAAATCACTTTAAACATGCTAATTTTAGCTCTAACACTGATGATCCACCTACAAATGTGAACTGACGTTCAAAAATAAAACATTTGAAAACGGACCATTTTCCACATTTCTGAAGCATGACGTAATGGGGGGGTGTTATCTCTTTTGTCAAAAATCAGCTGTTTTTGCTTGAACATTAAATGCCTCCAAATAGTATTTAATTCACTTCCCGAGCCCCTGGAAGCATGAAAATCACTTTAAACATGCTAATTTTAGCTCTAACACTGATGATCCACCTACAAATGTGAACTGACGTTCAAAAATAAAACATTTGAAAACGGACCATTTTCCACATTTCTGAAGCATGACGTAATGGGGGGGTGTTATCTCTTTTGTCGAAAATCAGCCGTTTTTGCTCGAACATTAAATGCCTCCAAATGGTATTTAATTAACTTCCCGGGGTGAAGAAACCCTTTTTGAGAACTCAGAGTGAGTAAATTGGCCATTTTCATGCACTTTTAACCATTCCATAAATCTTGTGTTTAGGGCCCCTGGAAGCATAAAAATCACTTTAAACATGCTAATTTTAGCTCTAACACTGATGATCCACCTACAAATGTGAACTGACGTTCAAAAATAAAACATTTGAAAACGGACCATTTTCCACATTTCTGAAGCATGACGTAATGGGGGGTGTTATCTCTTTTGTCAAAAATCAGCTGTTTTTGCTTGAACATTAAATGCCTCCAAATAGTATTTAATTCACTTCCCGAGCCCCTGGAAGCATGAAAATCACTTTAAACATGCTAATTTTAGCTCTAACACTGATGATCCACCTACAAATGTGAACTGACGTTCAAAAATAAAACATTTGAAAACGGACCATTTTCCACATTTCTGAAGCATGACGTAATGGGGGGGTGTTATCTCTTTTGTCGAAAATCAGCAGTTTTTGCTCGAACATTAAATGCCTCCAAATGGTATTTAATTAACTTCCCGGGGTGAAGAAACCCTTTTTGAGAACTCAGAGTGAGTAAATTGGCCATTTTCATGCACTTTTAACCATTCCATAAATCTTGTGTTTAGGGCCCCTGGAAGCATGAAAATCACTTTAAACATGCTAATTTTAGCTCTAACACTGATGATCCACCTACAAATGTGAACTGACGTTCAAAAATAAAACATTTGAAAACGGACCATTTTCCACATTTCTGAAGCATGACGTAATGGGGGGGTGTTATCTCTTTTGTCGAAAATCAGCCGTTTTTGCTCGAACATTAAATGCCTCCAAATGGTATTTAATTAACTTCCCGGGGTGAAGAAACCCTTTTTGAGAACTCAGAGTGAGTAAATTGGCCATTTTCATGCACTTTTAACCATTCCATAAATCTTGTGTTTAGGGCCCCTGGAAGCATGAAAATCACTTTAAACATGCTAATTTTAGCTCTAACACTGATGATCCACCTACAAATGTGAACTGACGTTCAAAAATAAAACATTTGAAAATGGACCATTTTCCACATTTCTGAAGCATGACGTAATGGGGGGGTGTTATCTCTTTTGTCAAAAATCAGCTGTTTTTGATTGAACATTAAATGCCTCCAAATAGTATTTAATTCACTTCCCGAGCCCCTGGAAGCATGAAAATCACTTTAAACATGCTAATTTTAGCTCTAACACTGATGATCCACCTACAAATGTGAACTGATGTTCAAAAATAAAACATTTGAAAACGGACCATTTTCCACATTTCTGAAGCATGACGTAATAGGGGGGTGTTATCTCTTTTGTCGAAAATCAGCCGTTTTTGCTCGAACATTAAATGCCTCCAAATGGTATTTAATTAACTTCCCGGGGTGAAGAAACCCTTTTTGAGAACTCAGAGTGAGTAAATTGGCCATTTTCATGCACTTTTAACCATTCCATAAATCTTGTGTTTAGGGCCCCTGAAAGCATGAAAATCACTTTAAACATGCTAATTTTAGCTCTAACACTGATGATCCACCTACAAATGTGAACTGACGTTCAAAAATAAAACATTTGAAAACGGACCATTTTCCACATTTCTGAAGCATGACGTAATGGGGGGGTGTTATCTCTTTTGTGGAAAATCAGCCGTTTTTGCTCGGACATTAAATGCCTCCAAATGGTATTTAATTAACTTCCCGGGGTGAAGAAACCCTTTTTGAGAACTCAGAGTGAGTAAATTGGCCATTTTCATGCACTTTTAACCATTCCATAAATCTTGTGTTTAGGGCCCCTGGAAGCATGAAAATCACTTTAAACATGCTAATTTTAGCTCTAACACTGATGATCCACCTACAAATGTGAACTGACGTTCAAAAATAAAACATTTGAAAACGGACCATTTTCCACATTTCTGAAGCATAACGTAATGGGGGGGTGTTATCTCTTTTGTCAAAAATCAGCTGTTTTTGATTGAACATTAAATGCCTCCAAATAGTATTTAATTCACTTCCCGAGCCCCTGGAAGCATGAAAATCACTTTAAACATGCTAATTTTAGCTCTAACACTGATGATCCACCTACAAATGTGAACTGATGTTCAAAAATATAACATTTGAAAACGGACCATTTTCCACCTTTCTGAAGCATGACGTAATGGGGGGGTGTTATCTCTTTTGTCGAAAATCAGCCGTTTTTGCTCGAACATTAAATGCCTCCAAATGGTATTTAATTAACTTCCCGGGGTGAAGAAACCCTTTTTGAGAACTCAGAGTGTGTAAATTGGCCATTTTCATGCACTTTTAACCATTCCATAAATCTTGTGTTTAGGGCCCCTGGAAGCATGAAAATCACTTTAAACATGCTAATTTTAGCTCTAACACTGATGATCCACCTACAAATGTGAACTGACGTTCAAAAATAAAACATTTGAAAACGGACCATTTTCCACATTTCTGAAGCATGACGTAATGGGGGGGGTGTTATCTCTTTTGTCAAAAATCAGCTGTTTTTGCTTGAACATTAAATGCCTCCAAATAGTATTTAATTCACTTCCCGAGCCCCTGGAAGCATGAAAATCACTTTAAACATGCTAATTTTAGCTCTAACACTGATGATCCACCTACAAATGTGAACTGACGTTCAAAAATAAAACATTTGAAAACGGACCATTTTCCACATTTCTGAAGCATGACGTAATGGGGGGATGTTATCTCTTTTGTCGAAAATCAGCTGTTTTTGCTCGAACATTAAATGCCTCCAAATGGTATTTAATTAACTTCCCGGGGTGAAGAAACCCTTTTTGAGAACTCAGAGTGAGTAAATTGGCCATTTTCATGCTCTTTTAACCATTCCATAAATCTTGTGTTTAGGGCCCCTGGAAGCATGAAAATCACTTTAAACATGCTAATTTTAGCTCTAACACTGATGATCCACCTACAAATGTGAACTGACGTTCAAAAATAAAACATTTGAAAACGGACCATTTTCCACATTTCTGAAGCATGACGTAATGGGGGGGGTGTTATCTCTTTTGTCAAAAATCAGCTGTTTTTGATTGAACATTAAATGCCTCCAAATAGTATTTAATTCACTTCCCGAGCCCCTGGAAGCATGAAAATCACTTTAAACATGCTAATTTTAGCTCTAACACTGATGATCCACCTACAAATGTGAACTGATGTTCAAAAATAAAACATTTGAAAACTGATCATTTTCCACATTTCTGAAGCATGACGTAATGGGGGGGTGTTATCTCTTTTGTCGAAAATCAGCCGTTTTTGCTCGAACATTAAATGCCTCCAAATGGTATTTAATTAACTTCCCGGGGTGAAGAAACCCTTTTTGAGAACTCAGAGTGAGTAAATTGGCCATTTTCATGCACTTTTAACCATTCCATAAATCTTGTGTTTAGGGCCCCTGGAAGCATGAAAATCACTTTAAACATGCTAATTTTAGCTCTAACACTGATGATCCACCTACAAATGTGAACTGATGTTCAAAAATAAAACATTTGAAAACGGACCATTTTCTACATTTCTGAAGCATGACGTAATGGGGGGTGTTATCTCTTTTGTCAAAAATCAGCTGTTTTTGCTTGAACATTAAATGCCTCCAAATAGTATTTAATTCACTTCCCGAGCCCCTGGAAGCATGAAAATCACTTTAAACATGCTAATTTTAGCTCTAACACTGATGATCCACCTACAAATGTGAACTGACGTTCAAAAATAAAACATTTGAAAACGGACCATTTTCCACATTTCTGAAGCATGGTGTAATGGGGGGGTGTTATCTCTTTTGTCGAAAATCAGCCGTTTTTGCTCGAACATTAAATGCCTCCAAATGGTATTTAATTAACTTCCCGGGGTGAAGAAACCCTTTTTGAGAACTCAGAGTGAGTAAATTGGCCATTTTCATGCACTTTTAACCATTCCATAAATCTTGTGTTTAGGGCCCCTGGAAGCATGAAAATCACTTTAAACATGCTAATTTTAGCTCTAACACTGATGATCCACCTACAAATGTGAACTGACGTTCAAAAATAAAACATTTGAAAACGGACCATTTTCCACATTTCTGAAGCATGACGTAATGGGGGGGTGTTATCTCTTTTGTCAAAAATCAGCTGTTTTTGCTTGAACATTAAATGCCTCCAAATAGTATTTAATTCACTTCCCGAGCCCCTGGAAGCATGAAAATCACTTTAAACATGCTAATTTTAGCTCTAACACTGATGATCCACCTACAAATGTGAACTGACGTTCAAAAATAAAACATTTGAAAACGGACCATTTTCCACATTTCTGAAGCATGACGTAATGGGGGGGTGTTATCTCTTTTGTCGAAAATCAGCCGTTTTTGCTCGAACATTAAATGCCTCCAAATGGTATTTAATTAACTTCCCGGGGTGAAGAAACCCTTTTTGAGAACTCAGAGTGAGTAAATTGGCCATTTTCATGCACTTTTAACCATTCCATAAATCTTGTGTTTAGGGCCCCTGGAAGCATAAAAATCACTTTAAACATGCTAATTTTAGCTCTAACACTGATGATCCACCTACAAATGTGAACTGACGTTCAAAAATAAAACATTTGAAAACGGACCATTTTCCACATTTCTGAAGCATGACGTAATGGGGGGTGTTATCTCTTTTGTCAAAAATCAGCTGTTTTTGCTTGAACATTAAATGCCTCCAAATAGTATTTAATTCACTTCCCGAGCCCCTGGAAGCATGAAAATCACTTTAAACATGCTAATTTTAGCTCTAACACTGATGATCCACCTACAAATGTGAACTGACGTTCAAAAATAAAACATTTGAAAACGGACCATTTTCCACATTTCTGAAGCATGACGTAATGGGGGGGTGTTATCTCTTTTGTCGAAAATCAGCAGTTTTTGCTCGAACATTAAATGCCTCCAAATGGTATTTAATTAACTTCCCGGGGTGAAGAAACCCTTTTTGAGAACTCAGAGTGAGTAAATTGGCCATTTTCATGCACTTTTAACCATTCCATAAATCTTGTGTTTAGGGCCCCTGGAAGCATGAAAATCACTTTAAACATGCTAATTTTAGCTCTAACACTGATGATCCACCTACAAATGTGAACTGACGTTCAAAAATAAAACATTTGAAAACGGACCATTTTCCACATTTCTGAAGCATGACGTAATGGGGGGGTGTTATCTCTTTTGTCGAAAATCAGCCGTTTTTGCTCGAACATTAAATGCCTCCAAATGGTATTTAATTAACTTCCCGGGGTGAAGAAACCCTTTTTGAGAACTCAGAGTGAGTAAATTGGCCATTTTCATGCACTTTTAACCATTCCATAAATCTTGTGTTTAGGGCCCCTGGAAGCATGAAAATCACTTTAAACATGCTAATTTTAGCTCTAACACTGATGATCCACCTACAAATGTGAACTGACGTTCAAAAATAAAACATTTGAAAATGGACCATTTTCCACATTTCTGAAGCATGACGTAATGGGGGGGTGTTATCTCTTTTGTCAAAAATCAGCTGTTTTTGATTGAACATTAAATGCCTCCAAATAGTATTTAATTCACTTCCCGAGCCCCTGGAAGCATGAAAATCACTTTAAACATGCTAATTTTAGCTCTAACACTGATGATCCACCTACAAATGTGAACTGATGTTCAAAAATAAAACATTTGAAAACGGACCATTTTCCACATTTCTGAAGCATGACGTAATAGGGGGGTGTTATCTCTTTTGTCGAAAATCAGCCGTTTTTGCTCGAACATTAAATGCCTCCAAATGGTATTTAATTAACTTCCCGGGGTGAAGAAACCCTTTTTGAGAACTCAGAGTGAGTAAATTGGCCATTTTCATGCACTTTTAACCATTCCATAAATCTTGTGTTTAGGGCCCCTGAAAGCATGAAAATCACTTTAAACATGCTAATTTTAGCTCTAACACTGATGATCCACCTACAAATGTGAACTGACGTTCAAAAATAAAACATTTGAAAACGGACCATTTTCCACATTTCTGAAGCATGACGTAATGGGGGGGTGTTATCTCTTTTGTGGAAAATCAGCCGTTTTTGCTCGGACATTAAATGCCTCCAAATGGTATTTAATTAACTTCCCGGGGTGAAGAAACCCTTTTTGAGAACTCAGAGTGAGTAAATTGGCCATTTTCATGCACTTTTAACCATTCCATAAATCTTGTGTTTAGGGCCCCTGGAAGCATGAAAATCACTTTAAACATGCTAATTTTAGCTCTAACACTGATGATCCACCTACAAATGTGAACTGACGTTCAAAAATAAAACATTTGAAAACGGACCATTTTCCACATTTCTGAAGCATAACGTAATGGGGGGGTGTTATCTCTTTTGTCAAAAATCAGCTGTTTTTGATTGAACATTAAATGCCTCCAAATAGTATTTAATTCACTTCCCGAGCCCCTGGAAGCATGAAAATCACTTTAAACATGCTAATTTTAGCTCTAACACTGATGATCCACCTACAAATGTGAACTGATGTTCAAAAATATAACATTTGAAAACGGACCATTTTCCACCTTTCTGAAGCATGACGTAATGGGGGGGTGTTATCTCTTTTGTCGAAAATCAGCCGTTTTTGCTCGAACATTAAATGCCTCCAAATGGTATTTAATTAACTTCCCGGGGTGAAGAAACCCTTTTTGAGAACTCAGAGTGTGTAAATTGGCCATTTTCATGCACTTTTAACCATTCCATAAATCTTGTGTTTAGGGCCCCTGGAAGCATGAAAATCACTTTAAACATGCTAATTTTAGCTCTAACACTGATGATCCACCTACAAATGTGAACTGACGTTCAAAAATAAAACATTTGAAAACGGACCATTTTCCACATTTCTGAAGCATGACGTAATGGGGGGGGTGTTATCTCTTTTGTCAAAAATCAGCTGTTTTTGCTTGAACATTAAATGCCTCCAAATAGTATTTAATTCACTTCCCGAGCCCCTGGAAGCATGAAAATCACTTTAAACATGCTAATTTTAGCTCTAACACTGATGATCCACCTACAAATGTGAACTGACGTTCAAAAATAAAACATTTGAAAACGGACCATTTTCCACATTTCTGAAGCATGACGTAATGGGGGGATGTTATCTCTTTTGTCGAAAATCAGCTGTTTTTGCTCGAACATTAAATGCCTCCAAATGGTATTTAATTAACTTCCCGGGGTGAAGAAACCCTTTTTGAGAACTCAGAGTGAGTAAATTGGCCATTTTCATGCTCTTTTAACCATTCCATAAATCTTGTGTTTAGGGCCCCTGGAAGCATGAAAATCACTTTAAACATGCTAATTTTAGCTCTAACACTGATGATCCACCTACAAATGTGAACTGACGTTCAAAAATAAAACATTTGAAAACGGACCATTTTCCACATTTCTGAAGCATGACGTAATGGGGGGGGTGTTATCTCTTTTGTCAAAAATCAGCTGTTTTTGATTGAACATTAAATGCCTCCAAATAGTATTTAATTCACTTCCCGAGCCCCTGGAAGCATGAAAATCACTTTAAACATGCTAATTTTAGCTCTAACACTGATGATCCACCTACAAATGTGAACTGATGTTCAAAAATAAAACATTTGAAAACTGATCATTTTCCACATTTCTGAAGCATGACGTAATGGGGGGGTGTTATCTCTTTTGTCGAAAATCAGCCGTTTTTGCTCGAACATTAAATGCCTCCAAATGGTATTTAATTAACTTCCCGGGGTGAAGAAACCCTTTTTGAGAACTCAGAGTGAGTAAATTGGCCATTTTCATGCACTTTTAACCATTCCATAAATCTTGTGTTTAGGGCCCCTGGAAGCATGAAAATCACTTTAAACATGCTAATTTTAGCTCTAACACTGATGATCCACCTACAAATGTGAACTGATGTTCAAAAATAAAACATTTGAAAACGGACCATTTTCCACATTTCTGAAGCATGACGTAATGGGGGGTGTTATCTCTTTTGTCAAAAATCAGCTGTTTTTGCTTGAACATTAAATGCCTCCAAATAGTATTTAATTCACTTCCCGAGCCCCTGGAAGCATGAAAATCACTTTAAACATGCTAATTTTAGCTCTAACACTGATGATCCACCTACAAATGTGAACTGACGTTCAAAAATAAAACATTTGAAAACGGACCATTTTCCACATTTCTGAAGCATGGTGTAATGGGGGGGTGTTATCTCTTTTGTCGAAAATCAGCCGTTTTTGCTCGAACATTAAATGCCTCCAAATGGTATTTAATTAACTTCCCGGGGTGAAGAAACCCTTTTTGAGAACTCAGAGTGAGTAAATTGGCCATTTTCATGCACTTTTAACCATTCCATAAATCTTGTGTTTAGGGCCCCTGGAAGCATGAAAATCACTTTAAACATGCTAATTTTAGCTCTAACACTGATGATCCACCTACAAATGTGAACTGACGTTCAAAAATAAAACATTTGAAAACGGACCATTTTCCACATTTCTGAAGCATGACGTAATGGGGGGGTGTTATCTCTTTTGTCAAAAATCAGCTGTTTTTGCTTGAACATTAAATGCCTCCAAATAGTATTTAATTCACTTCCCGAGCCCCTGGAAGCATGAAAATCACTTTAAACATGCTAATTTTAGCTCTAACACTGATGATCCACCTACAAATGTGAACTGACGTTCAAAAATAAAACATTTGAAAACGGACCATTTTCCACATTTCTGAAGCATGACGTAATGGGGGGGTGTTATCTCTTTTGTCGAAAATCAGCCGTTTTTGCTCGAACATTAAATGCCTCCAAATGGTATTTAATTAACTTCCCGGGGTGAAGAAACCCTTTTTGAGAACTCAGAGTGAGTAAATTGGCCATTTTCATGCACTTTTAACCATTCCATAAATCTTGTGTTTAGGGCCCCTGGAAGCATAAAAATCACTTTAAACATGCTAATTTTAGCTCTAACACTGATGATCCACCTACAAATGTGAACTGACGTTCAAAAATAAAACATTTGAAAACGGACCATTTTCCACATTTCTGAAGCATGACGTAATGGGGGGTGTTATCTCTTTTGTCAAAAATCAGCTGTTTTTGCTTGAACATTAAATGCCTCCAAATAGTATTTAATTCACTTCCCGAGCCCCTGGAAGCATGAAAATCACTTTAAACATGCTAATTTTAGCTCTAACACTGATGATCCACCTACAAATGTGAACTGACGTTCAAAAATAAAACATTTGAAAACGGACCATTTTCCACATTTCTGAAGCATGACGTAATGGGGGGGTGTTATCTCTTTTGTCGAAAATCAGCAGTTTTTGCTCGAACATTAAATGCCTCCAAATGGTATTTAATTAACTTCCCGGGGTGAAGAAACCCTTTTTGAGAACTCAGAGTGAGTAAATTGGCCATTTTCATGCACTTTTAACCATTCCATAAATCTTGTGTTTAGGGCCCCTGGAAGCATGAAAATCACTTTAAACATGCTAATTTTAGCTCTAACACTGATGATCCACCTACAAATGTGAACTGACGTTCAAAAATAAAACATTTGAAAACGGACCATTTTCCACATTTCTGAAGCATGACGTAATGGGGGGGTGTTATCTCTTTTGTCGAAAATCAGCCGTTTTTGCTCGAACATTAAATGCCTCCAAATGGTATTTAATTAACTTCCCGGGGTGAAGAAACCCTTTTTGAGAACTCAGAGTGAGTAAATTGGCCATTTTCATGCACTTTTAACCATTCCATAAATCTTGTGTTTAGGGCCCCTGGAAGCATGAAAATCACTTTAAACATGCTAATTTTAGCTCTAACACTGATGATCCACCTACAAATGTGAACTGACGTTCAAAAATAAAACATTTGAAAATGGACCATTTTCCACATTTCTGAAGCATGACGTAATGGGGGGGTGTTATCTCTTTTGTCAAAAATCAGCTGTTTTTGATTGAACATTAAATGCCTCCAAATAGTATTTAATTCACTTCCCGAGCCCCTGGAAGCATGAAAATCACTTTAAACATGCTAATTTTAGCTCTAACACTGATGATCCACCTACAAATGTGAACTGATGTTCAAAAATAAAACATTTGAAAACGGACCATTTTCCACATTTCTGAAGCATGACGTAATAGGGGGGTGTTATCTCTTTTGTCGAAAATCAGCCGTTTTTGCTCGAACATTAAATGCCTCCAAATGGTATTTAATTAACTTCCCGGGGTGAAGAAACCCTTTTTGAGAACTCAGAGTGAGTAAATTGGCCATTTTCATGCACTTTTAACCATTCCATAAATCTTGTGTTTAGGGCCCCTGAAAGCATGAAAATCACTTTAAACATGCTAATTTTAGCTCTAACACTGATGATCCACCTACAAATGTGAACTGACGTTCAAAAATAAAACATTTGAAAACGGACCATTTTCCACATTTCTGAAGCATGACGTAATGGGGGGGTGTTATCTCTTTTGTGGAAAATCAGCCGTTTTTGCTCGGACATTAAATGCCTCCAAATGGTATTTAATTAACTTCCCGGGGTGAAGAAACCCTTTTTGAGAACTCAGAGTGAGTAAATTGGCCATTTTCATGCACTTTTAACCATTCCATAAATCTTGTGTTTAGGGCCCCTGGAAGCATGAAAATCACTTTAAACATGCTAATTTTAGCTCTAACACTGATGATCCACCTACAAATGTGAACTGACGTTCAAAAATAAAACATTTGAAAACGGACCATTTTCCACATTTCTGAAGCATAACGTAATGGGGGGGTGTTATCTCTTTTGTCAAAAATCAGCTGTTTTTGATTGAACATTAAATGCCTCCAAATAGTATTTAATTCACTTCCCGAGCCCCTGGAAGCATGAAAATCACTTTAAACATGCTAATTTTAGCTCTAACACTGATGATCCACCTACAAATGTGAACTGATGTTCAAAAATATAACATTTGAAAACGGACCATTTTCCACCTTTCTGAAGCATGACGTAATGGGGGGGTGTTATCTCTTTTGTCGAAAATCAGCCGTTTTTGCTCGAACATTAAATGCCTCCAAATGGTATTTAATTAACTTCCCGGGGTGAAGAAACCCTTTTTGAGAACTCAGAGTGTGTAAATTGGCCATTTTCATGCACTTTTAACCATTCCATAAATCTTGTGTTTAGGGCCCCTGGAAGCATGAAAATCACTTTAAACATGCTAATTTTAGCTCTAACACTGATGATCCACCTACAAATGTGAACTGACGTTCAAAAATAAAACATTTGAAAACGGACCATTTTCCACATTTCTGAAGCATGACGTAATGGGGGGGGTGTTATCTCTTTTGTCAAAAATCAGCTGTTTTTGCTTGAACATTAAATGCCTCCAAATAGTATTTAATTCACTTCCCGAGCCCCTGGAAGCATGAAAATCACTTTAAACATGCTAATTTTAGCTCTAACACTGATGATCCACCTACAAATGTGAACTGACGTTCAAAAATAAAACATTTGAAAACGGACCATTTTCCACATTTCTGAAGCATGACGTAATGGGGGGATGTTATCTCTTTTGTCGAAAATCAGCTGTTTTTGCTCGAACATTAAATGCCTCCAAATGGTATTTAATTAACTTCCCGGGGTGAAGAAACCCTTTTTGAGAACTCAGAGTGAGTAAATTGGCCATTTTCATGCTCTTTTAACCATTCCATAAATCTTGTGTTTAGGGCCCCTGGAAGCATGAAAATCACTTTAAACATGCTAATTTTAGCTCTAACACTGATGATCCACCTACAAATGTGAACTGACGTTCAAAAATAAAACATTTGAAAACGGACCATTTTCCACATTTCTGAAGCATGACGTAATGGGGGGGGTGTTATCTCTTTTGTCAAAAATCAGCTGTTTTTGATTGAACATTAAATGCCTCCAAATAGTATTTAATTCACTTCCCGAGCCCCTGGAAGCATGAAAATCACTTTAAACATGCTAATTTTAGCTCTAACACTGATGATCCACCTACAAATGTGAACTGATGTTCAAAAATAAAACATTTGAAAACTGATCATTTTCCACATTTCTGAAGCATGACGTAATGGGGGGGTGTTATCTCTTTTGTCGAAAATCAGCCGTTTTTGCTCGAACATTAAATGCCTCCAAATGGTATTTAATTAACTTCCCGGGGTGAAGAAACCCTTTTTGAGAACTCAGAGTGAGTAAATTGGCCATTTTCATGCACTTTTAACCATTCCATAAATCTTGTGTTTAGGGCCCCTGGAAGCATGAAAATCACTTTAAACATGCTAATTTTAGCTCTAACACTGATGATCCACCTACAAATGTGAACTGATGTTCAAAAATAAAACATTTGAAAACGGACCATTTTCCACATTTCTGAAGCATGACGTAATGGGGGGTGTTATCTCTTTTGTCAAAAATCAGCTGTTTTTGCTTGAACATTAAATGCCTCCAAATAGTATTTAATTCACTTCCCGAGCCCCTGGAAGCATGAAAATCACTTTAAACATGCTAATTTTAGCTCTAACACTGATGATCCACCTACAAATGTGAACTGACGTTCAAAAATAAAACATTTGAAAACGGACCATTTTCCACATTTCTGAAGCATGGTGTAATGGGGGGGTGTTATCTCTTTTGTCGAAAATCAGCCGTTTTTGCTCGAACATTAAATGCCTCCAAATGGTATTTAATTAACTTCCCGGGGTGAAGAAACCCTTTTTGAGAACTCAGAGTGAGTAAATTGGCCATTTTCATGCACTTTTAACCATTCCATAAATCTTGTGTTTAGGGCCCCTGGAAGCATGAAAATCACTTTAAACATGCTAATTTTAGCTCTAACACTGATGATCCACCTACAAATGTGAACTGACGTTCAAAAATAAAACATTTGAAAACGGACCATTTTCCACATTTCTGAAGCATGACGTAATGGGGGGGTGTTATCTCTTTTGTCAAAAATCAGCTGTTTTTGCTTGAACATTAAATGCCTCCAAATAGTATTTAATTCACTTCCCGAGCCCCTGGAAGCATGAAAATCACTTTAAACATGCTAATTTTAGCTCTAACACTGATGATCCACCTACAAATGTGAACTGACGTTCAAAAATAAAACATTTGAAAACGGACCATTTTCCACATTTCTGAAGCATGACGTAATGGGGGGGTGTTATCTCTTTTGTCGGAAATCAGCCGTTTTTGCTCGAACATTAAATGCCTCCAAATGGTATTTAATTAACTTCCCGGGGTGAAGAAACCCTTTTTGAGAACTCAGAGTGAGTAAATTGGCCATTTTCATGCACTTTTAACCATTCCATAAATCTTGTGTTTAGGGCCCCTGGAAGCATGAAAATCACTTTAAACATGCTAATTTTAGCTCTAACACTGATGATCCACCTACAAATGTGAACTGACGTTCAAAAATAAAACATTTGAAAACGGACCATTTTCCACATTTCTGAAGCATGACGTAATGGGGGGGTGTTATCTCTTTTGTCAAAAATCAGCTGTTTTTGATTGAACATTAAATGCCTCCAAATAGTATTTAATTCACTTCCCGAGCCCCTGGAAGCATGAAAATCACTTTAAACATGCTAATTTTAGCTCTAACACTGATGATCCACCTACAAATGTGAACTGACGTTCAAAAATAAAACATTTGAAAACGGACCATTTTCCACATTTCTGAAGCATGACGTAATGGGGGGGTGTTATCTCTTTTGTCGAAAATCAGCCGTTTTTTCTCGAACATTAAATGCCTCCAAATGGTATTTAATTAACTTCCCGGGGTGAAGAAACCCTTTTTGAGAACTCAGAGTGAGTAAATTGGCCATTTTCATGCACTTTTAACCATTCCATAAATCTTGTGTTTAGGGCCCCTGGAAGCATGAAAATCACTTTAAACATGCTAATTTTAGCTCTAACACTGATGATCCACCTACAAATGTGAACTGACGTTCAAAAATAAAATATTTGAAAACGGACCATTTTCCACATTTCTGAAGCATGACGTAATGGGGGGGTGTTATCTCTTTTGTCAAAAATCAGCTGTTTTTGCTTGAACATTAAATGCCTCCAAATAGTATTTAATTCACTTCCCGAGCCCCTGGAAGCATGAAAATCACTTTAAACATGCTAATTTTAGCTCTAACACTGATGATCCACCTACAAATGTGAACTGACGTTCAAAAATAAAACATTTGAAAACGGACCATTTTCCACATTTCTGAAGCATGACGTAATGGGGGGGTGTTATCTCTTTTGTCAAAAATCAGCAGTTTTTGCTCGAACATTAAATGCCTCCAAATGGTATTTAATTAACTTCCCGGGTGAAGAAACCCTTTTTGAGAACTCAGAGTGAGTAAATTGGCCATTTTCATGCACTTTTTACCATTCCATAAATCTTGTGTTTAGGGCCCCTGGAAGCATGAAAATCACTTTAAACATGCTAATTTTAGCTCTAACACTGATGATCCACCTACAAATGTGAACTGACGTTCAAAAAAAAAACATTTGAAAACGGACCATTTTCCACATTTCTGAAGCATGACGTAATGGGGGGGTGTTATCTCTTTTGTCAAAAATCAGCTGTTTTTGCTTGAACATTAAATGCCTCCAAATAGTATTTAATTCACTTCCCGAGCCCCTGGAAGCATGAAAATCACTTTAAACATGCTAATTTTAGCTCTAACACTGATGATCCACCTACAAATGTGAACTGACGTTCAAAAATAAAACATTTGAAAACGGACCATTTTCCACATTTCTGAAGCATGACGTAATGGGGGGGTGTTATCTCTTTTGTCGAAAATCAGCCGTTTTTGCTCGAACATTAAATGCCTCCAAATGGTATTTAATTAACTTCCCGGGGTGAAGAAACCCTTTTTGAGAACTCAGAGTGAGTAAATTGGCCATTTTCATGCACTTTTAACCATTCCATAAATCTTGTGTTTAGGGCCCCTGGAAGCATGAAAATCACTTTAAACATGCTAATTTTAGCTCTAACACTGATGATCCACCTACAAATGTGAACTGACGTTCAAAAATAAAACATTTGAAAACGGACCATTTTCCACATTTCTGAAGCATGACGTAATGGGGGGGGGTGTTATCTCTTTTGTCAAAAATCAGCTGTTTTTGCTTGAACATTAAATGCCTCCAAATAGTATTTAATTCACTTCCCGAGCCCCTGGAAGCATGAAAATCACTTTAAACATGCTAATTTTAGCTCTAACACTGATGATCCACCTACAAATGTGAACTGACGTTCAAAAATAAAACATTTGAAAACGGACCATTTTCCACATTTCTGAAGCATGACGTAATGGGGAGGTGTTATCTCTTTTGTCGAAAATCAGCCGTTTTTGCTCGAACATTAAATGCCTCCAAATGGTATTTAATTAACTTCCCGGGGTGAAGAAACCCTTTTTGAGAACTCAGAGTGAGTAAATTGGCCATTTTCATGCACTTTTAACCATTTCATAAATCTTGTGTTTAGGGCCCCTGGAAGCATGAAAATCACTTTAAACATGCTAATTTTAGCTCTAACACTGATGATCCACCTACAAATGTGAACTGACGTTCAAAAATAAAACATTTGAAAACGGACCATTTTCCACATTTCTGAAGCATGACGTAATGGGGGGTGTTATCTCTTTTGTCGAAAATCAGCTGTTTTTGATTGAACATTAAATGCCTCCAAATAGTATTTAATTCACTTCCCGAGCCCCTGGAAGCATGAAAATCACTTTAAACATGCTAATTTTAGCTCTAACACTGATGATCCACCTACAAATGTGAACTGATGTTCAAAAATAAAACATTTGAAAACGGACCATTTTCCACATTTCTGAAGCATGACATAATGGGGGGGTGTTATCTCTTTTGTCGAAAATCAGCCGTTTTTGCTCGAACATTAAATGCCTCCAAATGGTATTTAATTAACTTCCCGGGGTGAAGAAACCCTTTTTGAGAACTCAGAGTGAGTAAATTGGCCATTTTCATGCACTTTCAACCATTCCATAAATCTTGTGTTTAGGGCCCCTGGAAGCATGAAAATCACTTTAAACATGCTAATTTTAGCTCTAACACTGATGATCCACCTACAAATGTGAACTGACGTTCAAAAATAAAACATTTGAAAACGGACCATTTTCCACATTTCTGAAGCATGACGTAATGGGGGGGTGTTATCTCTTTTGTCAAAAATCAGCTGTTTTTGATTGAACATTAAATGCCTACAAATAGTATTTCATTCACTTCCCGAGCCCCTGGAAGCATGAAAATCACTTTAAATATGCTAATTTTAGCTCTAACACTGATGATCCACCTACAAATGTGAACTGACGTTCAAAAATAAAACATTTGAAAACGGACCATTTTCCACATTTCTGAAGCATGACGTAATGGGGGGGTGTTATCTCTTTTGTCGAAAATCAGCAGTTTTTGCTCGAACATTAAATGCCTCCAAATGGTATTTAATTAACTTCCCGGGGTGAAGAAACCCTTTTTGAGAACTCAGAGTGAGTAAATTGGCCATTTTCATGCACTTTTAACCATTCCATAAATCTTGTGTTTAGGGCCCCTGGAAGCATGAAAATCACTTTAAACATGCTAATTTTAGCTCTAACACTGATGATCCACCTACAAATGTGAACTGACGTTCAAAAATAAAACATTTGAAAACGGACCATTTTCCACATTTCTGAAGCATGACGTAATGGGGGGGTGTTATCTCTTTTGTCGAAAATCAGCCGTTTTTGCTCGAACATTAAATGCCTCCAAATGGTATTTAATTAACTTCCCGGGGTGAAGAAACCCTTTTTGAGAACTCAGAGTGAGTAAATTGGCCATTTTCATGCACTTTTAACCATTCCATAAATCTTGTGTTTAGGGCCCCTGGAAGCATGAAAATCACTTTAAACATGCTAATTTTAGCTCTAACACTGAGGATCCACCTACAAATGTGAACTGACGTTCAAAAATAAAACATTTGAAAACGGACCATTTTCCACATTTCTGAAGCATGACGTAATGGGGGGGTGTTATCTCTTTTGTCAAAAACCAGCTGTTTTTGCTTGAACATTAAATGCCTCCAAATAGTATTTAATTCACTTCCCGAGCCCCTGGAAGCATGAAAATCACTTTAAACATGCTAATTTTAGCTCTAACACTGATGATCCACCTACAAATGTGAACTGACGTTCAAAAATAAAACATTTGAAAACTGACCATTTTCCACATTTCTGAAGCATGACGTAATGGGGGGGTGTTATCTCTTTTGTCAAAAATCTGCAGTTTTTGCTCGAACATTAAATGCCTCCAAATGGTATTTAATTAACTTCCCGGGGTGAAGAAACCCTTTTTGAGAACTCAGAGTGAGTAAATTGGCCATTTTCATGCACTTTTAACCATTCCATAAATCTTGTGTTTAGGGCCCCTGGAAGCATGAAAATAACTTTAAACATGCTAATTTTAGCTCTAACACTGATGATCCACCTACAAATGTGAACTGACGTTCAAAAATAAAACATTTGAAAACGGACCATTTTCCACATTTCTGAAGCATAACGTAATGGGGGGGTGTTATCTCTTTTGTCGAAAATCAGCCGTTTTTGCTCGAACATTAAATGCCTCCAAATGGTATTTAATTAACTTCCCGGGGTGAAGAAACCCTTTTTGAGAACTCAGAGTGAGTAAATTGGCCATTTTCATGCACTTTTAACCATTCCATAAATCTTGTGTTTAGGGCCCCTGGAAGCATAAAAATCACTTTAAACATGCTAATTTTAGCTCTAACACTGATGATCCACCTACAAATGTGAACTGACGTTCAAAAATAAAACATTTGAAAACGGACCATTTTCCACATTTCTGAAGCATGACGTAATGGGGGGTGTTATCTCTTTTGTCAAAAATCAGCTGTTTTTGCTTGAACATTAAATGCCTCCAAATAGTATTTAATTCACTTCCCGAGCCCCTGGAAGCATGAAAATCACTTTAAACATGCTAATTTTAGCTCTAACACTGATGATCCACCTACAAATGTGAACTGACGTTCAAAAATAAAACATTTGAAAACGGACCATTTTCCACATTTCTGAAGCATGACGTAATGGGGGGGTGTTATCTCTTTTGTCGAAAATCAGCAGTTTTTGCTCGAACATTAAATGCCTCCAAATGGTATTTAATTAACTTCCCGGGGTGAAGAAACCCTTTTTGAGAACTCAGAGTGAGTAAATTGGCCATTTTCATGCACTTTTAACCATTCCATAAATCTTGTGTTTAGGGCCCCTGGAAGCATGAAAATCACTTTAAACATGCTAATTTTAGCTCTAACACTGATGATCCACCTACAAATGTGAACTGACGTTCAAAAATAAAACATTTGAAAACGGACCATTTTCCACATTTCTGAAGCATGACGTAATGGGGGGGTGTTATCTCTTTTGTCGAAAATCAGCCGTTTTTGCTCGAACATTAAATGCCTCCAAATGGTATTTAATTAACTTCCCGGGGTGAAGAAACCCTTTTTGAGAACTCAGAGTGAGTAAATTGGCCATTTTCATGCACTTTTAACCATTCCATAAATCTTGTGTTTAGGGCCCCTGGAAGCATGAAAATCACTTTAAACATGCTAATTTTAGCTCTAACACTGATGATCCACCTACAAATGTGAACTGACGTTCAAAAATAAAACATTTGAAAATGGACCATTTTCCACATTTCTGAAGCATGACGTAATGGGGGGGTGTTATCTCTTTTGTCAAAAATCAGCTGTTTTTGATTGAACATTAAATGCCTCCAAATAGTATTTAATTCACTTCCCGAGCCCCTGGAAGCATGAAAATCACTTTAAACATGCTAATTTTAGCTCTAACACTGATGATCCACCTACAAATGTGAACTGATGTTCAAAAATAAAACATTTGAAAACGGACCATTTTCCACATTTCTGAAGCATGACGTAATAGGGGGGTGTTATCTCTTTTGTCGAAAATCAGCCGTTTTTGCTCGAACATTAAATGCCTCCAAATGGTATTTAATTAACTTCCCGGGGTGAAGAAACCCTTTTTGAGAACTCAGAGTGAGTAAATTGGCCATTTTCATGCACTTTTAACCATTCCATAAATCTTGTGTTTAGGGCCCCTGAAAGCATGAAAATCACTTTAAACATGCTAATTTTAGCTCTAACACTGATGATCCACCTACAAATGTGAACTGACGTTCAAAAATAAAACATTTGAAAACGGACCATTTTCCACATTTCTGAAGCATGACGTAATGGGGGGGTGTTATCTCTTTTGTGGAAAATCAGCCGTTTTTGCTCGGACATTAAATGCCTCCAAATGGTATTTAATTAACTTCCCGGGGTGAAGAAACCCTTTTTGAGAACTCAGAGTGAGTAAATTGGCCATTTTCATGCACTTTTAACCATTCCATAAATCTTGTGTTTAGGGCCCCTGGAAGCATGAAAATCACTTTAAACATGCTAATTTTAGCTCTAACACTGATGATCCACCTACAAATGTGAACTGACGTTCAAAAATAAAACATTTGAAAACGGACCATTTTCCACATTTCTGAAGCATAACGTAATGGGGGGGTGTTATCTCTTTTGTCAAAAATCAGCTGTTTTTGATTGAACATTAAATGCCTCCAAATAGTATTTAATTCACTTCCCGAGCCCCTGGAAGCATGAAAATCACTTTAAACATGCTAATTTTAGCTCTAACACTGATGATCCACCTACAAATGTGAACTGATGTTCAAAAATAAAACATTTGAAAACGGACCATTTTCCACATTTCTGAAGCATGACGTAATGGGGGGGTGTTATCTCTTTTGTCGAAAATCAGCCGTTTTTGCTCGAACATTAAATGCCTCCAAATGGTATTTAATTAACTTCCCGGGGTGAAGAAACCCTTTTTGAGAACTCAGAGTGAGTAAATTGGCCATTTTCATGCACTTTTAACCATTCCATAAATCTTGTGTTTAGGGCCCCTGGAAGCATGAAAATCACTTTAAACATGCTAATTTTAGCTCTAACACTGATGATCCACCTACAAATGTGAACTGACGTTCAAAAATAAAACATTTGAAAACGGACCATTTTCCACATTTCTGAAGCATAACGTAATGGGGGGGTGTTATCTCTTTTGTCAAAAATCAGCTGTTTTTGATTGAACATTAAATGCCTCCAAATAGTATTTAATTCACTTCCCGAGCCCCTGGAAGCATGAAAATCACTTTAAACATGCTAATTTTAGCTCTAACACTGATGATCCACCTACAAATGTGAACTGATGTTCAAAAATAAAACATTTGAAAACGGACCATTTTCCACATTTCTGAAGCATGACGTAATGGGGGGGTGTTATCTCTTTTGTCGAAAATCAGCCGTTTTTGCTCGAACATTAAATGCCTCCAAATGGTATTTAATTAACTTCCCGGGGTGAAGAAACCCTTTTTGAGAACTCAGAGTGAGTAAATTGGCCATTTTCATGCACTTTTAACCATTCCATAAATCTTGTGTTTAGGGCCCCTGGAAGCATGAAAATCACTTTAAACATGCTAATTTTAGCTCTAACACTGATGATCCACCTACAAATGTGAACTGACGTTCAAAAATAAAACATTTGAAAACGGACCATTTTCCACATTTCTGAAGCATGACGTAATGGGGGGGTGTTATCTCTTTTGTCAAAAATCAGCTGTTTTTGCTTGAACATTAAATGCCTCCAAATAGTATTTAATTCACTTCCCGAGCCCCTGGAAGCATGAAAATCACTTTAAACATGCTAATTTTAGCTCTAACACTGATGATCCACCTACAAATGTGAACTGACGTTCAAAAATAAAACATTTGAAAACGGACCATTTTCCACATTTCTGAAGCATGACGTAATGGGGGGATGTTATCTCTTTTGTCGAAAATCAGCTGTTTTTGCTCGAACATTAAATGCCTCCAAATGGTATTTAATTAACTTCCCGGGGTGAAGAAACCCTTTTTGAGAACTCAGAGTGAGTAAATTGGCCATTTTCATGCTCTTTTAACCATTCCATAAATCTTGTGTTTAGGGCCCCTGGAAGCATGAAAATCACTTTAAACATGCTAATTTTAGCTCTAACACTGATGATCCACCTACAAATGTGAACTGACGTTCAAAAATAAAACATTTGAAAACGGACCATTTTCCACATTTCTGAAGCATGACGTAATGGGGGGGTGTTATCTCTTTTGTCAAAAATCAGCTGTTTTTGATTGAACATTAAATGCCTCCAAATAGTATTTAATTCACTTCCCGAGCCCCTGGAAGCATGAAAATCACTTTAAACATGCTAATTTTAGCTCTAACACTGATGATCCACCTACAAATGTGAACTGATGTTCAAAAATAAAACATTTGAAAACTGACCATTTTCCACATTTCTGAAGCATGGTGTAATGGGGGGGTGTTATCTCTTTTGTCGAAAATCAGCCGTTTTTGCTCGAACATTAAATGCCTCCAAATGGTATTTAATTAACTTCCCGGGGTGAAGAAACCCTTTTTGAGAACTCAGAGTGAGTAAATTGGCCATTTTCATGCACTTTTAACCATTCCATAAATCTTGTGTTTAGGGCCCCTGGAAGCATGAAAATCACTTTAAACATGCTAATTTTAGCTCTAACACTGATGATCCACCTACAAATGTGAACTGACGTTCAAAAATAAAACATTTGAAAACGGACCATTTTCCACATTTCTGAAGCATGACGTAATGGGGGGGTGTTATCTCTTTTGTCAAAAATCAGCTGTTTTTGCTTGAACATTAAATGCCTCCAAATAGTATTTAATTCACTTCCCGAGCCCCTGGAAGCATGAAAATCACTTTAAACATGCTAATTTTAGCTCTAACACTGATGATCCACCTACAAATGTGAACTGACGTTCAAAAATAAAACATTTGAAAACGGACCATTTTCCACATTTCTGAAGCATGACGTAATGGGGGGTGTTATCTCTTTTGTCGAAAATCAGCCGTTTTTGCTCGAACATTAAATGCCTCCAAATGGTATTTAATTAACTTCCCGGGGTGAAGAAACCCTTTTTGAGAACTCAGAGTGAGTAAATTGGCCATTTTCATGCACTTTTAACCATTCCATAAATCTTGTGTTTAGGGCCCCTGGAAGCATGAAAATCACTTTAAACATGCTAATTTTAGCTCTAACACTGATGATCCACCTACAAATGTGAACTGACGTTCAAAAATAAAACATTTGAAAACGGACCATTTTCCACATTTCTGAAGCATGACGTAATGGGGGGGTGTTATCTCTTTTGTCGAAAATCAGCCGTTTTTGCTCGAACATTAAATTCCTCCAAATGGTATTTAATTAACTTCCCGGGGTGAAGAAACCCTTTTTGAGAACTCAGAGTGAGTAAATTGGCCATTTTCATGCACTTTTAAACATTCCATAAATCTTGTGTTTAGGGCCCCTGGAAGCATGAAAATCACTTTAAACATGCTAATTTTAGCTCTAACACTGATGATCCACCTACAAATGTGAACTGACGTTCAAAAATAAAACATTTGAAAATGGACCATTTTCCACATTTCTGAAGCATGACGTAATGGGGGGGTGTTATCTCTTTTGTCAAAAATCAGCTGTTTTTGATTGAACATTAAATGCCTCCAAATAGTATTTAATTCACTTCCCGAGCCCCTGGAAGCATGAAAATCACTTTAAACATGCTAATTTTAGCTCTAACACTGATGATCCACCTACAAATGTGAACTGATGTTCAAAAATAAAACATTTGAAAACGGACCATTTTCCACATTTCTGAAGCATGACGTAATAGGGGGGTGTTATCTCTTTTGTCGAAAATCAGCCGTTTTTGCTCGAACATTAAATGCCTCCAAATGGTATTTAATTAACTTCCCGGGGTGAAGAAACCCTTTTTGAGAACTCAGAGTGAGTAAATTGGCCATTTTCATGCACTTTTAACCATTCCATAAATCTTGTGTTTAGGGCCCCTGAAAGCATGAAAATCACTTTAAACATGCTAATTTTAGCTCTAACACTGATGATCCACCTACAAATGTGAACTGACGTTCAAAAATAAAACATTTGAAAACGGACCATTTTCCACATTTCTGAAGCATGACGTAATGGGGGGGTGTTATCTCTTTTGTGGAAAATCAGCCGTTTTTGCTCGGACATTAAATGCCTCCAAATGGTATTTAATTAACTTCCCGGGGTGAAGAAACCCTTTTTGAGAACTCAGAGTGAGTAAATTGGCCATTTTCATGCACTTTTAACCATTCCATAAATCTTGTGTTTAGGGCCCCTGGAAGCATGAAAATCACTTTAAACATGCTAATTTTAGCTCTAACACTGATGATCCACCTACAAATGTGAACTGACGTTCAAAAATAAAACATTTGAAAACGGACCATTTTCCACATTTCTGAAGCATAACGTAATGGGGGGGTGTTATCTCTTTTGTCAAAAATCAGCTGTTTTTGATTGAACATTAAATGCCTCCAAATAGTATTTAATTCACTTCCCGAGCCCCTGGAAGCATGAAAATCACTTTAAACATGCTAATTTTAGCTCTAACACTGATGATCCACCTACAAATGTGAACTGATGTTCAAAAATAAAACATTTGAAAACGGACCATTTTCCACATTTCTGAAGCATGACGTAATGGGGGGGTGTTATCTCTTTTGTCGAAAATCAGCCGTTTTTGCTCGAACATTAAATGCCTCCAAATGGTATTTAATTAACTTCCCGGGGTGAAGAAACCCTTTTTGAGAACTCAGAGTGAGTAAATTGGCCATTTTCATGCACTTTTAACCATTCCATAAATCTTGTGTTTAGGGCCCCTGGAAGCATGAAAATCACTTTAAACATGCTAATTTTAGCTCTAACACTGATGATCCACCTACAAATGTGAACTGACGTTCAAAAATAAAACATTTGAAAACGGACCATTTTCCACATTTCTGAAGCATGACGTAATGGGGGGGTGTTATCTCTTTTGTCAAAAATCAGCTGTTTTTGCTTGAACATTAAATGCCTCCAAATAGTATTTAATTCACTTCCCGAGCCCCTGGAAGCATGAAAATCACTTTAAACATGCTAATTTTAGCTCTAACACTGATGATCCACCTACAAATGTGAACTGACGTTCAAAAATAAAACATTTGAAAACGGACCATTTTCCACATTTCTGAAGCATGACGTAATGGGGGGATGTTATCTCTTTTGTCGAAAATCAGCTGTTTTTGCTCGAACATTAAATGCCTCCAAATGGTATTTAATTAACTTCCCGGGGTGAAGAAACCCTTTTTGAGAACTCAGAGTGAGTAAATTGGCCATTTTCATGCTCTTTTAACCATTCCATAAATCTTGTGTTTAGGGCCCCTGGAAGCATGAAAATCACTTTAAACATGCTAATTTTAGCTCTAACACTGATGATCCACCTACAAATGTGAACTGACGTTCAAAAATAAAACATTTGAAAATGGACCATTTTCCACATTTCTGAAGCATGACGTAATGGGGGGGTGTTATCTCTTTTGTCAAAAATCAGCTGTTTTTGATTGAACATTAAATGCCTCCAAATAGTATTTAATTCACTTCCCGAGCCCCTGGAAGCATGAAAATCACTTTAAACATGCTAATTTTAGCTCTAACACTGATGATCCACCTACAAATGTGAACTGACGTTCAAAAATAAAACATTTGAAAACGGACCATTTTCCACATTTCTGAAGCATGACGTAATGGGGGGGGTGTTATCTCTTTTGTCGAAAATCAGCCGTTTTTGCTCGAACATTAAATGCCTCCAAATGGTATTTAATTAACTTCCCGGGGTGAAGAAACCCTTTTTGAGAACTCAGAGTGAGTAAATTGGCCATTTTCATGCACTTTTAACCATTCCATAAATCTTGTGTTTAGGGCCCCTGGAAGCATGAAAATCACTTTAAACATGCTAATTTTAGCTCTAACACTGATGATCCACCTACAAATGTGAACTGACGTTCAAAAATAAAACATTTGAAAACGGACCATTTTCCACATTTCTGAAGCATGACGTAATGGGGGGGTGTTATCTCTTTTGTGGAAAATCAGCCGTTTTTGCTCGGACATTAAATGCCTCCAAATGGTATTTAATTAACTTCCCGGGGTGAAGAAACCCTTTTTGAGAACTCAGAGTGAGTAAATTGGCCATTTTCATGCACTTTTAACCATTCCATAAATCTTGTGTTTAGGGCCCCTGGAAGCATGAAAATCACTTTAAACATGCTAATTTTAGCTCTAACACTGATGATCCACCTACAAATGTGAACTGACGTTCAAAAATAAAACATTTGAAAACGGACCATTTTCCACATTTCTGAAGCATAACGTAATGGGGGGGTGTTATCTCTTTTGTCAAAAATCAGCTGTTTTTGATTGAACATTAAATGCCTCCAAATAGTATTTAATTCACTTCCCGAGCCCCTGGAAGCATGAAAATCACTTTAAACATGCTAATTTTAGCTCTAACACTGATGATCCACCTACAAATGTGAACTGATGTTCAAAAATAAAACATTTGAAAACGGACCATTTTCCACATTTCTGAAGCATGACGTAATGGGGGGGTGTTATCTCTTTTGTCGAAAATCAGCCGTTTTTGCTCGAACATTAAATGCCTCCAAATGGTATTTAATTAACTTCCCGGGGTGAAGAAACCCTTTTTGAGAACTCAGAGTGAGTAAATTGGCCATTTTCATGCACTTTTAACCATTCCATAAATCTTGTGTTTAGGGCCCCTGGAAGCATGAAAATCACTTTAAACATGCTAATTTTAGCTCTAACACTGATGATCCACCTACAAATGTGAACTGACGTTCAAAAATAAAACATTTGAAAACGGACCATTTTCCACATTTCTGAAGCATGACGTAATGGGGGGGTGTTATCTCTTTTGTCAAAAATCAGCTGTTTTTGCTTGAACATTAAATGCCTCCAAATAGTATTTAATTCACTTCCCGAGCCCCTGGAAGCATGAAAATCACTTTAAACATGCTAATTTTAGCTCTAACACTGATGATCCACCTACAAATGTGAACTGACGTTCAAAAATAAAACATTTGAAAACGGACCATTTTCCACATTTCTGAAGCATGACGTAATGGGGGGATGTTATCTCTTTTGTCGAAAATCAGCTGTTTTTGCTCGAACATTAAATGCCTCCAAATGGTATTTAATTAACTTCCCGGGGTGAAGAAACCCTTTTTGAGAACTCAGAGTGAGTAAATTGGCCATTTTCATGCTCTTTTAACCATTCCATAAATCTTGTGTTTAGGGCCCCTGGAAGCATGAAAATCACTTTAAACATGCTAATTTTAGCTCTAACACTGATGATCCACCTACAAATGTGAACTGACGTTCAAAAATAAAACATTTGAAAATGGACCATTTTCCACATTTCTGAAGCATGACGTAATGGGGGGGTGTTATCTCTTTTGTCAAAAATCAGCTGTTTTTGATTGAACATTAAATGCCTCCAAATAGTATTTAATTCACTTCCCGAGCCCCTGGAAGCATGAAAATCACTTTAAACATGCTAATTTTAGCTCTAACACTGATGATCCACCTACAAATGTGAACTGATGTTCAAAAATAAAACATTTGAAAACGGACCATTTTCCACATTTCTGAAGCATGACGTAATAGGGGGGTGTTATCTCTTTTGTCGAAAATCAGCCGTTTTTGCTCGAACATTAAATGCCTCCAAATGGTATTTAATTAACTTCCCGGGGTGAAGAAACCCTTTTTGAGAACTCAGAGTGAGTAAATTGGCCATTTTCATGCACTTTTAACCATTCCATAAATCTTGTGTTTAGGGCCCCTGAAAGCATGAAAATCACTTTAAACATGCTAATTTTAGCTCTAACACTGATGATCCACCTACAAATGTGAACTGACGTTCAAAAATAAAACATTTGAAAACGGACCATTTTCCACATTTCTGAAGCATGACGTAATGGGGGGGTGTTATCTCTTTTGTGGAAAATCAGCCGTTTTTGCTCGGACATTAAATGCCTCCAAATGGTATTTAATTAACTTCCCGGGGTGAAGAAACCCTTTTTGAGAACTCAGAGTGAGTAAATTGGCCATTTTCATGCACTTTTAACCATTCCATAAATCTTGTGTTTAGGGCCCCTGGAAGCATGAAAATCACTTTAAACATGCTAATTTTAGCTCTAACACTGATGATCCACCTACAAATGTGAACTGACGTTCAAAAATAAAACATTTGAAAACGGACCATTTTCCACATTTCTGAAGCATAACGTAATGGGGGGGTGTTATCTCTTTTGTCAAAAATCAGCTGTTTTTGATTGAACATTAAATGCCTCCAAATAGTATTTAATTCACTTCCCGAGCCCCTGGAAGCATGAAAATCACTTTAAACATGCTAATTTTAGCTCTAACACTGATGATCCACCTACAAATGTGAACTGATGTTCAAAAATAAAACATTTGAAAACGGACCATTTTCCACATTTCTGAAGCATGACGTAATGGGGGGGTGTTATCTCTTTTGTCGAAAATCAGCCGTTTTTGCTCGAACATTAAATGCCTCCAAATGGTATTTAATTAACTTCCCGGGGTGAAGAAACCCTTTTTGAGAACTCAGAGTGAGTAAATTGGCCATTTTCATGCACTTTTAACCATTCCATAAATCTTGTGTTTAGGGCCCCTGGAAGCATGAAAATCACTTTAAACATGCTAATTTTAGCTCTAACACTGATGATCCACCTACAAATGTGAACTGACGTTCAAAAATAAAACATTTGAAAACGGACCATTTTCCACATTTCTGAAGCATGACGTAATGGGGGGGTGTTATCTCTTTTGTCAAAAATCAGCTGTTTTTGCTTGAACATTAAATGCCTCCAAATAGTATTTAATTCACTTCCCGAGCCCCTGGAAGCATGAAAATCACTTTAAACATGCTAATTTTAGCTCTAACACTGATGATCCACCTATAAATGTGAACTGACGTTCAAAAATAAAACATTTGAAAACGGACCATTTTCCACATTTCTGAAGCATGACGTAATGGGGGGATGTTATCTCTTTTGTCGAAAATCAGCTGTTTTTGCTCGAACATTAAATGCCTCCAAATGGTATTTAATTAACTTCCCGGGGTGAAGAAACCCTTTTTGAGAACTCAGAGTGAGTAAATTGGCCATTTTCATGCTCTTTTAACCATTCCATAAATCTTGTGTTTAGGGCCCCTGGAAGCATGAAAATCACTTTAAACATGCTAATTTTAGCTCTAACACTGATGATCCACCTACAAATGTGAACTGACGTTCAAAAATAAAACATTTGAAAACGGACCATTTTCCACATTTCTGAAGCATGACGTAATGGGGGGGTGTTATCTCTTTTGTCAAAAATCAGCTGTTTTTGATTGAACATTAAATGCCTCCAAATAGTATTTAATTCACTTCCCGAGCCCCTGGAAGCATGAAAATCACTTTAAACATGCTAATTTTAGCTCTAACACTGATGATCCACCTACAAATGTGAACTGATGTTCAAAAATAAAACATTTGAAAACTGACCATTTTCCACATTTCTGAAGCATGGTGTAATGGGGGGGTGTTATCTCTTTTGTCGAAAATCAGCCGTTTTTGCTCGAACATTAAATGCCTCCAAATGGTATTTAATTAACTTCCCGGGGTGAAGAACCCCTTTTTGAGAACTCAGAGTGAGTAAATTGGCCATTTTCATGCACTTTTAACCATTCCATAAATCTTGTGTTTAGGGCCCCTGGAAGCATGAAAATCACTTTAAACATGCTAATTTTAGCTCTAACACTGATGATCCACCTACAAATGTGAACTGACGTTCAAAAATAAAACATTTGAAAACGGACCATTTTCCACATTTCTGAAGCATGACGTAATGGGGGGGTGTTATCTCTTTTGTCAAAAATCAGCTGTTTTTGCTTGAACATTAAATGCCTCCAAATAGTATTTAATTCACTTCCCGAGCCCCTGGAAGCATGAAAATCACTTTAAACATGCTAATTTTAGCTCTAACACTGATGATCCACCTACAAATGTGAACTGACGTTCAAAAATAAAACATTTGAAAACGGACCATTTTCCACATTTCTGAAGCATGACGTAATGGGGGGGTGTTATCTCTTTTGTCGAAAATCAGCCGTTTTTGCTCGAACATTAAATGCCTCCAAATGGTATTTAATTAACTTCCCGGGGTGAAGAAACCCTTTTTGAGAACTCAGAGTGAGTAAATTGGCCATTTTCATGCACTTTAAACCATTCCATAAATCTTGTGTTTAGGGCCCCTGGAAGCATGAAAATCACTTTAAACATGCTAATTTTAGCTCTAACACTGATGATCCACCTACAAATGTGAACTGACGTTCAAAAATAAAACATTTGAAAACGGACCATTTTCCACATTTCTGAAGCATGACGTAATGGGGGGGGTGTTATCTCTTTTGTCGAAAATCAGCCGTTTTTGCTCGAACATTAAATGCCTCCAAATGGTATTTAATTAACTTCCCGGGGTGAAGAAACCCTTTTTGAGAACTCAGAGTGAGTAAATTGGCCATTTTCATGCACTTTTAACCATTCCATAAATCTTGTGTTTAGGGCCCCTGGAAGCATGAAAATCACTTTAAACATGCTAATTTTAGCTCTAACACTGATGATCCACCTACAAATGTGAACTGACGTTCAAAAATAAAACATTTGAAAATGGACCATTTTCCACATTTCTGAAGCATGACGTAATGGGGGGGTGTTATCTCTTTTGTCAAAAATCAGCTGTTTTTGATTGAACATTAAATGCCTCCAAATAGTATTTAATTCACTTCCCGAGCCCCTGGAAGCATGAAAATCACTTTAAACATGCTAATTTTAGCTCTAACACTGATGATCCACCTACAAATGTGAACTGATGTTCAAAAATAAAACATTTGAAAACGGACCATTTTCCACATTTCTGAAGCATGACGTAATAGGGGGGTGTTATCTCTTTTGTCGAAAATCAGCCGTTTTTGCTCGAACATTAAATGCCTCCAAATGGTATTTAATTAACTTCCCGGGGTGAAGAAACCCTTTTTGAGAACTCAGAGTGAGTAAATTGGCCATTTTCATGCACTTTTAACCATTCCATAAATCTTGTGTTTAGGGCCCCTGAAAGCATGAAAATCACTTTAAACATGCTAATTTTAGCTCTAACACTGATGATCCACCTACAAATGTGAACTGACGTTCAAAAATAAAACATTTGAAAACGGACCATTTTCCACATTTCTGAAGCATGACGTAATGGGGGGGTGTTATCTCTTTTGTGGAAAATCAGCCGTTTTTGCTCGGACATTAAATGCCTCCAAATGGTATTTAATTAACTTCCCGGGGTGAAGAAACCCTTTTTGAGAACTCAGAGTGAGTAAATTGGCCATTTTCATGCACTTTTAACCATTCCATAAATCTTGTGTTTAGGGCCCCTGGAAGCATGAAAATCACTTTAAACATGCTAATTTTAGCTCTAACACTGATGATCCACCTACAAATGTGAACTGACGTTCAAAAATAAAACATTTGAAAACGGACCATTTTCCACATTTCTGAAGCATAACGTAATGGGGGGGTGTTATCTCTTTTGTCAAAAATCAGCTGCTTTTGATTGAACATTAAATGCCTCCAAATAGTATTTAATTCACTTCCCGAGCCCCTGGAAGCATGAAAATCACTTTAAACATGCTAATTTTAGCTCTAACACTGATGATCCACCTACAAATGTGAACTGATGTTCAAAAATAAAACATTTGAAAACGGACCATTTTCCACATTTCTGAAGCATGACGTAATGGGGGGGTGTTATCTCTTTTGTCGAAAATCAGCCGTTTTTGCTCGAACATTAAATGCCTCCAAATGGTATTTAATTAACTTCCCGGGGTGAAGAAACCCTTTTTGAGAACTCAGAGTGAGTAAATTGGCCATTTTCATGCACTTTTAACCATTCCATAAATCTTGTGTTTAGGGCCCCTGGAAGCATGAAAATCACTTTAAACATGCTAATTTTAGCTCTAACACTGATGATCCACCTACAAATGTGAACTGACGTTCAAAAATAAAACATTTGAAAACGGACCATTTTCCACATTTCTGAAGCATGACGTAATGGGGGGGTGTTATCTCTTTTGTCAAAAATCAGCTGTTTTTGCTTGAACATTAAATGCCTCCAAATAGTATTTAATTCACTTCCCGAGCCCCTGGAAGCATGAAAATCACTTTAAACATGCTAATTTTAGCTCTAACACTGATGATCCACCTACAAATGTGAACTGACGTTCAAAAATAAAACATTTGAAAACGGACCATTTTCCACATTTCTGAAGCATGACGTAATGGGGGGATGTTATCTCTTTTGTCGAAAATCAGCTGTTTTTGCTCGAACATTAAATGCCTCCAAATGGTATTTAATTAACTTCCCGGGGTGAAGAAACCCTTTTTGAGAACTCAGAGTGAGTAAATTGGCCATTTTCATGCTCTTTTAACCATTCCATAAATCTTGTGTTTAGGGCCCCTGGAAGCATGAAAATCACTTTAAACATGCTAATTTTAGCTCTAACACTGATGATCCACCTACAAATGTGAACTGACGTTCAAAAATAAAACATTTGAAAACGGACCATTTTCCACATTTCTGAAGCATGACGTAATGGGGGGGTGTTATCTCTTTTGTCAAAAATCAGCTGTTTTTGATTGAACATTAAATGCCTCCAAATAGTATTTAATTCACTTCCCGAGCCCCTGGAAGCATGAAAATCACTTTAAACATGCTAATTTTAGCTCTAACACTGATGATCCACCTACAAATGTGAACTGATGTTCAAAAATAAAACATTTGAAAACGGACCATTTTCCACATTTCTGAAGCATGACGTAATGGGGGGGTGTTATCTCTTTTGTCGAAAATCAGCCGTTTTTGCTCGAACATTAAATGCCTCCAAATGGTATTTAATTAACTTCCCGGGGTGAAGAAACCCTTTTTGAGAACTCAGAGTGAGTAAATTGGCCATTTTCATGCACTTTTAACCATTCCATAAATCTTGTGTTTAGGGCCCCTGGAAGCATGAAAATCACTTTAAACATGCTAATTTTAGCTCTAACACTGATGATCCACCTACAAATGTGAACTGATGTTCAAAAATAAAACATTTGAAAACGGACCATTTTCCACATTTCTGAAGCATGACGTAATGGGGGGTGTTATCTCTTTTGTCAAAAATCAGCTGTTTTTGCTTGAACATTAAATGCCTCCAAATAGTATTTAATTCACTTCCCGAGCCCCTGGAAGCATGAAAATCACTTTAAACATGCTAATTTTAGCTCTAACACTGATGATCCACCTACAAATGTGAACTGACGTTCAAAAATAAAACATTTGAAAACGGACCATTTTCCACATTTCTGAAGCATGGTGTAATGGGGGGGTGTTATCTCTTTTGTCGAAAATCAGCCGTTTTTGCTCGAACATTAAATGCCTCCAAATGGTATTTAATTAACTTCCCGGGGTGAAGAAACCCTTTTTGAGAACTCAGAGTGAGTAAATTGGCCATTTTCATGCACTTTTAACCATTCCATAAATCTTGTGTTTAGGGCCCCTGGAAGCATGAAAATCACTTTAAACATGCTAATTTTAGCTCTAACACTGATGATCCACCTACAAATGTGAACTGACGTTCAAAAATAAAACATTTGAAAACGGACCATTTTCCACATTTCTGAAGCATGACGTAATGGGGGGGTGTTATCTCTTTTGTCAAAAATCAGCTGTTTTTGCTTGAACATTAAATGCCTCCAAATAGTATTTAATTCACTTCCCGAGCCCCTGGAAGCATGAAAATCACTTTAAACATGCTAATTTTAGCTCTAACACTGATGATCCACCTACAAATGTGAACTGACGTTCAAAAATAAAACATTTGAAAACGGACCATTTTCCACATTTCTGAAGCATGACGTAATGGGGGGGTGTTATCTCTATTGTCGAAAATCAGCCGTTTTTGCTCGAACATTAAATGCCTCCAAATGGTATTTAATTAACTTCCCGGGGTGAAGAAACCCTTTTTGAGAACTCAGAGTGAGTAAATTGGCCATTTTCATGCACTTTTAACCATTCCATAAATCTTGTGTTTAGGGCCCCTGGAAGCATGAAAATCACTTTAAACATGCTAATTTTAGCTCTAACACTGATGATCCACCTACAAATGTGAACTGACGTTCAAAAATAAAACATTTGAAAACGGACCATTTTCCACATTTCTGAAGCATGACGTAATGGGGGGGTGTTATCTCTTTTGTCAAAAATCAGCTGTTTTTGATTGAACATTAAATGCCTCCAAATAGTATTTAATTCACTTCCCGAGCCCCTGGAAGCATGAAAATCACTTTAAACATGCTAATTTTAGCTCTAACACTGATGATCCACCTACAAATGTGAACTGACGTTCAAAAATAAAACATTTGAAAATGGACCATTTTCCACATTTCTGAAGCATGACGTAATGGGGGGGTGTTATCTCTTTTGTCGAAAATCAGCCGTTTTTGCTCGAACATTAAATGCCTCCAAATGGTATTTAATTAACTTCCCGGGGTGAAGAAACCCTTTTTGAGAACTCAGAGTGAGTAAATTGGCCATTTTCATGCACTTTTAACCATTCCATAAATCTTGTGTTTAGGGCCCCTGGAAGCATGAAAATCACTTTAAACATGCTAATTTTAGCTCTAACACTGATGATCCACCTACAAATGTGAACTGACGTTCAAAAATAAAATATTTGAAAACGGACCATTTTCCACATTTCTGAAGCATGACGTAATGGGGGGGTGTTATCTCTTTTGTCAAAAATCAGCTGTTTTTGCTTGAACATTAAATGCCTCCAAATAGTATTTAATTCACTTCCCGAGCCCCTGGAAGCATGAAAATCACTTTAAACATGCTAATTTTAGCTCTAACACTGATGATCCACCTACAAATGTGAACTGACGTTCAAAAATAAAACATTTGAAAACGGACCATTTTCCACATTTCTGAAGCATGACGTAATGGGGGGGTGTTATCTCTTTTGTCAAAAATCAGCAGTTTTTGCTCGAACATTAAATGCCTCCAAATGGTATTTAATTAACTTCCCGGGTGAAGAAACCCTTTTTGAGAACTCAGAGTGAGTAAATTGGCCATTTTCATGCACTTTTTACCATTCCATAAATCTTGTGTTTAGGGCCCCTGGAAGCATGAAAATCACTTTAAACATGCTAATTTTAGCTCTAACACTGATGATCCACCTACAAATGTGAACTGACGTTCAAAAAAAAAACATTTGAAAACGGACCATTTTCCACATTTCTGAAGCATGACGTAATGGGGGGGTGTTATCTCTTTTGTCAAAAATCAGCTGTTTTTGCTTGAACATTAAATGCCTCCAAATAGTATTTAATTCACTTCCCGAGCCCCTGAAAGCATGAAAATCACTTTAAACATGCTAATTTTAGCTCTAACACTGATGATCCACCTACAAATGTGAACTGACGTTCAAAAATAAAACATTTGAAAACGGACCATTTTCCACATTTCTGAAGCATGACGTAATGGGGGGGTGTTATCTCTTTTGTCGAAAATCAGCCGTTTTTGCTCGAACATTAAATGCCTCCAAATGGTATTTAATTAACTTCCCGGGGTGAAGAAACCCTTTTTGAGAACTCAGAGTGAGTAAATTGGCCATTTTCATGCACTTTTAACCATTCCATAAATCTTGTGTTTAGGGCCCCTGGAAGCATGAAAATCACTTTAAACATGCTAATTTTAGCTCTAACACTGATGATCCACCTACAAATGTGAACTGACGTTCAAAAATAAAACATTTGAAAACGGACCATTTTCCACATTTCTGAAGCATGACGTAATGGGGGGGGTGTTATCTCTTTTGTCAAAAATCAGCTGTTTTTGCTTGAACATTAAATGCCTCCAAATAGTATTTAATTCACTTCCCGAGCCCCTGGAAGCATGAAAATCACTTTAAACATGCTAATTTTAGCTCTAACACTGATGATCCACCTACAAATGTGAACTGACGTTCAAAAATAAAACATTTGAAAACGGACCATTTTCCACATTTCTGAAGCATGACGTAATGGGGAGGTGTTATCTCTTTTGTCGAAAATCAGCCGTTTTTGCTCGAACATTAAATGCCTCCAAATGGTATTTAATTAACTTCCCGGGGTGAAGAAACCCTTTTTGAGAACTCAGAGTGAGTAAATTGGCCATTTTCATGCACTTTTAACCATTCCATAAATCTTGTGTTTAGGGCCCCTGGAAGCATGAAAATCACTTTAAACATGCTAATTTTAGCTCTAACACTGATGATCCACCTACAAATGTGAACTGACGTTCAAAAATAAAACATTTGAAAACGGACCATTTTCCACATTTCTGAAGCGTGACGTAATGGGGGGTGTTATCTCTTTTGTCGAAAATCAGCTGTTTTTGATTGAACATTAAATGCCTCCAAATAGTATTTAATTCACTTCCCGAGCCCCTGGAAGCATGAAAATCACTTTAAACATGCTAATTTTAGCTCTAACACTGATGATCCACCTACAAATGTGAACTGATGTTCAAAAATAAAACATTTGAAAACGGACCATTTTCCACATTTCTGAAGCATGACGTAATGGGGGGGTGTTATCTCTTTTGTCGAAAATCAGCCGTTTTTGCTCGAACATTAAATGCCTCCAAATGGTATTTAATTAACTTCCCGGGGTGAAGAAACCCTTTTTGAGAACTCAGAGTGAGTAAATTGGCCATTTTCATGCACTTTTAACCATTCCATAAATCTTGTGTTTAGGGCCCCTGGAAGCATGAAAATCACTTTAAACATGCTAATTTTAGCTCTAACACTGATGATCCACCTACAAATGTGAACTGACGTTCAAAAATAAAACATTTGAAAACGGACCATTTTCCACATTTCTGAAGCATGACGTAATGGGGGGGTGTTATCTCTTTTGTCAAAAATCAGCTGTTTTTGCTTGAACATTAAATGCCTCCAAATAGTATTTAATTCACTTCCCGAGCCCCTGGAAGCATGAAAATCACTTTAAACATGCTAATTTTAGCTCTAACACTGATGATCCACCTACAAATGTGAACTGACGTTCAAAAATAAAACATTTGAAAACGGACCATTTTCCACATTTCTGAAGCATGACGTAATGGGGGGATGTTATCTCTTTTGTCGAAAATCAGCTGTTTTTGCTCGAACATTAAATGCCTCCAAATGGTATTTAATTAACTTCCCGGGGTGAAGAAACCCTTTTTGAGAACTCAGAGTGAGTAAATTGGCCATTTTCATGCTCTTTTAACCATTCCATAAATCTTGTGTTTAGGGCCCCTGGAAGCATGAAAATCACTTTAAACATGCTAATTTTAGCTCTAACACTGATGATCCACCTACAAATGTGAACTGACGTTCAAAAATAAAACATTTGAAAATGGACCATTTTCCACATTTCTGAAGCATGACGTAATGGGGGGGTGTTATCTCTTTTGTCAAAAATCAGCTGTTTTTGATTGAACATTAAATGCCTCCAAATAGTATTTAATTCACTTCCCGAGCCCCTGGAAGCATGAAAATCACTTTAAACATGCTAATTTTAGCTCTAACACTGATGATCCACCTACAAATGTGAACTGATGTTCAAAAATAAAACATTTGAAAACGGACCATTTTCCACATTTCTGAAGCATGACGTAATAGGGGGGTGTTATCTCTTTTGTCGAAAATCAGCCGTTTTTGCTCGAACATTAAATGCCTCCAAATGGTATTTAATTAACTTCCCGGGGTGAAGAAACCCTTTTTGAGAACTCAGAGTGAGTAAATTGGCCATTTTCATGCACTTTTAACCATTCCATAAATCTTGTGTTTAGGGCCCCTGAAAGCATGAAAATCACTTTAAACATGCTAATTTTAGCTCTAACACTGATGATCCACCTACAAATGTGAACTGACGTTCAAAAATAAAACATTTGAAAACGGACCATTTTCCACATTTCTGAAGCATGACGTAATGGGGGGGTGTTATCTCTTTTGTGGAAAATCAGCCGTTTTTGCTCGGACATTAAATGCCTCCAAATGGTATTTAATTAACTTCCCGGGGTGAAGAAACCCTTTTTGAGAACTCAGAGTGAGTAAATTGGCCATTTTCATGCACTTTTAACCATTCCATAAATCTTGTGTTTAGGGCCCCTGGAAGCATGAAAATCACTTTAAACATGCTAATTTTAGCTCTAACACTGATGATCCACCTACAAATGTGAACTGACGTTCAAAAATAAAACATTTGAAAACGGACCATTTTCCACATTTCTGAAGCATAACGTAATGGGGGGGTGTTATCTCTTTTGTCAAAAATCAGCTGTTTTTGATTGAACATTAAATGCCTCCAAATAGTATTTAATTCACTTCCCGAGCCCCTGGAAGCATGAAAATCACTTTAAACATGCTAATTTTAGCTCTAACACTGATGATCCACCTACAAATGTGAACTGATGTTCAAAAATAAAACATTTGAAAACGGACCATTTTCCACATTTCTGAAGCATGACGTAATGGGGGGGTGTTATCTCTTTTGTCGAAAATCAGCCGTTTTTGCTCGAACATTAAATGCCTCCAAATGGTATTTAATTAACTTCCCGGGGTGAAGAAACCCTTTTTGAGAACTCAGAGTGAGTAAATTGGCCATTTTCATGCACTTTTAACCATTCCATAAATCTTGTGTTTAGGGCCCCTGGAAGCATGAAAATCACTTTAAACATGCTAATTTTAGCTCTAACACTGATGATCCACCTACAAATGTGAACTGACGTTCAAAAATAAAACATTTGAAAACGGACCATTTTCCACATTTCTGAAGCATGACGTAATGGGGGGGTGTTATCTCTTTTGTCAAAAATCAGCTGTTTTTGCTTGAACATTAAATGCCTCCAAATAGTATTTAATTCACTTCCCGAGCCCCTGGAAGCATGAAAATCACTTTAAACATGCTAATTTTAGCTCTAACACTGATGATCCACCTATAAATGTGAACTGACGTTCAAAAATAAAACATTTGAAAACGGACCATTTTCCACATTTCTGAAGCATGACGTAATGGGGGGATGTTATCTCTTTTGTCGAAAATCAGCTGTTTTTGCTCGAACATTAAATGCCTCCAAATGGTATTTAATTAACTTCCCGGGGTGAAGAAACCCTTTTTGAGAACTCAGAGTGAGTAAATTGGCCATTTTCATGCTCTTTTAACCATTCCATAAATCTTGTGTTTAGGGCCCCTGGAAGCATGAAAATCACTTTAAACATGCTAATTTTAGCTCTAACACTGATGATCCACCTACAAATGTGAACTGACGTTCAAAAATAAAACATTTGAAAACGGACCATTTTCCACATTTCTGAAGCATGACGTAATGGGGGGGTGTTATCTCTTTTGTCAAAAATCAGCTGTTTTTGATTGAACATTAAATGCCTCCAAATAGTATTTAATTCACTTCCCGAGCCCCTGGAAGCATGAAAATCACTTTAAACATGCTAATTTTAGCTCTAACACTGATGATCCACCTACAAATGTGAACTGATGTTCAAAAATAAAACATTTGAAAACTGACCATTTTCCACATTTCTGAAGCATGGTGTAATGGGGGGGTGTTATCTCTTTTGTCGAAAATCAGCCGTTTTTGCTCGAACATTAAATGCCTCCAAATGGTATTTAATTAACTTCCCGGGGTGAAGAACCCCTTTTTGAGAACTCAGAGTGAGTAAATTGGCCATTTTCATGCACTTTTAACCATTCCATAAATCTTGTGTTTAGGGCCCCTGGAAGCATGAAAATCACTTTAAACATGCTAATTTTAGCTCTAACACTGATGATCCACCTACAAATGTGAACTGACGTTCAAAAATAAAACATTTGAAAACGGACCATTTTCCACATTTCTGAAGCATGACGTAATGGGGGGGTGTTATCTCTTTTGTCAAAAATCAGCTGTTTTTGCTTGAACATTAAATGCCTCCAAATAGTATTTAATTCACTTCCCGAGCCCCTGGAAGCATGAAAATCACTTTAAACATGCTAATTTTAGCTCTAACACTGATGATCCACCTACAAATGTGAACTGACGTTCAAAAATAAAACATTTGAAAACGGACCATTTTCCACATTTCTGAAGCATGACGTAATGGGGGGGTGTTATCTCTTTTGTCGAAAATCAGCCGTTTTTGCTCGAACATTAAATGCCTCCAAATGGTATTTAATTAACTTCCCGGGGTGAAGAAACCCTTTTTGAGAACTCAGAGTGAGTAAATTGGCCATTTTCATGCACTTTTAACCATTCCATAAATCTTGTGTTTAGGGCCCCTGGAAGCATGAAAATCACTTTAAACATGCTAATTTTAGCTCTAACACTGATGATCCACCTACAAATGTGAACTGACGTTCAAAAATAAAACATTTGAAAACGGACCATTTTCCACATTTCTGAAGCATGACGTAATGGGGGGGGTGTTATCTCTTTTGTCGAAAATCAGCCGTTTTTGCTCGAACATTAAATGCCTCCAAATGGTATTTAATTAACTTCCCGGGGTGAAGAAACCCTTTTTGAGAACTCAGAGTGAGTAAATTGGCCATTTTCATGCACTTTTAACCATTCCATAAATCTTGTGTTTAGGGCCCCTGGAAGCATGAAAATCACTTTAAACATGCTAATTTTAGCTCTAACACTGATGATCCACCTACAAATGTGAACTGACGTTCAAAAATAAAACATTTGAAAACGGACCATTTTCCACATTTCTGAAGCATAACGTAATGGGGGGGTGTTATCTCTTTTGTCAAAAATCAGCTGCTTTTGATTGAACATTAAATGCCTCCAAATAGTATTTAATTCACTTCCCGAGCCCCTGGAAGCATGAAAATCACTTTAAACATGCTAATTTTAGCTCTAACACTGATGATCCACCTACAAATGTGAACTGATGTTCAAAAATAAAACATTTGAAAACGGACCATTTTCCACATTTCTGAAGCATGACGTAATGGGGGGGTGTTATCTCTTTTGTCGAAAATCAGCCGTTTTTGCTCGAACATTAAATGCCTCCAAATGGTATTTAATTAACTTCCCGGGGTGAAGAAACCCTTTTTGAGAACTCAGAGTGAGTAAATTGGCCATTTTCATGCACTTTTAACCATTCCATAAATCTTGTGTTTAGGGCCCCTGGAAGCATGAAAATCACTTTAAACATGCTAATTTTAGCTCTAACACTGATGATCCACCTACAAATGTGAACTGACGTTCAAAAATAAAACATTTGAAAACGGACCATTTTCCACATTTCTGAAGCATGACGTAATGGGGGGGTGTTATCTCTTTTGTCAAAAATCAGCTGTTTTTGCTTGAACATTAAATGCCTCCAAATAGTATTTAATTCACTTCCCGAGCCCCTGGAAGCATGAAAATCACTTTAAACATGCTAATTTTAGCTCTAACACTGATGATCCACCTACAAATGTGAACTGATGTTCAAAAATAAAACATTTGAAAACTGACCATTTTCCACATTTCTGAAGCATGACGTAATGGGGGGGTGTTATCTCTTTTGTCGAAAATCAGCCGTTTTTGCTCGAACATTAAATGCCTCCAAATGGTATTTAATTAACTTCCCGGGGTGAAGAAACCCTTTTTGAGAACTCAGAGTGAGTAAATTGGCCATTTTCATGCACTTTTAACCATTCCATAAATCTTGTGTTTAGGGCCCCTGGAAGCATGAAAATCACTTTAAACATGCTAATTTTAGCTCTAACACTGATGATCCACCTACAAATGTGAACTGATGTTCAAAAATAAAACATTTGAAAACGGACCATTTTCCACATTTCTGAAGCATGACGTAATGGGGGGTGTTATCTCTTTTGTCAAAAATCAGCTGTTTTTGCTTGAACATTAAATGCCTCCAAATAGTATTTAATTCACTTCCCGAGCCCCTGGAAGCATGAAAATCACTTTAAACATGCTAATTTTAGCTCTAACACTGATGATCCACCTACAAATGTGAACTGACGTTCAAAAATAAAACATTTGAAAACGGACCATTTTCCACATTTCTGAAGCATGGTGTAATGGGGGGGTGTTATCTCTTTTGTCGAAAATCAGCCGTTTTTGCTCAAACATTAAATGCCTCCAAATGGTATTTAATTAACTTCCCGGGGTGAAGAAACCCTTTTTGAGAACTCAGAGTGAGTAAATTGGCCATTTTCATGCACTTTTAACCATTCCATAAATCTTGTGTTTAGGGCCCCTGGAAGCATGAAAATCACTTTAAACATGCTAATTTTAGCTCTAACACTGATGATCCACCTACAAATGTGAACTGACGTTCAAAAATAAAACATTTGAAAACGGACCATTTTCCACATTTCTGAAGCATGACGTAATGGGGGGGTGTTATCTCTTTTGTCAAAAATCAGCTGTTTTTGCTTGAACATTAAATGCCTCCAAATAGTATTTAATTCACTTCCCGAGCCCCTGGAAGCATGAAAATCACTTTAAACATGCTAATTTTAGCTCTAACACTGATGATCCACCTACAAATGTGAACTGACGTTCAAAAATAAAACATTTGAAAACGGACCATTTTCCACATTTCTGAAGCATGACGTAATGGGGGGGTGTTATCTCTATTGTCGAAAATCAGCCGTTTTTGCTCGAACATTAAATGCCTCCAAATGGTATTTAATTAACTTCCCGGGGTGAAGAAACCCTTTTTGAGAACTCAGAGTGAGTAAATTGGCCATTTTCATGCACTTTTAACCATTCCATAAATCTTGTGTTTAGGGCCCCTGGAAGCATGAAAATCACTTTAAACATGCTAATTTTAGCTCTAACACTGATGATCCACCTACAAATGTGAACTGACGTTCAAAAATAAAACATTTGAAAACGGACCATTTTCCACATTTCTGAAGCATGACGTAATGGGGGGGTGTTATCTCTTTTGTCAAAAATCAGCTGTTTTTGATTGAACATTAAATGCCTCCAAATAGTATTTAATTCACTTCCCGAGCCCCTGGAAGCATGAAAATCACTTTAAACATGCTAATTTTAGCTCTAACACTGATGATCCACCTACAAATGTGAACTGACGTTCAAAAATAAAACATTTGAAAACGGACCATTTTCCACATTTCTGAAGCATGACGTAATGGGGGGGTGTTATCTCTTTTGTCAAAAATCAGCAGTTTTTGCTCGAACATTAAATGCCTCCAAATGGTATTTAATTAACTTCCCGGGTGAAGAAACCCTTTTTGAGAACTCAGAGTGAGTAAATTGGCCATTTTCATGCACTTTTTACCATTCCATAAATCTTGTGTTTAGGGCCCCTGGAAGCATGAAAATCACTTTAAACATGCTAATTTTAGCTCTAACACTGATGATCCACCTACAAATGTGAACTGACGTTCAAAAAAAAAACATTTGAAAACGGACCATTTTCCACATTTCTGAAGCATGACGTAATGGGGGGGTGTTATCTCTTTTGTCAAAAATCAGCTGTTTTTGCTTGAACATTAAATGCCTCCAAATAGTATTTAATTCACTTCCCGAGCCCCTGGAAGCATGAAAATCACTTTAAACATGCTAATTTTAGCTCTAACACTGATGATCCACCTACAAATGTGAACTGACGTTCAAAAATAAAACATTTGAAAACGGACCATTTTCCACATTTCTGAAGCATGACGTAATGGGGGGGTGTTATCTCTTTTGTCGAAAATCAGCCGTTTTTGCTCGAACATTAAATGCCTCCAAATGGTATTTAATTAACTTCCCGGGGTGAAGAAACCCTTTTTGAGAACTCAGAGTGAGTAAATTGGCCATTTTCATGCACTTTTAACCATTCCATAAATCTTGTGTTTAGGGCCCCTGGAAGCATGAAAATCACTTTAAACATGCTAATTTTAGCTCTAACACTGATGATCCACCTACAAATGTGAACTGACGTTCAAAAATAAAACATTTGAAAACGGACCATTTTCCACATTTCTGAAGCATGACGTAATGGGGGGGGTGTTATCTCTTTTGTCAAAAATCAGCTGTTTTTGCTTGAACATTAAATGCCTCCAAATAGTATTTAATTCACTTCCCGAGCCCCTGGAAGCATGAAAATCACTTTAAACATGCTAATTTTAGCTCTAACACTGATGATCCACCTACAAATGTGAACTGACGTTCAAAAATAAAACATTTGAAAACGGACCATTTTCCACATTTCTGAAGCATGACGTAATGGGGAGGTGTTATCTCTTTTGTCGAAAATCAGCCGTTTTTGCTCGAACATTAAATGCCTCCAAATGGTATTTAATTAACTTCCCGGGGTGAAGAAACCCTTTTTGAGAACTCAGAGTGAGTAAATTGGCCATTTTCATGCACTTTTAACCATTCCATAAATCTTGTGTTTAGGGCCCCTGGAAGCATGAAAATCACTTTAAACATGCTAATTTTAGCTCTAACACTGATGATCCACCTACAAATGTGAACTGACGTTCAAAAATAAAACATTTGAAAACGGACCATTTTCCACATTTCTGAAGCATGACGTAATGGGGGGTGTTATCTCTTTTGTCGAAAATCAGCTGTTTTTGATTGAACATTAAATGCCTCCAAATAGTATTTAATTCACTTCCCGAGCCCCTGGAAGCATGAAAATCACTTTAAACATGCTAATTTTAGCTCTAACACTGATGATCCACCTACAAATGTGAACTGATGTTCAAAAATAAAACATTTGAAAACGGACCATTTTCCACATTTCTGAAGCATGACATAATGGGGGGGTGTTATCTCTTTTGTCGAAAATCAGCCGTTTTTGCTCGAACATTAAATGCCTCCAAATGGTATTTAATTAACTTCCCGGGGTGAAGAAACCCTTTTTGAGAACTCAGAGTGAGTAAATTGGCCATTTTCATGCACTTTCAACCATTCCTTAAATCTTGTGTTTAGGGCCCCTGGAAGCATGAAAATCACTTTAAACATGCTAATTTTAGCTCTAACACTGATGATCCACCTACAAATGTGAACTGACGTTCAAAAATAAAACATTTGAAAACTGACCATTTTCCACATTTCTGAAGCATGACGTAATGGGGGGGTGTTATCTCTTTTGTCAAAAATCAGCTGTTTTTGATTGAACATTAAATGCCTACAAATAGTATTTCATTCACTTCCCGAGCCCCTGGAAGCATGAAAATCACTTTAAATATGCTAATTTTAGCTCTAACACTGATGATCCACCTACAAATGTGAACTGACGTTCAAAAATAAAACATTTGAAAACGGACCATTTTCCACATTTCTGAAGCATGACGTAATGGGGGGGTGTTATCTCTTTTGTCGAAAATCAGCCGTTTTTGCTCGAACATTAAATGCCTCCAAATGGTATTTAATTAACTTCCCGGGGTGAAGAAACCCTTTTTGAGAACTCAGAGTGAGTAAATTGGCGATTTTCATGCACTTTTAACCATTCCATAAATCTTGTGTTTAGGGCCCCTGGAAGCATGAAAATCACTTTAAACATGCTAATTTTAGCTCTAACACTGAGGATCCACCTACAAATGTGAACTGACGTTCAAAAATAAAACATTTGAAAACGGACCATTTTCCACATTTCTGAAGCATGACGTAATGGGGGGGTGTTATCTCTTTTGTCAAAAACCAGCTGTTTTTGCTTGAACATTAAATGCCTCCAAATAGTATTTAATTCACTTCCCGAGCCCCTGGAAGCATGAAAATCACTTTAAACATGCTAATTTTAGCTCTAACACTGATGATCCACCTACAAATGTGAACTGACGTTCAAAAATAAAACATTTGAAAACGGACCATTTTCCACATTTCTGAAGCATGACGTAATGGGGGGGTGTTATCTCTTTTGTCAAAAATCAGCAGTTTTTGCTCGAACATTAAATGCCTCCAAATGGTATTTAATTAACTTCCCGGGGTGAAGAAACCCTTTTTGAGAACTCAGAGTGAGTAAATTGGCCATTTTCATGCACTTTTAACCATTCCATAAATCTTGTGTTTAGGGCCCCTGGAAGCATGAAAATAACTTTAAACATGCTAATTTTAGCTCTAACACTGATGATCCACCTACAAATGTGAACTGACGTTCAAAAATAAAACATTTGAAAACGGACCATTTTCCACATTTCTGAAGCATAACGTAATGGGGGGGTGTTATCTCTTTTGTCGAAAATCAGCCGTTTTTGCTCGAACATTAAATGCCTCCAAATGGTATTTAATTAACTTCCCGGGGTGAAGAAACCCTTTTTGAGAACTCAGAGTGAGTAAATTGGCCATTTTCATGCACTTTTAACCATTCCATAAATCTTGTGTTTAGGGCCCCTGGAAGCATAAAAATCACTTTAAACATGCTAATTTTAGCTCTAACACTGATGATCCACCTACAAATGTGAACTGACGTTCAAAAATAAAACATTTGAAAACGGACCATTTTCCACATTTCTGAAGCATGACGTAATGGGGGGTGTTATCTCTTTTGTCAAAAATCAGCTGTTTTTGCTTGAACATTAAATGCCTCCAAATAGTATTCAATTCACTTCCCGAGCCCCTGGAAGCATGAAAATCACTTTAAACATGCTAATTTTAGCTCTAACACTGATGATCCACCTACAAATGTGAACTGACGTTCAAAAATAAAACATTTGAAAACGGACCATTTTCCACATTTCTGAAGCATGACGTAATGGGGGGGTGTTATCTCTTTTGTCGAAAATCAGCAGTTTTTGCTCGAACATTAAATGCCTCCAAATGGTATTTAATTAACTTCCCGGGGTGAAGAAACCCTTTTTGAGAACTCAGAGTGAGTAAATTGGCCATTTTCATGCACTTTTAACCATTCCATAAATCTTGTGTTTAGGGCCCCTGGAAGCATGAAAATCACTTTAAACATGCTAATTTTAGCTCTAACACTGATGATCCACCTACAAATGTGAACTGACGTTCAAAAATAAAACATTTGAAAACGGACCATTTTCCACATTTCTGAAGCATGACGTAATGGGGGGGTGTTATCTCTTTTGTCGAAAATCAGCCGTTTTTGCTCGAACATTAAATGCCTCCAAATGGTATTTAATTAACTTCCCGGGGTGAAGAAACCCTTTTTGAGAACTCAGAGTGAGTAAATTGGCCATTTTCATGCACTTTTAACCATTCCATAAATCTTGTGTTTAGGGCCCCTGGAAGCATGAAAATCACTTTAAACATGCTAATTTTAGCTCTAACACTGATGATCCACCTACAAATGTGAACTGACGTTCAAAAATAAAACATTTGAAAATGGACCATTTTCCACATTTCTGAAGCATGACGTACTGGGGGGGTGTTATCTCTTTTGTCAAAAATCAGCTGTTTTTGATTGAACATTAAATGCCTCCAAATAGTATTTAATTCACTTCCCGAGCCCCTGGAAGCATGAAAATCACTTTAAACATGCTAATTTTAGCTCTAACACTGATGATCCACCTACAAATGTGAACTGATGTTCAAAAATAAAACATTTGAAAACTGACCATTTTCCACATTTCTGAAGCATGACGTAATAGGGGGGTGTTATCTCTTTTGTCGAAAATCAGCCGTTTTTGCTCGAACATTAAATGCCTCCAAATGGTATTTAATTAACTTCCCGGGGTGAAGAAACCCTTTTTGAGAACTCAGAGTGAGTAAATTGGCCATTTTCATGCACTTTTAACCATTCCATAAATCTTGTGTTTAGGGCCCCTGAAAGCATGAAAATCACTTTAAACATGCAAATTTTAGCTCTAACACTGATGATCCACCTACAAATGTGAACTGACGTTCAAAAATAAAACATTTGAAAACGGACCATTTTCCACATTTCTGAAGCATGACGTAATGGGGGGGTGTTATCTCTTTTGTGGAAAATCAGCCGTTTTTGCTCGGACATTTAATGCCTCCAAATGGTATTTAATTAACTTCCCGGGGTGAAGAAACCCTTTTTGAGAACTCAGAGTGAGTAAATTGGCCATTTTCATGCACTTTTAACCATTCCATAAATCTTGTGTTTAGGGCCCCTGGAAGCATGAAAATCACTTTAAACATGCTAATTTTAGCTCTAACACTGATGATCCACCTACAAATGTGAACTGACGTTCAAAAATAAAACATTTGAAAACGGACCATTTTCCACATTTCTGAAGCATGACGTAATGGGGGGGTGTTATCTCTTTTGTCGAAAATCAGCCGTTTTTGCTCGAACATTAAATGCCTCCAAATGGTATTTAATTAACTTCCCGGGGTGAAGAAACCCTTTTTGAGAACTCAGAGTGAGTAAATTGGCCATTTTCATGCACTTTTAACCATTCCATAAATCTTGTGTTTAGGGCCCCTGGAAGCATGAAAATCACTTTAAACATGCTAATTTTAGCTCTAACACTGATGATCCACCTACAAATGTGAACTGACGTTCAAAAATAAAACATTTGAAAACGGACCATTTTCCACATTTCTGAAGCATGACGTAATGGGGGGGGTGTTATCTCTTTTGTCAAAAATCAGCTGTTTTTGCTTGAACATTAAATGCCTCCAAATAGTATTTAATTCACTTCCCGAGCCCCTGGAAGCATGAAAATCACTTTAAACATGCTAATTTTAGCTCTAACACTGATGATCCACCTACAAATGTGAACTGACGTTCAAAAATAAAACATTTGAAAACGGACCATTTTCCACATTTCTGAAGCATGACGTAATGGGGAGGTGTTATCTCTTTTGTCGAAAATCAGCCGTTTTTGCTCGAACATTAAATGCCTCCAAATGGTATTTAATTAACTTCCCGGGGTGAAGAAACCCTTTTTGAGAACTCAGAGTGAGTAAATTGGCCATTTTCATGCACTTTTAACCATTCCATAAATCTTGTGTTTAGGGCCCCTGGAAGCATGAAAATCACTTTAAACATGCTAATTTTAGCTCTAACACTGATGATCCACCTACAAATGTGAACTGACGTTCAAAAATAAAACATTTGAAAACGGACCATTTTCCACATTTCTGAAGCATGACGTAATGGGGGGTGTTATCTCTTTTGTCGAAAATCAGCTGTTTTTGATTGAACATTAAATGCCTCCAAATAGTATTTAATTCACTTCCCGAGCCCCTGGAAGCATGAAAATCACTTTAAACATGCTAATTTTAGCTCTAACACTGATGATCCACCTACAAATGTGAACTGATGTTCAAAAATAAAACATTTGAAAACGGACCATTTTCCACATTTCTGAAGCATGACATAATGGGGGGGTGTTATCTCTTTTGTCGAAAATCAGCCGTTTTTGCTCGAACATTAAATGCCTCCAAATGGTATTTAATTAACTTCCCGGGGTGAAGAAACCCTTTTTGAGAACTCAGAGTGAGTAAATTGGCCATTTTCATGCACTTTCAACCATTCCTTAAATCTTGTGTTTAGGGCCCCTGGAAGCATGAAAATCACTTTAAACATGCTAATTTTAGCTCTAACACTGATGATCCACCTACAAATGTGAACTGACGTTCAAAAATAAAACATTTGAAAACTGACCATTTTCCACATTTCTGAAGCATGACGTAATGGGGGGGTGTTATCTCTTTTGTCAAAAATCAGCTGTTTTTGATTGAACATTAAATGCCTACAAATAGTATTTCATTCACTTCCCGAGCCCCTGGAAGCATGAAAATCACTTTAAATATGCTAATTTTAGCTCTAACACTGATGATCCACCTACAAATGTGAACTGACGTTCAAAAATAAAACATTTGAAAACGGACCATTTTCCACATTTCTGAAGCATGACGTAATGGGGGGGTGTTATCTCTTTTGTCGAAAATCAGCCGTTTTTGCTCGAACATTAAATGCCTCCAAATGGTATTTAATTAACTTCCCGGGGTGAAGAAACCCTTTTTGAGAACTCAGAGTGAGTAAATTGGCGATTTTCATGCACTTTTAACCATTCCATAAATCTTGTGTTTAGGGCCCCTGGAAGCATGAAAATCACTTTAAACATGCTAATTTTAGCTCTAACACTGAGGATCCACCTACAAATGTGAACTGACGTTCAAAAATAAAACATTTGAAAACGGACCATTTTCCACATTTCTGAAGCATGACGTAATGGGGGGGTGTTATCTCTTTTGTCAAAAACCAGCTGTTTTTGCTTGAACATTAAATGCCTCCAAATAGTATTTAATTCACTTCCCGAGCCCCTGGAAGCATGAAAATCACTTTAAACATGCTAATTTTAGCTCTAACACTGATGATCCACCTACAAATGTGAACTGACGTTCAAAAATAAAACATTTGAAAACGGACCATTTTCCACATTTCTGAAGCATGACGTAATGGGGGGGTGTTATCTCTTTTGTCAAAAATCAGCAGTTTTTGCTCGAACATTAAATGCCTCCAAATGGTATTTAATTAACTTCCCGGGGTGAAGAAACCCTTTTTGAGAACTCAGAGTGAGTAAATTGGCCATTTTCATGCACTTTTAACCATTCCATAAATCTTGTGTTTAGGGCCCCTGGAAGCATGAAAATAACTTTAAACATGCTAATTTTAGCTCTAACACTGATGATCCACCTACAAATGTGAACTGACGTTCAAAAATAAAACATTTGAAAACGGACCATTTTCCACATTTCTGAAGCATAACGTAATGGGGGGGTGTTATCTCTTTTGTCGAAAATCAGCCGTTTTTGCTCGAACATTAAATGCCTCCAAATGGTATTTAATTAACTTCCCGGGGTGAAGAAACCCTTTTTGAGAACTCAGAGTGAGTAAATTGGCCATTTTCATGCACTTTTAACCATTCCATAAATCTTGTGTTTAGGGCCCCTGGAAGCATAAAAATCACTTTAAACATGCTAATTTTAGCTCTAACACTGATGATCCACCTACAAATGTGAACTGACGTTCAAAAATAAAACATTTGAAAACGGACCATTTTCCACATTTCTGAAGCATGACGTAATGGGGGGTGTTATCTCTTTTGTCAAAAATCAGCTGTTTTTGCTTGAACATTAAATGCCTCCAAATAGTATTCAATTCACTTCCCGAGCCCCTGGAAGCATGAAAATCACTTTAAACATGCTAATTTTAGCTCTAACACTGATGATCCACCTACAAATGTGAACTGACGTTCAAAAATAAAACATTTGAAAACGGACCATTTTCCACATTTCTGAAGCATGACGTAATGGGGGGGTGTTATCTCTTTTGTCGAAAATCAGCAGTTTTTGCTCGAACATTAAATGCCTCCAAATGGTATTTAATTAACTTCCCGGGGTGAAGAAACCCTTTTTGAGAACTCAGAGTGAGTAAATTGGCCATTTTCATGCACTTTTAACCATTCCATAAATCTTGTGTTTAGGGCCCCTGGAAGCATGAAAATCACTTTAAACATGCTAATTTTAGCTCTAACACTGATGATCCACCTACAAATGTGAACTGACGTTCAAAAATAAAACATTTGAAAACGGACCATTTTCCACATTTCTGAAGCATGACGTAATGGGGGGGTGTTATCTCTTTTGTCGAAAATCAGCCGTTTTTGCTCGAACATTAAATGCCTCCAAATGGTATTTAATTAACTTCCCGGGGTGAAGAAACCCTTTTTGAGAACTCAGAGTGAGTAAATTGGCCATTTTCATGCACTTTTAACCATTCCATAAATCTTGTGTTTAGGGCCCCTGGAAGCATGAAAATCACTTTAAACATGCTAATTTTAGCTCTAACACTGATGATCCACCTACAAATGTGAACTGACGTTCAAAAATAAAACATTTGAAAATGGACCATTTTCCACATTTCTGAAGCATGACGTACTGGGGGGGTGTTATCTCTTTTGTCAAAAATCAGCTGTTTTTGATTGAACATTAAATGCCTCCAAATAGTATTTAATTCACTTCCCGAGCCCCTGGAAGCATGAAAATCACTTTAAACATGCTAATTTTAGCTCTAACACTGATGATCCACCTACAAATGTGAACTGATGTTCAAAAATAAAACATTTGAAAACTGACCATTTTCCACATTTCTGAAGCATGACGTAATAGGGGGGTGTTATCTCTTTTGTCGAAAATCAGCCGTTTTTGCTCGAACATTAAATGCCTCCAAATGGTATTTAATTAACTTCCCGGGGTGAAGAAACCCTTTTTGAGAACTCAGAGTGAGTAAATTGGCCATTTTCATGCACTTTTAACCATTCCATAAATCTTGTGTTTAGGGCCCCTGAAAGCATGAAAATCACTTTAAACATGCAAATTTTAGCTCTAACACTGATGATCCACCTACAAATGTGAACTGACGTTCAAAAATAAAACATTTGAAAACGGACCATTTTCCACATTTCTGAAGCATGACGTAATGGGGGGGTGTTATCTCTTTTGTGGAAAATCAGCCGTTTTTGCTCGGACATTTAATGCCTCCAAATGGTATTTAATTAACTTCCCGGGGTGAAGAAACCCTTTTTGAGAACTCAGAGTGAGTAAATTGGCCATTTTCATGCACTTTTAACCATTCCATAAATCTTGTGTTTAGGGCCCCTGGAAGCATGAAAATCACTTTAAACATGCTAATTTTAGCTCTAACACTGATGATCCACCTACAAATGTGAACTGACGTTCAAAAATAAAACATTTGAAAACGGACCATTTTCCACATTTCTGAAGCATAACGTAATGGGGGGGTGTTATCTCTTTTGTCAAAAATCAGCTGTTTTTGATTGAACATTAAATGCCTCCAAATAGTATTTAATTCACTTCCCGAGCCCCTGGAAGCATGAAAATCACTTTAAACATGCTAATTTTAGCTCTAACACTGATGATCCACCTACAAATGTGAACTGACGTTCAAAAATAAAACATTTGAAAACGGACCATTTTCCACATTTCTGAAGCATGACGTAATGGGGGGATGTTATCTCTTTTGTCGAAAATCAGCTGTTTTTGCTCGAACATTAAATGCCTCCAAATGGTATTTAATTAACTTCCCGGGGTGAAGAAACCCTTTTTGAGAACTCAGAGTGAGTAAATTGGCCATTTTCATGCTCTTTTAACCATTCCATAAATCTTGTGTTTAGGGCCCCTGGAAGCATGAAAATCACTTTAAACATGCTAATTTTAGCTCTAACACTGATGATCCACCTACAAATGTGAACTGACGTTCAAAAATAAAACATTTGAAAACGGACCATTTTCCACATTTCTGAAGCATGACGTAATGGGGGGGTGTTATCTCTTTTGTCAAAAATCAGCTGTTTTTGATTGAACATTAAATGCCTCCAAATAGTATTTAATTCACTTCCCGAGCCCCTGGAAGCATGAAAATCACTTTAAACATGCTAATTTTAGCTCTAACACTGATGATCCACCTACAAATGTGAACTGATGTTCAAAAATAAAACATTTGAAAACTGACCATTTTCCACATTTCTGAAGCATGACGTAATGGGGGGGTGTTATCTCTTTTGTCGAAAATCAGCCGTTTTTGCTCGAACATTAAATGCCTCCAAATGGTATTTAATTAACTTCCCGGGGTGAAGAAACCCTTTTTGAGAACTCAGAGTGAGTAAATTGGCCATTTTCATGCACTTTTAACCATTCCATAAATCTTGTGTTTAGGGCCCCTGGAAGCATGAAAATCACTTTAAACATGCTAATTTTAGCTCTAACACTGATGATCCACCTACAAATGTGAACTGATGTTCAAAAATAAAACATTTGAAAACGGACCATTTTCCACATTTCTGAAGCATGACGTAATGGGGGGTGTTATCTCTTTTGTCAAAAATCAGCTGTTTTTGCTTGAACATTAAATGCCTCCAAATAGTATTTAATTCACTTCCCGAGCCCCTGGAAGCATGAAAATCACTTTAAACATGCTAATTTTAGCTCTAACACTGATGATCCACCTACAAATGTGAACTGACGTTCAAAAATAAAACATTTGAAAACGGACCATTTTCCACATTTCTGAAGCATGGTGTAATGGGGGGGTGTTATCTCTTTTGTCGAAAATCAGCCGTTTTTGCTCGAACATTAAATGCCTCCAAATGGTATTTAATTAACTTCCCGGGGTGAAGAAACCCTTTTTGAGAACTCAGAGTGAGTAAATTGGCCATTTTCATGCACTTTTAACCATTCCATAAATCTTGTGTTTAGGGCCCCTGGAAGCATGAAAATCACTTTAAACATGCTAATTTTAGCTCTAACACTGATGATCCACCTACAAATGTGAACTGACGTTCAAAAATAAAACATTTGAAAACGGACCATTTTCCACATTTCTGAAGCATGACGTAATGGGGGGGTGTTATCTCTTTTGTCAAAAATCAGCTGTTTTTGCTTGAACATTAAATGCCTCCAAATAGTATTTAATTCACTTCCCGAGCCCCTGGAAGCATGAAAATCACTTTAAACATGCTAATTTTAGCTCTAACACTGATGATCCACCTACAAATGTGAACTGACGTTCAAAAATAAAACATTTGAAAACGGACCATTTTCCACATTTCTGAAGCATGACGTAATGGGGGGGTGTTATCTCTTTTGTCGAAAATCAGCCGTTTTTGCTCGAACATTAAATGCCTCCAAATGGTATTTAATTAACTTCCCGGGGTGAAGAAACCCTTTTTGAGAACTCAGAGTGAGTAAATTGGCCATTTTCATGCACTTTTAACCATTCCATAAATCTTGTGTTTAGGGCCCCTGGAAGCATGAAAATCACTTTAAACATGCTAATTTTAGCTCTAACACTGATGATCCACCTACAAATGTGAACTGACGTTCAAAAATAAAACATTTGAAAACGGACCATTTTCCACATTTCTGAAGCATGACGTAATGGGGGGGTGTTATCTCTTTTGTCAAAAATCAGCTGTTTTTGATTGAACATTAAATGCCTCCAAATAGTATTTAATTCACTTCCCGAGCCCCTGGAAGCATGAAAATCACTTTAAACATGCTAATTTTAGCTCTAACACTGATGATCCACCTACAAATGTGAACTGACGTTCAAAAATAAAACATTTGAAAACGGACCATTTTCCATATTTCTGAAGCATGACGTAATGGGGGGGTGTTATCTCTTTTGTCGAAAATCAGCCGTTTTTGCTCGAACATTAAATGCCTCCAAATGGTATTTAATTAACTTCCCGGGGTGAAGAAACCCTTTTTGAGAACTCAGAGTGAGTAAATTGGCCATTTTCATGCACTTTTAACCATTCCATAAATCTTGTGTTTAGGGCCCCTGGAAGCATGAAAATCACTTTAAACATGCTAATTTTAGCTCTAACACTGATGATCCACCTACAAATGTGAACTGACGTTCAAAAATAAAATATTTGAAAACGGACCATTTTCCACATTTCTGAAGCATGACGTAATGGGGGGGTGTTATCTCTTTTGTCAAAAATCAGCTGTTTTTGCTTGAACATTAAATGCCTCCAAATAGTATTTAATTCACTTCCCGAGCCCCTGGAAGCATGAAAATCACTTTAAACATGCTAATTTTAGCTCTAACACTGATGATCCACCTACAAATGTGAACTGACGTTCAAAAATAAAACATTTTAAAACGGACCATTTTCCACATTTCTGAAGCATGACGTAATGGGGGGGTGTTATCTCTTTTGTCAAAAATCAGCAGTTTTTGCTCGAACATTAAATGCCTCCAAATGGTATTTAATTAACTTCCCGGGTGAAGAAACCCTTTTTGAGAACTCAGAGTGAGTAAATTGGCCATTTTCATGCACTTTTTACCATTCCATAAATCTTGTGTTTAGGGCCCCTGGAAGCATGAAAATCACTTTAAACATGCTAATTTTAGCTCTAACACTGATGATCCACCTACAAATGTGAACTGACGTTCAAAAAAAAAACATTTGAAAACGGACCATTTTCCACATTTCTGAAGCATGACGTAATGGGGGGGTGTTATCTCTTTTGTCAAAAATCAGCTGTTTTTGCTTGAACATTAAATGCCTCCAAATATTATTTAATTCACTTCCCGAGCCCCTGGAAGCATGAAAATCACTTTAAACATGCTAATTTTAGCTCTAACACTGATGATCCACCTACAAATGTGAACTGACGTTCAAAAATAAAACATTTGAAAACGGACCATTTTCCACATTTCTGAAGCATGACGTAATGGGGGGGTGTTATCTCTTTTGTCGAAAATCAGCCGTTTTTGCTCGAACATTAAATGCCTCCAAATGGTATTTAATTAACTTCCCGGGGTGAAGAAACCCTTTTTGAGAACTCAGAGTGAGTAAATTGGCCATTTTCATGCACTTTTAACCATTCCATAAATCTTGTGTTTAGGGCCCCTGGAAGCATGAAAATCACTTTAAACATGCTAATTTTAGCTCTAACACTGATGATCCACCTACAAATGTGAACTGACGTTCAAAAATAAAACATTTGAAAACGGACCATTTTCCACATTTCTGAAGCATGACGTAATGGGGGGTGTTATCTCTTTTGTCGAAAATCAGCTGTTTTTGATTGAACATTAAATGCCTCCAAATAGTATTTAATTCACTTCCCGAGCCCCTGGAAGCATGAAAATCACTTTAAACATGCTAATTTTAGCTCTAACACTGATGATCCACCTACAAATGTGAACTGATGTCCAAAAATAAAACATTTGAAAACGGACCATTTTCCACATTTCTGAAGCATGACATAATGGGGGGGTGTTATCTCTTTTGTCGAAAATCAGCCGTTTTTGCTCGAACATTAAATGCCTCCAAATGGTATTTAATTAACTTCCCGGGGTGAAGAAACCCTTTTTGAGAACTCAGAGTGAGTAAATTGGCCATTTTCATGCACTTTCAACCATTCCATAAATCTTGTGTTTAGGGCCCCTGGAAGCATGAAAATCACTTTAAACATGCTAATTTTAGCTCTAACACTGATGATCCACCTACAAATGTGAACTGACGTTCAAAAATAAAACATTTGAAAACGGACCATTTTCCACATTTCTGAAGCATGACGTAATGGGGGGGTGTTATCTCTTTTGTCAAAAATCAGCTGTTTTTGATTGAACATTAAATGCCTACAAATAGTATTTCATTCACTTCCCGAGCCCCTGGAAGCATGAAAATCACTTTAAATATGCTAATTTTAGCTCTAACACTGATGATCCACCTACAAATGTGAACTGACGTTCAAAAATAAAACATTTGAAAACGGACCATTTTCCACATTTCTGAAGCATGACGTAATGGGGGGGTGTTATCTCTTTTGTCGAAAATCAGCAGTTTTTGCTCGAACATTAAATGCCTCCAAATGGTATTTAATTAACTTCCCGGGGTGAAGAAACCCTTTTTGAGAACTCAGAGTGAGTAAATTGGCCATTTTCATGCACTTTTAACCATTCCATAAATCTTGTGTTTAGGGCCCCTGGAAGCATGAAAATCACTTTAAACATGCTAATTTTAGCTCTAACACTGATGATCCACCTACAAATGTGAACTGACGTTCAAAAATAAAACATTTGAAAACGGACCATTTTCCACATTTCTGAAGCATGACGTAATGGGGGGGTGTTATCTCTTTTGTCGAAAATCAGCCGTTTTTGCTCGAACATTAAATGCCTCCAAATGGTATTTAATTAACTTCCCGGGGTGAAGAAACCCTTTTTGAGAACTCAGAGTGAGTAAATTGGCCATTTTCATGCACTTTTAACCATTCCATAAATCTTGTGTTTAGGGCCCCTGGAAGCATGAAAATCACTTTAAACATGCTAATTTTAGCTCTAACACTGATGATCCACCTACAAATGTGAACTGATGTTCAAAAATAAAACATTTGAAAACGGACCATTTTCCACATTTCTGAAGCATGACGTAATGGGGGGTGTTATCTCTTTTGTCAAAAATCAGCTGTTTTTGCTTGAACATTAAATGCCTCCAAATAGTATTTAATTCACTTCCCGAGCCCCTGGAAGCATGAAAATCACTTTAAACATGCTAATTTTAGCTCTAACACTGATGATCCACCTACAAATGTGAACTGACGTTCAAAAATAAAACATTTGAAAACGGACCATTTTCCACATTTCTGAAGCATGGTGTAATGGGGGGGTGTTATCTCTTTTGTCGAAAATCAGCCGTTTTTGCTCGAACATTAAATGCCTCCAAATGGTATTTAATTAACTTCCCGGGGTGAAGAAACCCTTTTTGAGAACTCAGAGTGAGTAAATTGGCCATTTTCATGCACTTTTAACCATTCCATAAATCTTGTGTTTAGGGCCCCTGGAAGCATGAAAATCACTTTAAACATGCTAATTTTAGCTCTAACACTGATGATCCACCTACAAATGTGAACTGACGTTCAAAAATAAAACATTTGAAAACGGACCATTTTCCACATTTCTGAAGCATGACGTAATGGGGGGGTGTTATCTCTTTTGTCAAAAATCAGCTGTTTTTGCTTGAACATTAAATGCCTCCAAATAGTATTTAATTCACTTCCCGAGCCCCTGGAAGCATGAAAATCACTTTAAACATGCTAATTTTAGCTCTAACACTGATGATCCACCTACAAATGTGAACTGACGTTCAAAAATAAAACATTTGAAAACGGACCATTTTCCACATTTCTGAAGCATGACGTAATGGGGGGGTGTTATCTCTTTTGTCGAAAATCAGCCGTTTTTGCTCGAACATTAAATGCCTCCAAATGGTATTTAATTAACTTCCCGGGGTGAAGAAACCCTTTTTGAGAACTCAGAGTGAGTAAATTGGCCATTTTCATGCACTTTTAACCATTCCATAAATCTTGTGTTTAGGGCCCCTGGAAGCATGAAAATCACTTTAAACATGCTAATTTTAGCTCTAACACTGATGATCCACCTACAAATGTGAACTGACGTTCAAAAATAAAACATTTGAAAACGGACCATTTTCCACATTTCTGAAGCATGACGTAATGGGGGGGTGTTATCTCTTTTGTAAAAAATCAGCTGTTTTTGATTGAACATTAAATGCCTCCAAATAGTATTTAATTCACTTCCCGAGCCCCTGGAAGCATGAAAATCACTTTAAACATGCTAATTTTAGCTCTAACACTGATGATCCACCTACAAATGTGAACTGACGTTCAAAAATAAAACATTTGAAAACGGACCATTTTCCACATTTCTGAAGCATGACGTTATGGGGGGGTGTTATCTCTTTTGTCGAAAATCAGCCGTTTTTGCTCGAACATTAAATGCCTCCAAATGGTATTTAATTAACTTCCCGGGGTGAAGAAACCCTTTTTGAGAACTCAGAGTGAGTAAATTGGCCATTTTCATGCACTTTTAACCATTCCATAAATCTTGTGTTTAGGGCCCCTGGAAGCATGAAAATCACTTTAAACATGCTAATTTTAGCTCTAACACTGATGATCCACCTACAAATGTGAACTGACGTTCAAAAATAAAATATTTGAAAACGGACCATTTTCCACATTTCTGAAGCATGACGTAATGGGGGGGTGTTATCTCTTTTGTCAAAAATCAGCTGTTTTTGCTTGAACATTAAATGCCTCCAAATAGTATTTAATTCATTTCCCGAGCCCCTGGAAGCATGAAAATCACTTTAAACATGCTAATTTTAGCTCTAACACTGATGATCCACCTACAAATGTGAACTGACGTTCAAAAATAAAACATTTTAAAACGGACCATTTTCCACATTTCTGAAGCATGACGTAATGGGGGGGTGTTATCTCTTTTGTCAAAAATCAGCAGTTTTTGCTCGAACATTAAATGCCTCCAAATGGTATTTAATTAACTTCCCGGGTGAAGAAACCCTTTTTGAGAACTCAGAGTGAGTAAATTGGCCATTTTCATGCACTTTTTACCATTCCATAAATCTTGTGTTTAGGGCCCCTGGAAGCATGAAAATCACTTTAAACATGCTAATTTTAGCTCTAACACTGATGATCCACCTACAAATGTGAACTGACGTTCAAAAAAAAAACATTTGAAAACGGACCATTTTCCACATTTCTGAAGCATGACGTAATGGGGGGGTGTTATCTCTTTTGTCAAAAATCAGCTGTTTTTGCTTGAACATTAAATGCCTCCAAATAGTATTTAATTCACTTCCCGAGCCCCTGGAAGCATGAAAATCACTTTAAACATGCTAATTTTAGCTCTAACACTGATGATCCACCTACAAATGTGAACTGACGTTCAAAAATAAAACATTTGAAAACGGACCATTTTCCACATTTCTGAAGCATGACGTAATGGGGGGGTGTTATCTCTTTTGTCGAAAATCAGCCGTTTTTGCTCGAACATTAAATGCCTCCAAATGGTATTTAATTAACTTCCCGGGGTGAAAAAACCCTTTTTGAGAACTCAGAGTGAGTAAATTGGCCATTTTCATGCACTTTTAACCATTCCATAAATCTTGTGTTTAGGGCCCCTGGAAGCATGAAAATCACTTTAAACATGCTAATTTTAGCTCTAACACTGATGATCCACCTACAAATGTGAACTGACGTTCAAAAATAAAACATTTGAAAACGGACCATTTTCCACATTTCTGAAGCATGACGTAATGGGGGGGTGTTATCTCTTTTGTCAAAAATCAGCTGTTTTTGCTTGAACATTAAATGCCTCCAAATAGTATTTAAATCACTTCCCGAGCCACTGGAAGCATGAAAATCACTTTAAACATGCTAATTTTAGCTCTAACACTGATGATCCACCTACAAATGTGAACTGACGTTCAAAAATAAAACATTTGAAAACAGACCATTTTCCACATTTCTGAAGCATGACGTAATGGGGGGGTGTTATCTCTTTTGTCGAAAATCAGCCGTTTTTGCTCGAACATTAAATGCCTCCAAATGGTATTTAATTAACTTCCCGGGGTGAAGAAACCCTTTTTGAGAACTCAGAGTGAGTAAATTGGCCATTTTCATGCACTTTTAACCATTCCTCAAATATTGTGTTTTGGGCCCCTGAAAGCATGAAAATCACTTTAAACATGCTAATTTTAGCTCTAACACTGATGATCCACCTACAAATGTGAACTGACGTTCAAAAATAAAACATTTGAAAACGGACCATTTTCCACATTTCTGAAGCATGACGTAATGGGGGGGTGTTATCTCTTTTGTCGAAAATCAGCCGTTTTTGCTCGAACATTAAATGCCTCCAAATGGTATTTAATTAACTTCCCGGGGTGAAGAAACCCTTTATGAGAACTCAGAGTGAGTAAATTGGCCATTTTCATGCACTTTTAACCATTCCATAAATCTTGTGTTTAGGGCCCCTGGAAGCATGAAAATCACTTTAAACATGCTAATTTTAGCTCTAACACTGATGATCCACCTACAAATGTGAACTGACGTTCAAAAATAAAACATTTGAAAACGGACCATTTTCCACATTTCTGAAGCATGACGTAATGGGGGGGTGTTATCTCTTTTGTCAAAAATCAGCTGTTTTTGCTTGAACATTAAATGCCTCCAAATAGTATTTAATTCACTTCCCGAGCCCCTGGAAGCATGAAAATCACTTTAAACATGCTAATTTTAGCTCTAACACTGATGATCCACCTACAAATGTGAACTGACGTTCAAAAATAAAACATTTGAAAACGGACCATTTTCCACATTTCTGAAGCATGACGTAATGGGGGGGTGTTATCTCTTTTGTCGAAAATCAGCCGTTTTTGCTCGAACATTAAATGCCTCCAAATGGTATTTAATTAACTTCCCGGGGTGAAGAAACCCTTTTTGAGAACTCAGAGTGAGTAAATTGGCCATTTTCATGCACTTTTAACCATTCCATAAATCTTGTGTTTAGGGCCCCTGGAAGCATGAAAATCACTTTAAACATGCTAATTTTAGCTCTAACACTGATGATCCACCTACAAATGTGAACTGACGTTCAAAAATAAAACATTTGAAAACGGACCATTTTCCACATTTCTGAAGCATGACGTAATGGGGGGGGTGTTATCTCTTTTGTCAAAAATCAGCTGTTTTTGATTGAACATTAAATGCCTCCAAATAGTATTTAATTCACTTCCCGAGCCCCTGGAAGCATGAAAATCACTTTAAACATGCTAATTTTAGCTCTAATACTGATGATCCACCTACAAATGTGAACTGACGTACAAAAATAAAACATTTGAAAACGGACCATTTTCCACATTTCTGAAGCATGACGTAATGGGGGGGGTGTTATCTCTTTTGTCGAAAATCAGCCGTTTTTGCTCGAACATTAAATGCCTCCAAATGGTATTTAATTAACTTCCCGGGGTGAAGAAACCCTTTTTGAGAACTCAGAGTGAGTAAATTGGCCATTTTCATGCACTTTTAACCATTCCATAAATCTTGTGTTTAGGGCCCCTGGAAGCATGAAAATCACTTTAAACATGCTAATTTTAGCTCTAACACTGATGATCCACCTACAAATGTGAACTGACGTTCAAAAATAAAACATTTGAAAACGGACCATTTTCCACATTTCTGAAGCATGACGTAATGGGGGGGTGTTATCTCTTTTGTAAAAAATCAGCTGTTTTTGATTGAACATTAAATGCCTCCAAATAGTATTTAATTCACTTCCCGAGCCCCTGGAAGCATGAAAATCACTTTAAACATGCTAATTTTAGCTCTAACACTGATGATCCACCTACAAATGTGAACTGACGTTCAAAAATAAAACATTTGAAAACGGACCATTTTCCACATTTCTGAAGCATGACGTAATGGGGGGGTGTTATCTCTTTTGTCGAAAATCAGCCGTTTTTGCTCGAACATTAAATGCCTCCAAATGGTATTTAATTAACTTCCCGGGGTGAAGAAACCCTTTTTGAGAACTCAGAGTGAGTAAATTGGCCATTTTCATGCACTTTTAACCATTCCATAAATCTTGTGTTTAGGGCCCCTGGAAGCATGAAAATCACTTTAAACATGCTAATTTTAGCTCTAACACTGATGATCCACCTACAAATGTGAACTGACGTTCAAAAATAAAACATTTGAAAACGGACCATTTTCCACATTTCTGAAGCATGACGTAATGGGGGGGGTGTTATCTCTTTTGTCAAAAATCAGCTGTTTTTGATTGAACATTAAATGCCTCCAAATAGTATTTAATTCACTTCCCGAGCCCCTGGAAGCATGAAAATCACTTTAAACATGCTAATTTTAGCTCTAACACTGATGATCCACCTACAAATGTGAACTGACGTTCAAAAATAAAACATTTTAAAACGGACCATTTTCCACATTTCTGAAGCATGACGTAATGGGGGGGTGTTATCTCTTTTGTCAAAAATCAGCAGTTTTTGCTCGAACATTAAATGCCTCCAAATGGTATTTAATTAACTTCCCGGGTGAAGAAACCCTTTTTGAGAACTCAGAGTGAGTAAATTGGCCATTTTCATGCACTTTTTACCATTCCATAAATCTTGTGTTTAGGGCCCCTGGAAGCATGAAAATCACTTTAAACATGCTAATTTTAGCTCTAACACTGATGATCCACCTACAAATGTGAACTGACGTTCAAAAAAAAAACATTTGAAAACGGACCATTTTCCACATTTCTGAAGCATGACGTAATGGGGGGGTGTTATCTCTTTTGTCAAAAATCAGCTGTTTTTGCTTGAACATTAAATGCCTCCAAATAGTATTTAATTCACTTCCCGAGCCCCTGGAAGCATGAAAATCACTTTAAACATGCTAATTTTAGCTCTAACACTGATGATCCACCTACAAATGTGAACTGACGTTCAAAAATAAAACATTTGAAAACGGACCATTTTCCACATTTCTGAAGCATGACGTAATGGGGGGGTGTTATCTCTTTTGTCGAAAATCAGCCGTTTTTGCTCGAACATTAAATGCCTCCAAATGGTATTTAATTAACTTCCCGGGGTGAAAAAACCCTTTTTGAGAACTCAGAGTGAGTAAATTGGCCATTTTCATGCACTTTTAACCATTCCATAAATCTTGTGTTTAGGGCCCCTGGAAGCATGAAAATCACTTTAAACATGCTAATTTTAGCTCTAACACTGATGATCCACCTACAAATGTGAACTGACGTTCAAAAATAAAACATTTGAAAACGGACCATTTTCCACATTTCTGAAGCATGACGTAATGGGGGGGTGTTATCTCTTTTGTCAAAAATCAGCTGTTTTTGCTTGAACATTAAATGCCTCCAAATAGTATTTAAATCACTTCCCGAGCCACTGGAAGCATGAAAATCACTTTAAACATGCTAATTTTAGCTCTAACACTGATGATCCACCTACAAATGTGAACTGACGTTCAAAAATAAAACATTTGAAAACGGACCATTTTCCACATTTCTGAAGCATGACGTAATGGGGGGGTGTTATCTCTTTTGTCGAAAATCAGCCGTTTTTGCTCGAACATTAAATGCCTCCAAATGGTATTTAATTAACTTCCCGGGGTGAAGAAACCCTTTTTGAGAACTCAGAGTGAGTAAATTGGCCATTTTCATGCACTTTTAACCATTCCTCAAATATTGTGTTTTGGGCCCCTGAAAGCATGAAAATCACTTTAAACATGCTAATTTTAGCTCTAACACTGATGATCCACCTACAAATGTGAACTGACGTTCAAAAATAAAACATTTGAAAACGGACCATTTTCCACATTTCTGAAGCATGACGTAATGGGGGGGTGTTATCTCTTTTGTCGAAAATCAGCCGTTTTTGCTCGAACATTAAATGCCTCCAAATGGTATTTAATTAACTTCCCGGGGTGAAGAAACCCTTTATGAGAACTCAGAGTGAGTAAATTGGCCATTTTCATGCACTTTTAACCATTCCATAAATCTTGTGTTTAGGGCCCCTGGAAGCATGAAAATCACTTTAAACATGCTAATTTTAGCTCTAACACTGATGATCCACCTACAAATGTGAACTGACGTTCAAAAATAAAACATTTGAAAACGGACCATTTTCCACATTTCTGAAGCATGACGTAATGGGGGGGTGTTATCTCTTTTGTCAAAAATCAGCTGTTTTTGCTTGAACATTAAATGCCTCCAAATAGTATTTAATTCACTTCCCGAGCCCCTGGAAGCATGAAAATCACTTTAAACATGCTAATTTTAGCTCTAACACTGATGATCCACCTACAAATGTGAACTGACGTTCAAAAATAAAACATTTGAAAACGGACCATTTTCCACATTTCTGAAGCATGACGTAATGGGGGGGTGTTATCTCTTTTGTCGAAAATCAGCCGTTTTTGCTCGAACATTAAATGCCTCCAAATGGTATTTAATTAACTTCCCGGGGTGAAGAAACCCTTTTTGAGAACTCAGAGTGAGTAAATTGGCCATTTTCATGCACTTTTAACCATTCCATAAATCTTGTGTTTAGGGCCCCTGGAAGCATGAAAATCACTTTAAACATGCTAATTTTAGCTCTAACACTGATGATCCACCTACAAATGTGAACTGACGTTCAAAAATAAAACATTTGAAAACGGACCATTTTCCACATTTCTGAAGCATGACGTAATGGGGGGGGTGTTATCTCTTTTGTCAAAAATCAGCTGTTTTTGATTGAACATTAAATGCCTCCAAATAGTATTTAATTCACTTCCCGAGCCCCTGGAAGCATGAAAATCACTTTAAACATGCTAATTTTAGCTCTAATACTGATGATCCACCTACAAATGTGAACTGACGTACAAAAATAAAACATTTGAAAACGGACCATTTTCCACATTTCTGAAGCATGACGTAATGGGGGGGGTGTTATCTCTTTTGTCGAAAATCAGCCGTTTTTGCTCGAACATTAAATGCCTCCAAATGGTATTTAATTAACTTCCCGGGGTGAAGAAACCCTTTTTGAGAACTCAGAGTGAGTAAATTGGCCATTTTCATGCACTTTTAACCATTCCATAAATCTTGTGTTTAGGGCCCCTGGAAGCATGAAAATCACTTTAAACATGCTAATTTTAGCTCTAACACTGATGATCCACCTACAAATGTGAACTGACGTTCAAAAATAAAACATTTGAAAACGGACCATTTTCCACATTTCTGAAGCATGACGTAATGGGGGGGTGTTATCTCTTTTGTAAAAAATCAGCTGTTTTTGATTGAACATTAAATGCCTCCAAATAGTATTTAATTCACTTCCCGAGCCCCTGGAAGCATGAAAATCACTTTAAACATGCTAATTTTAGCTCTAACACTGATGATCCACCTACAAATGTGAACTGACGTTCAAAAATAAAACATTTGAAAACGGACCATTTTCCACATTTCTGAAGCATGACGTAATGGGGGGGTGTTATCTCTTTTGTCGAAAATCAGCCGTTTTTGCTCGAACATTAAATGCCTCCAAATGGTATTTAATTAACTTCCCGGGGTGAAGAAACCCTTTTTGAGAACTCAGAGTGAGTAAATTGGCCATTTTCATGCACTTTTAACCATTCCATAAATCTTGTGTTTAGGGCCCCTGGAAGCATGAAAATCACTTTAAACATGCTAATTTTAGCTCTAACACTGATGATCCACCTACAAATGTGAACTGACGTTCAAAAATAAAACATTTGAAAACGGACCATTTTCCACATTTCTGAAGCATGACGTAATGGGGGGGGTGTTATCTCTTTTGTCAAAAATCAGCTGTTTTTGATTGAACATTAAATGCCTCCAAATAGTATTTAATTCACTTCCCGAGCCCCTGGAAGCATGAAAATCACTTTAAACATGCTAATTTTAGCTCTAATACTGATGATCCACCTACAAATGTGAACTGACGTACAAAAATAAAACATTTGAAAACGGACCATTTTCCACATTTCTGAAGCATGACGTAATGGGGGGGGTGTTATCTCTTTTGTCGAAAATCAGCCGTTTTTGCTCGAACATTAAATGCCTCCAAATGGTATTTAATTAACTTCCCGGGGTGAAGAAACCCTTTTTGAGAACTCAGAGTGAGTAAATTGGCCATTTTCATGCACTTTTAACCATTCCATAAATCTTGTGTTTAGGGCCCCTGGAAGCATGAAAATCACTTTAAACATGCTAATTTTAGCTCTAACACTGATGATCCACCTACAAATGTGAACTGACGTTCAAAAATAAAACATTTGAAAACGGACCATTTTCCACATTTCTGAAGCATGACGTAATGGGGGGGTGTTATCTCTTTTGTAAAAAAATCAGCTGTTTTTGATTGAACATTAAATGCCTCCAAATAGTATTTAATTCACTTCCCGAGCCCCTGGAAGCATGAAAATCACTTTAAACATGCTCATTTTAGCTCTAACAGTGATGATCCACCTACAAATGTGAACTGACGTTCAAAAATAAAACATTTGAAAACGGACCATTTTCCACATTTCTGAAGCATGACGTAATGGGGGGGTGTTATCTCTTTTGTCAAAAATCAGCTGTTTTTGCTTGAACATTAAATGCCTCCAAATAGTATTTAATTCACTTCCCGAGCCCCTGGAAGCATGAAAATCACTTTAAACATGCTAATTTTAGCTCTAACACTGATGATCCACCTACAAATGTGAACTGACGTTCAAAAATAAAACATTTGAAAACGGACCATTTTCCACATTTCTGAAGAATGACGTAATGGGGGGGTGTTATCTCTTTTGTCGAAAATCAGCCGTTTTTGCTCGAACATTAAATGCCTCCAAATGGTATTTAATTAACTTCCCGGGGTGAAGAAACCCTTTTTGAGAACTCAGAGTGAGTAAATTGGCCATTTTCATGCACTTTTAACCATTCCATAAATCTTGTGTTTAGGGCCCCTGGAAGCATGAAAATCACTTTAAACATGCTAATTTTAGCTCTAACACTGATGATCCACCTACAAATGTGAACTGACGTTCAAAAATAAAACATTTGAAAACGGACCATTTTCCACATTTCTGAAGCATGACGTAATGGGGGGGGTGTTATCTCTTTTGTCAAAAATCAGCTGTTTTTGATTGAACATTAAATGCCTCCAAATAGTATTTAATTCACTTCCCGAGCCCCTGGAAGCATGAAAATCACTTTAAACATGCTAATTTTAGCTCTAATACTGATGATCCACCTACAAATGTGAACTGACGTACAAAAATAAAACATTTGAAAACGGACCATTTTCCACATTTCTGAAGCATGACGTAATGGGGGGGGTGTTATCTCTTTTGTCGAAAATCAGCCGTTTTTGCTCGAACATTAAATGCCTCCAAATGGTATTTAATTAACTTCCCGGGGTGAAGAAACCCTTTTTGAGAACTCAGAGTGAGTAAATTGGCCATTTTCATGCACTTTTAACCATTCCATAAATCTTGTGTTTAGGGCCCCTGGAAGCATGAAAATCACTTTAAACATGCTAATTTTAGCTCTAACACTGATGATCCACCTACAAATGTGAACTGACGTTCAAAAATAAAACATTTGAAAACGGACCATTTTCCACATTTCTGAAGCATGACGTAATGGGGGGGTGTTATCTCTTTTGTAAAAAATCAGCTGTTTTTGATTGAACATTAAATGCCTCCAAATAGTATTTAATTCACTTCCCGAGCCCCTGGAAGCATGAAAATCACTTTAAACATGCTAATTTTAGCTCTAACACTGATGATCCACCTACAAATGTGAACTGACGTTCAAAAATAAAACATTTGAAAACGGACCATTTTCCACATTTCTGAAGCATGACGTAATGGGGGGGTGTTATCTCTTTTGTCGAAAATCAGCCGTTTTTGCTCGAACATTAAATGCCTCCAAATGGTATTTAATTAACTTCCCGGGGTGAAGAAACCCTTTTTGAGAACTCAGAGTGAGTAAATTGGCCATTTTCATGCACTTTTAACCATTCCATAAATCTTGTGTTTAGGGCCCCTGGAAGCATGAAAATCACTTTAAACATGCTAATTTTAGCTCTAACACTGATGATCCACCTACAAATGTGAACTGACGTTCAAAAATAAAACATTTGAAAACGGACCATTTTCCACATTTCTGAAGCATGACGTAATGGGGGGGGTGTTATCTCTTTTGTCAAAAATCAGCTGTTTTTGATTGAACATTAAATGCCTCCAAATAGTATTTAATTCACTTCCCGAGCCCCTGGAAGCATGAAAATCACTTTAAACATGCTAATTTTAGCTCTAACACTGATGATCCACCTACAAATGTGAACTGACGTTCAAAAATAAAACATTTTAAAACGGACCATTTTCCACATTTCTGAAGCATGACGTAATGGGGGGGTGTTATCTCTTTTGTCAAAAATCAGCAGTTTTTGCTCGAACATTAAATGCCTCCAAATGGTATTTAATTAACTTCCCGGGTGAAGAAACCCTTTTTGAGAACTCAGAGTGAGTAAATTGGCCATTTTCATGCACTTTTTACCATTCCATAAATCTTGTGTTTAGGGCCCCTGGAAGCATGAAAATCACTTTAAACATGCTAATTTTAGCTCTAACACTGATGATCCACCTACAAATGTGAACTGACGTTCAAAAAAAAAACATTTGAAAACGGACCATTTTCCACATTTCTGAAGCATGACGTAATGGGGGGGTGTTATCTCTTTTGTCAAAAATCAGCTGTTTTTGCTTGAACATTAAATGCCTCCAAATAGTATTTAATTCACTTCCCGAGCCCCTGGAAGCATGAAAATCACTTTAAACATGCTAATTTTAGCTCTAACACTGATGATCCACCTACAAATGTGAACTGACGTTCAAAAATAAAACATTTGAAAACGGACCATTTTCCACATTTCTGAAGCATGACGTAATGGGGGGGTGTTATCTCTTTTGTCGAAAATCAGCCGTTTTTGCTCGAACATTAAATGCCTCCAAATGGTATTTAATTAACTTCCCGGGGTGAAAAAACCCTTTTTGAGAACTCAGAGTGAGTAAATTGGCCATTTTCATGCACTTTTAACCATTCCATAAATCTTGTGTTTAGGGCCCCTGGAAGCATGAAAATCACTTTAAACATGCTAATTTTAGCTCTAACACTGATGATCCACCTACAAATGTGAACTGACGTTCAAAAATAAAACATTTGAAAACGGACCATTTTCCACATTTCTGAAGCATGACGTAATGGGGGGGTGTTATCTCTTTTGTCAAAAATCAGCTGTTTTTGCTTGAACATTAAATGCCTCCAAATAGTATTTAAATCACTTCCCGAGCCACTGGAAGCATGAAAATCACTTTAAACATGCTAATTTTAGCTCTAACACTGATGATCCACCTACAAATGTGAACTGACGTTCAAAAATAAAACATTTGAAAACGGACCATTTTCCACATTTCTGAAGCATGACGTAATGGGGGGGTGTTATCTCTTTTGTCGAAAATCAGCCGTTTTTGCTCGAACATTAAATGCCTCCAAATGGTATTTAATTAACTTCCCGGGGTGAAGAAACCCTTTTTGAGAACTCAGAGTGAGTAAATTGGCCATTTTCATGCACTTTTAACCATTCCTCAAATATTGTGTTTTGGGCCCCTGAAAGCATGAAAATCACTTTAAACATGCTAATTTTAGCTCTAACACTGATGATCCACCTACAAATGTGAACTGACGTTCAAAAATAAAACATTTGAAAACGGACCATTTTCCACATTTCTGAAGCATGACGTAATGGGGGGGTGTTATCTCTTTTGTCGAAAATCAGCCGTTTTTGCTCGAACATTAAATGCCTCCAAATGGTATTTAATTAACTTCCCGGAGTGAAGAAACCCTTTATGAGAACTCAGAGTGAGTAAATTGGCCATTTTCATGCACTTTTAACCATTCCATAAATCTTGTGTTTAGGGCCCCTGGAAGCATGAAAATCACTTTAAACATGCTAATTTTAGCTCTAACACTGATGATCCACCTACAAATGTGAACTGACGTTCAAAAATAAAACATTTGAAAACGGACCATTTTCCACATTTCTGAAGCATGACGTAATGGGGGGGTGTTATCTCTTTTGTCAAAAATCAGCTGTTTTTGCTTGAACATTAAATGCCTCCAAATAGTATTTAATTCACTTCCCGAGCCCCTGGAAGCATGAAAATCACTTTAAACATGCTAATTTTAGCTCTAACACTGATGATCCACCTACAAATGTGAACTGACGTTCAAAAATAAAACATTTGAAAACGGACCATTTTCCACATTTCTGAAGCATGACGTAATGGGGGGGTGTTATCTCTTTTGTCGAAAATCAGCCGTTTTTGCTCGAACATTAAATGCCTCCAAATGGTATTTAATTAACTTCCCGGGGTGAAGAAACCCTTTTTGAGAACTCAGAGTGAGTAAATTGGCCATTTTCATGCACTTTTAACCATTCCATAAATCTTGTGTTTAGGGCCCCTGGAAGCATGAAAATCACTTTAAACATGCTAATTTTAGCTCTAACACTGATGATCCACCTACAAATGTGAACTGACGTTCAAAAATAAAACATTTGAAAACGGACCATTTTCCACATTTCTGAAGCATGACGTAACGGGGGGGGGGTGTTATCTCTTTTGTCAAAAATCAGCTGTTTTTGATTGAACATTAAATGCCTCCAAATAGTATTTAATTCACTTCCCGAGCCCCTGGAAGCATGAAAATCACTTTAAACATGCTAATTTTAGCTCTAATACTGATGATCCACCTACAAATGTGAACTGACGTACAAAAATAAAACATTTGAAAACGGACCATTTTCCACATTTCTGAAGCATGACGTAATGGGGGGGGTGTTATCTCTTTTGTCGAAAATCAGCCGTTTTTGCTCGAACATTAAATGCCTCCAAATGGTATTTAATTAACTTCCCGGGGTGAAGAAACCCTTTTTGAGAACTCAGAGTGAGTAAATTGGCCATTTTCATGCACTTTTAACCATTCCATAAATCTTGTGTTTAGGGCCCCTGGAAGCATGAAAATCACTTTAAACATGCTAATTTTAGCTCTAACACTGATGATCCACCTACAAATGTGAACTGACGTTCAAAAATAAAACATTTGAAAACGGACCATTTTCCACATTTCTGAAGCATGACGTAATGGGGGGGTGTTATCTCTTTTGTAAAAAATCAGCTGTTTTTGATTGAACATTAAATGCCTCCAAATAGTATTTAATTCACTTCCCGAGCCCCTGGAAGCATGAAAATCACTTTAAACATGCTAATTTTAGCTCTAACACTGATGATCCACCTACAAATGTGAACTGACGTTCAAAAATAAAACATTTGAAAACGGACCATTTTCCACATTTCTGAAGCATGACGTAATGGGGGGGTGTTATCTCTTTTGTCGAAAATCAGCCGTTTTTGCTCGAACATTAAATGCCTCCAAATGGTATTTAATTAACTTCCCGGGGTGAAGAAACCCTTTTTGAGAACTCAGAGTGAGTAAATTGGCCATTTTCATGCACTTTTAACCATTCCATAAATCTTGTGTTTAGGGCCCCTGGAAGCATGAAAATCACTTTAAACATGCTAATTTTAGCTCTAACACTGATGATCCACCTACAAATGTGAACTGACGTTCAAAAATAAAACATTTGAAAACGGACCATTTTCCACATTTCTGAAGCATGACGTAATGGGGGGGTGTTATCTCTTTTGTCAAAAATCAGCTGTTTTTGATTGAACATTAAATGCCTCCAAATAGTATTTAATTCACTTCCCGAGCCCCTGGAAGCATGAAAATCACTTTAAACATGCTAATTTTAGCTCTAATACTGATGATCCACCTACAAATGTGAACTGACGTACAAAAATAAAACATTTGAAAACGGACCATTTTCCACATTTCTGAAGCATGACGTAATGGGGGGGGTGTTATCTCTTTTGTCGAAAATCAGCCGTTTTTGCTCGAACATTAAATGCCTCCAAATGGTATTTAATTAACTTCCCGGGGTGAAGAAACCCTTTTTGAGAACTCAGAGTGAGTAAATTGGCCATTTTCATGCACTTTTAACCATTCCATAAATCTTGTGTTTAGGGCCCCTGGAAGCATGAAAATCACTTTAAACATGCTAATTTTAGCTCTAACACTGATGATCCACCTACAAATGTGAACTGACGTTCAAAAATAAAACATTTGAAAACGGACCATTTTCCACATTTCTGAAGCATGACGTAATGGGGGGGTGTTATCTCTTTTGTAAAAAATCAGCTGTTTTTGATTGAACATTAAATGCCTCCAAATAGTATTTAATTCACTTCCCGAGCCCCTGGAAGCATGAAAATCACTTTAAACATGCTCATTTTAGCTCTAACAGTGATGATCCACCTACAAATGTGAACTGACGTTCAAAAATAAAACATTTGAAAACGGACCATTTTCCACATTTCTGAAGCATGACGTAATGGGGGGGTGTTATCTCTTTTGTCAAAAATCAGCTGTTTTTGCTTGAACATTAAATGCCTCCAAATAGTATTTAATTCACTTCCCGAGCCCCTGGAAGCATGAAAATCACTTTAAACATGCTAATTTTAGCTCTAACACTGATGATCCACCTACAAATGTGAACTGACGTTCAAAAATAAAACATTTGAAAACGGACCATTTTCCACATTTCTGAAGAATGACGTAATGGGGGGGTGTTATCTCTTTTGTCGAAAATCAGCCGTTTTTGCTCGAACATTAAATGCCTCCAAATGGTATTTAATTAACTTCCTGGGGTGAAGAAACCCTTTTTGAGAACTCAGAGTGAGTAAATTGGCCATTTTCATGCACTTTTAACCATTCCATAAATCTTGTGTTTAGGGCCCCTGGAAGCATGAAAATCACTTTAAACATGCTAATTTTAGCTCTAACACTGATGATCCACCTACAAATGTGAACTGACGTTCAAAAATAAAACATTTGAAAACGGACCATTTTCCACATTTCTGAAGCATGACGTAATGGGGGGGTGTTATCTCTTTTGTCAAAAACCAGCTGTTTTTGCTTGAACATTAAATGCCTCCAAATAGTATTTAATTCACTTCCCGAGCCCCTGGAAGCATGAAAATCTCTTTAAACATGCTAATTTTAGCTCTAACACTGATGATCAACCTACAAATGTGAACTGATGTTCAAAAATAAAACATTTGAAAACGGACCATTTTCCACATTTCTGAAGCATGACGTAATGGGGGGTGTTATCTCTTTTGTCGAAAATCAGCCGTTTTTGCTCGAACATTAAATGCCTCCAAATGGTATTTAATTAACTTCCCGGGATGAAGAAACCCTTTTTGAGAACTCAGAGTGAGTAAATTGGCCATTTTCATGCACTTTTAACCATTCCATAAATCTTGTGTTTAGGGCCCCTGGAAGCATGAAAATCACTTTAAACATGCTAATTTTAGCTCTAACACTGATGATCCACCTACAAATGTGAACTGACGTTCAAAAATAAAACATTTGAAAACGGACCATTTTCCACATTTCTGAAGCATGACGTAATGGGGGGGTGTTATCTCTTTTGTCAAAAACCAGCTGTTTTTGCTTGAACATTAAATGCCTCCAAATAGTATTTAATTCACTTCCCGAGCCCCTGGAAGCATGAAAATCACTTTAAACATGCTAATTTTAGCTCTAACACTGATGATCCACCTACAAATGTGAACTGACGTTCAAAAATAAAACATTTGAAAACGGACCATTTTCCACATTTCTGAAGCATGACGTAATGGGGGGGTGTTATCTCTTTTGTCGAAAATCAGCAGTTTTTGCTCGAAAATTAAATGCCTCCAAATGGTATTTAATTAACTTCCCGGGGTGAAGAAACCCTTTTTGAGAACTCAGAGTGAGTAAATTGGACATTTTCATGCGCTTTTAACCATTCCATAAATCTTGTGTTTAGGGCCCCTGGAAGCATGAAAATCACTTCAAACATGCTAATTTTAGCTCTAACACTGATGATCCACCTACAAATGTGAACTGACGTTCAAAAATAAAACATTTGAAAACGGACCATTTTCCACATTTCTGAAGCATGACGTAATGGGGGGGTGTTATCTCTTTTGTCAAAAATCAGCTGTTTTTGATTGAACATTAAATGCCTCCAAATAGTATTTAATTCACTTCCCGAGCCCCTGGAAGCATGATAATCACTTTAAACATGCTAATTTTAGCTCTAACACTGATGATCCACCTACAAATGTGAACTGACGTTCAAAAATAAAACATTTGAAAACGGACCATTTTCCACATTTCTGAAGAATGACGTAATGGGGGGGTGTTATCTCTTTTGTCGAAAATCAGCCGTTTTTGCTCAAACATTAAATGCCTCCAAATGGTATTTAATTAACTTCCCGGGGTGAAGAAACCCTTTTTGAGAACTCAGAGTGAGTAAATTGGCCATTTTCATGCACTTTTAACCATTCCATAAATCTTGTGTTTAGGGCCCCTGGAAGCATGAAAATCACTTTAAACATGCTAATTTTAGCTCTAACACTGATGATCCACCTACAAATGTGAACTGACGTTCAAAAATAAAACATTTGAAAACGGACCATTTTCCACATTTCTGAAGCATGACGTAATGGGGGGGTGTTATCTCTTTTGTCGAAAATCAGCAGTTTTTGCTCGAACATTAAATGCCTCCAAATGGTATTTAATTAACTTCCCGGGGTGAAGAAACCCTTTTTGAGAACTCAGAGTGAGTAAATTGGCCATTTTCATGCACTTTTAACCATTCCATTAATCTTGTGTTTAGGGCCCCTGGAAGCATGAAAATCACTTTAAACATGCTAATTTTAGCTCTAACACTGATGATCCACCTACAAATGTGAACTGACGTTCAAAAATAAAACATTTGAAAACGGACCATTTTCCACATTTCTGAAGCATGACGTAATGGGGGGGGTGTTATCTCTTTTGTCAAAAATCAGCTGTTTTTGCTTGAACATTAAATGCCTCCAAATAGTATTTAATTCACTTCCCGAGCCCCTGGAAGCATGAAAATCACTTTAAACATGCTAATTTTTAGCTCTAACACTGATGATCCACCTACAAATGTGAACTGACGTTCAAAAATAAAACATTTGAAAACGGACCATTTTCCACATTTCTGAAGCATGACGTAATGGGGGGGTGTTATCTCTTTTGTCGAAAATCAGCAGTTTTTGCTCGAACATTAAATGCCTCCAAATGGTATTTAATTAACTTCCCGGGGTGAAGAAACCCTTTTTGAGAACTCAGAGTGAGTAAATTGGCCATTTTCATGCACTTTTAACCATTCCATAAATCTTGTGTTTAGGGCCCCTGGAAGCATGAAAATCACTTTAAACATGCTAATTTTAGCTCTAACACTGATGATCCACCTACAAATGTGAACTGACGTTCAAAAATAAAACATTTATAAACGGACCATTTTCCACATTTCTGAAGCATGACGTAATGGGGGGGTGTTATCTCTTTTGTCGAAAATCAGCCGTTTTTGCTCGAACATTAAATGCCTCCAAATGGTATTTAATTAACTTCCCGGGGTGAAGAAACCCTTTTTGAGAACTCAGAGTGAGTAAATTGGCCATTTTCATGCACTTTTAACCATTCCATAAATCTTGTGTTTAGGGCCCCTGGAAGCATGAAAATCACTTTAAACATGCTAATTTTAGCTCTAACACTGATGATCCACCTACAAATGTGAACTGACGTTCAAAAATAAAACATTTGAAAACGGACCATTTTCCACATTTCTGAAGCATGACGTAATGGGGGGGTGTTATCTCTTTTGTCAAAAATCAGCTGTTTTTGCTTGAACATTAAATGCCTCCAAATAGTATTTAATTCACTTCCCGAGCCCCTGGAAGCATGAAAATCACTTTAAACATGCTAATTTTAGCTCTAACACTGATGATCCACCTACAAATGTGAACTGACGTTCAAAAATAAAACATTTGAAAACGGACCATTTTCCACATTTCTGAAGCATGACGTAATGGGGGGGTGTTATCTCTTTTGTCAAAAATCAGCAGTTTTTGCTCGAACATTAAATGCCTCCAAATGGTATTTAATTAACTTCCCGGGGTGAAGAAACCCTTTTTGAGAACTCAGAGTGAGTAAATTGGCCATTTTCATGCACTTTTAACCATTCCATAAATCTTGTGTTTAGGGCCCCTGGAAGCATGAAAATCACTTTAAACATGCTAATTTTAGCTCTAACACTGATGATCCACCTACAAATGTGAACTGACGTTCAAAAATAAAACATTTGAAAACGGACCATTTTCCACATTTCTGAAGCATGACGTAATGGGGGGGTGTTATCTCTTTTGTCAAAAATCAGCTGTTTTTGCTTGAACATTAAATGCCTCCAAATAGTATTTAATTCACTTCCCGAGCCCCTGGAAGCATGAAAATCACTTTAAACATGCTAATTTTAGCTCTAACACTGATGATCCACCTACAAATGTGAACTGACGTTCAAAAATAAAACATTTGAAAACGGACCATTTTCCACATTTCTGAAGCATGACGTAATGGGGAGGTGTTATCTCTTTTGTCGAAAATCAGCCGTTTTTGCTCGAACATTAAATGCCTCCAAATGGTATTTAATTAACTTCCCGGGGTGAAGAAACCCTTTTTGAGAACTCAGAGTGAGTAAATTGGCCATTTTCATGCACTTTTAACCATTCCATAAATCTTGTGTTTAGGGCCCCTGGAAGCATGAAAATCACTTTAAACATGCTAATTTTAGCTCTAACACTGATGATCCACCTACAAATGTGAACTGACGTTCAAAAATAAAACATTTGAAAACGGACCATTTTCCACATTTCTGAAGCATGACGTAATGGGGGGGTGTTATCTCTTTTGTCGAAAATCAGCTGTTTTTGATTGAACATTAAATGCCTCCAAATAGTATTTAATTCACTTCCCGAGCCCCTGGAAGCATGAAAATCACTTTAAACATGCTAATTTTAGCTCTAACACTGATGATCCACCTACAAATGTGAACTGATGTTCAAAAATTAAACATTTGAAAACGGACCATTTTCCACATTTCTGAAGCATGACGTAATGGGGGGGTGTAATCTCTTTTGTCGAAAATCAGCCGTTTTTGCTCGAACATTAAATGCCTCCAAATGGTATTTAATTAACTTCCCGGGGTGAAGAAACCCTTTTTGAGAACTCAGAGTGAGTAAATTGGCCATTTTCATGCACTTTTAACCATTCCATAAATCTTGTGTTTAGGGCCCCTGGAAGCATGAAAATCACTTTAAACATGCTAATTTTAGCTCTAACACTGATGATCCACCTACAAATGTGATCTGACGTTCAAAAATAAAACATTTGAAAACGGACCATTTTCCACATTTCTGAAGCATGACGTAATGGGGGGGTGTTATCTCTTTTGTCAAAAATCAGCTGTTTTTGCTTGAACATTAAATGCCTCCAAATAGTATTTAATTCACTTCCCGAGCCACTGGAAGCATGAAAATCACTTTAAACATGCTAATTTTAGCTCTAACACTGATGATCCACCTACAAATGTGAACTGACGTTCAAAAATAAAACATTTGAAAACGGACCATTTTCCACATTTCTGAAGCATGACGTAATGGGTTGGTGTTATCTCTTTTGTCGAAAATCAGCCGTTTTTGCTCGAACATTAAATGCCTCCAAATGGTATTTAATTAACTTCCCGGGGTGAAGAAACCCTTTTTGAGAACTCAGAGTGAGTAAATTGGCCATTTTCATGCACTTTTAACCATTCCTCAAATCTTGTGTTTTGGGCCCCTGAAAGCATGAAAATCACTTTAAACATGCTAATTTTAGCTCTAACACTGATGATCCACCTACAAATGTGAACTGACGTTCAAAAATAAAACATTTGAAAACGGACCATTTTCCACATATCTGAAGCATGACGTAATGGGGGGGTGTTATCTCTTTTGTCGAAAATCTGCCGTTTTTGCTCGAACATTAAATGCCTCCAAATGGTATTTAATTAACTTCCCGGGGTGAAGAAACCCTTTATGAGAACTCAGAGTGAGTAAATTGGCCATTTTCATGCACTTTTAACCATTCCATAAATCTTGTGTTTAGGGCCCCTGGAAGCATGAAAATCACTTTAAACATGCTAATTTTAGCTCTAACACTGATGATCCACCTACAAATGTGAACTGACGTTCAAAAATAAAACATTTGAAAACGGACCATTTTCCACATTTCTGAAGCATGACGTAATGGGGGGGTGTTATCTCTTTTGTCAAAAATCAGCTGTTTTTGCTTGAACATTAAATGCCTCCAAATAGTATTTAATTCACTTCCCGAGCCCCTGGAAGCATGAAAATCACTTTAAACATGCTAATTTTAGCTCTAACACTGATGATCCACCTACAAATGTGAACTGACGTTCAAAAATAAAACATTTGAAAACGGACCATTTTCCACATTTCTGAAGCATGACGTAATGGGGGGGTGTTATCTCTTTTGTCGAAAATCAGCCGTTTTTGCTCGAACATTAAATGCCTCCAAATGGTATTTAATTAACTTCCCGGGGTGAAGAAACCCTTTTTGAGAACTCAGAGTGAGTAAATTGGCCATTTTCATGCACTTTTAACCATTCCATAAATCTTGTGTTTAGGGCCCCTGGAAGCATGAAAATCACTTTAAACATGCTAATTTTAGCTCGAACACTGATGATCCACCTACAAATGTGAACTGACGTTCAAAAATAAAACATTTGAAAACGGACCATTTTCCACATTTCTGAAGCATGACGTAATGGGGGGGGTGTTATCTCTTTTGTCAAAAATCAGCTGTTTTTGATTGAACATTAAATGCCTCCAAATAGTATTTAATTCACTTCCCGAGCCCCTGGAAGCATGAAAATCACTTTAAACATGCTAATTTTAGCTCTAATACTGATGATCCACCTACAAATGTGAACTGACGTACAAAAATAAAACATTTGAAAACGGACCATTTTCCACATTTCTGAAGCATGACGTAATGGGGGGGGTGTTATCTCTTTTGTCGAAAATCAGCCGTTTTTGCTCGAACATTAAATGCCTCCAAATGGTATTTAATTAACATCCCAGGGTGAAGAAACCCTTTTTGAGAACTCAGAGTGAGTAAATTGGCCATTTTCATGCACTTTTAACCATTCCATAAATCTTGTGTTTAGGGCCCCTGGAAGCATGAAAATCACTTTAAACATGCTAATTTTAGCTCTAACACTGATGATCCACCTACAAATGTGAACTGACGTTCAAAAATAAAACATTTGAAAACGGACCATTTTCCACATTTCTGAAGCATGACGTAATGGGGGGGTGTTATCTCTTTTGTAAAAAATCAGCTGTTTTTGATTGAACATTAAATGCCTCCAAATAGTATTTAATTCACTTCCCGAGCCCCTGGAAGCATGAAAATCACTTTAAACATGCTAATTTTAGCTCTAACACTGATGATCCACCTACAAATGTGAACTGACGTTCAAAAATAAAACATTTGAAAACGGACCATTTTCCACATTTCTGAAGCATGACGTAATGGGGAGGTGTTATCTCTTTTGTCGAAAATCAGCTGTTTTTGCTCGAACATTAAATGCCTCCAAATGGTATTTAATTAACTTCCCGGGGTGAAGAAACCCTTTTTGAGAACTCAGAGTGAGTAAATTGGCCATTTTCATGCACTTTTAACCATTCCATAAATCTTGTGTTTAGGGCCCCTGGAAGCATGAAAATCACTTTAAACATGCTAATTTTAGCTCTAACACTGATGATCCACCTACAAATGTGAACTGACGTTCAAAAATAAAACATTTGAAAACGGACCATTTTCCACATTTCTGAAGCATGACGTAATGGGGGGGTGTTATCTCTTTTGTCGAAAATCAGCTGTTTTTGATTGAACATTAAATGCCTCCAAATAGTATTTAATTCACTTCCCGAGCCCCTGGAAGCATGAAAATCACTTTAAACATGCTAATTTTAGCTCTAACACTGATGATCCACCTACAAATGTGAACTGATGTTCAAAAATTAAACATTTGAAAACGGACCATTTTCCACATTTCTGAAGCATGACGTAATGGGGGGGTGTAATCTCTTTTGTCGAAAATCAGCCGTTTTTGCTCGAACATTAAATGCCTCCAAATGGTATTTAATTAACTTCCCGGGGTGAAGAAACCCTTTTTGAGAACTCAGAGTGAGTAAATTGGCCATTTTCATGCACTTTTAACCATTCCATAAATCTTGTGTTTAGGGCCCCTGGAAGCATGAAAATCACTTTAAACATGCTAATTTTAGCTCTAACACTGATGATCCACCTACAAATGTGAACTGACGTTCAAAAATAAAACATTTGAAAACGGACCATTTTCCACATTTCTGAAGCATGACGTAATGGGGGGGTGTTATCTCTTTTGTCAAAAATCAGCTGTTTTTGCTTGAACATTAAATGCCTCCAAATAGTATTTAATTCACTTCCCGAGCCACTGGAAGCATGAAAATCACTTTAAACATGCTAATTTTAGCTCTAACACTGATGATCCACCTACAAATGTGAACTGACGTTCAAAAATAAAACATTTGAAAACGGACCATTTTCCACATTTCTGAAGCATGACGTAATGGGGGGGTGTTATCTCTTTTGTCGAAAATCAGCCGTTTTTGCTCGAACATTAAATGCCTCCAAATGGTATTTAATTAACTTCCCGGGGTGAAGAAACCCTTTTTGAGAACTCAGAGTGAGTAAATTGGCCATTTTCATGCACTTTTAACCATTCCTCAAATCTTGTGTTTTGGGCCCCTGAAAGCATGAAAATCACTTTAAACATGCTAATTTTAGCTCTAACACTGATGATCCACCTACAAATGTGAACTGACGTTCAAAAATAAAACATTTGAAAACGGACCATTTTCCACATATCTGAAGCATGACGTAATGGGGGGGTGTTATCTCTTTTGTCGAAAATCTGCCGTTTTTGCTCGAACATTAAATGCCTCCAAATGGTATTTAATTAACTTCCCGGGGTGAAGAAACCCTTTATGAGAACTCAGAGTGAGTAAATTGGCCATTTTCATGCACTTTTAACCATTCCATAAATCTTGTGTTTAGGGCCCCTGGAAGCATGAAAATCACTTTAAACATGCTAATTTTAGCTCTAACACTGATGATCCACCTACAAATGTGAACTGACGTTCAAAAATAAAACATTTGAAAACGGACCATTTTCCACATTTCTGAAGCATGACGTAATGGGGGGGTGTTATCTCTTTTGTCAAAAATCAGCTGTTTTTGCTTGAACATTAAATGCCTCCAAATAGTATTTAATTCACTTCCCGAGCCCCTGGAAGCATGAAAATCACTTTAAACATGCTAATTTTAGCTCTAACACTGATGATCCACCTACAAATGTGAACTGACGTTCAAAAATAAAACATTTGAAAACGGACCATTTTCCACATTTCTGAAGCATGACGTAATGGGGGGGTGTTATCTCTTTTGTCGAAAATCAGCCGTTTTTGCTCGAACATTAAATGCCTCCAAATGGTATTTAATTAACTTCCCGGGGTGAAGAAACCCCTTTTGAGAACTCAGAGTGAGTAAATTGGCCATTTTCATGCACTTTTAACCATTCCATAAATCTTGTGTTTAGGGCCCCTGGAAGCATGAAAATCACTTTAAACATGCTAATTTTAGCTCTAACACTGATGATCCACCTACAAATGTGAACTGACGTTCAAAAATAAAACATTTGAAAACGGACCATTTTCCACATTTCTGAAGCATGACGTAATGGGGGGGGTGTTATCTCTTTTGTCAAAAATCAGCTGTTTTTGATTGAACATTAAATGCCTCCAAATAGTATTTAATTCACTTCCCGAGCCCCTGGAAGCATGAAAATCACTTTAAACATGCTAATTTTAGCTCTAATACTGATGATCCACCTACAAATGTGAACTGACGTACAAAAATAAAACATTTGAAAACGGACCATTTTCCACATTTCTGAAGCATGACGTAATGGGGGGGGTGTTATCTCTTTTGTCGAAAATCAGCCGTTTTTGCTCGAACATTAAATGCCTCCAAATGGTATTTAATTAACATCCCAGGGTGAAGAAACCCTTTTTGAGAACTCAGAGTGAGTAAATTGGCCATTTTCATGCACTTTTAACCATTCCATAAATCTTGTGTTTAGGGCCCCTGGAAGCATGAAAATCACTTTAAACATGCTAATTTTAGCTCTAACACTGATGATCCACCTACAAATGTGAACTGACGTTCAAAAATAAAACATTTGAAAACGGACCATTTTCCACATTTCTGAAGCATGACGTAATGGGGGGGTGTTATCTCTTTTGTAAAAAATCAGCTGTTTTTGATTGAACATTAAATGCCTCCAAATAGTATTTAATTCACTTCCCGAGCCCCTGGAAGCATGAAAATCACTTTAAACATGCTAATTTTAGCTCTAACACTGATGATCCACCTACAAATGTGAACTGACGTTCAAGAATAAAACATTTGAAAACGGATCATTTTCCACATTTCTGAAGCATGACGTAATGGGGGGTGTTATCTCTTTTGTCGAAAATCAGCAGTTTTTGCTCGAACATTAAATGCCTCCAAATGGTATTTAATTAACTTCCCGGGGTGAAGAAACCCTTTTTGAGAACTCAGAGTGAGTAAATTGGCCATTTTCATGCACTTTTAACCATTCCATAAATCTTGTGTTTAGGGCCCCTGGAAGCATGAAAATCACTTTAAACATGCTAATTTTAGCTCTAACACTGATGATCCACCTACAAATGTGAACTGACGTTCAAAAATAAAACATTTGAAAACGGACCATTTTCCACATTTCTGAAGCATGACGTAATGGGGGGGTGTTATCTCTTTTGTCAAAAATCAGTTGTTTTTGATTGAACATTAAATGCCTCCAAATAGTATTTAATTCACTTCCCGAGCCCCTGGAAGCATGAAAATCACTTTAAACATGCTAATTTTAGCTCTAACACTGATGATCCACCTACAAATGTGAACTGACGTTCAAAAATAAAACATTTGAAAACGGACCATTTTCCACATTTCTGAAGCATGCCGTAATGGGGGGGTGTTATCTCTTTTGTCAAAAATCAGCTGTTTTTGCTTGAACATTAAATGCCTCCAAATAGTATTTAATTCACTTCCTGAGCCCCTGGAAGCATGAAAATCACTTTAAACATGCTAATTTTAGCTCTAACACTGATGATCCACCTACAAATGTGAACTGATGTTCAAAAATAAAACATTTGAAAACGGACCATTTTCCACATTTCTGAAGAATGACGTAATGGGGGGTGTTATCTCTTTTGTCGAAAATCAGCCGTTTTTGCTCGAACATTAAATGCCTCCAAATGGTATTTAATTAACTTCCCGGGGTGAAGAAACCCTTTTTGAGAACTCAGAGTGAGTAAATTGGCCATTTTCATGCACTTTTAACCATTCCATAAATCTTGTGTTTAGGGCCCCTGGAAGCATGAAAATCACTTTAAACATGCTAATTTTAGCTCTAACACTGATGATCCACCTACAAATGTGAACTGACGTTCAAAAATAAAACATTTGAAAACGGACCATTTTCCACATTTCTGAAGCATGACGTAATGGGGGGGTGTTATCTCTTTTGTCAAAAATCAGCTGTTTTTGCTTGAACATTAAATGCCTCCAAATAGTATTTAATTCACTTCCCGAGCCCCTGGAAGCATGAAAATCACTTTAAACATGCTAATTTTAGCTCTAACACTGATGATCCACCTACAAATGTGAACTGACGTTCAAAAATAAAACATATGAAAACGGACCATTTTCCACATTTCTGAAGCATGACGTAATGGGGGGGTGTTATCTCTTTTGTCGAAAATCAGCAGTTTTTGCTCGAACATTAAATGCCTCCAAATGGTATTTAATTAACTTCCCGGGGTGAAGAAACCCTTTTTGAGAACTCAGAGTGAGTAAATTGGCCATTTTCATGCGCTTTTAACCATTCCATAAATCTTGTGTTTAGGGCCCCTGGAAGCATGAAAATCACTTTAAACATGCTAATTTTAGCTCTAACACTGATGATCCACCTACAAATGTGAACTGACGTTCAAAAATAAAACATTTGAAAACGGACCATTTTCCACATTTCTGAAGCATGACGTAATGGGGGGGTGTTATCTCTTTTGTCAAAAATCAGCTGTTTTTGCTTGAACATTAAATGCCTCCAAATAGTATTTAATTCACTTCCCGAGCCCCTGGAAGCATGAAAATCACTTTAAACATGCTAATTTTAGCTCTAACACTGATGATCCACCTACAAATGTGAACTGACGTTCAAAAATAAAACATTTGAAAACGGACCATTTTCCACATTTCTGAAGAATGACGTAATGGGGGGGTGTTATCTCTTTTGTCGAAAATCAGCCGTTTTTGCTCAAACATTAAATGCCTCCAAATGGTATTTAATTAACTTCCCGTGGTGAAGAAACCCTTTTTGAGAACTCAGAGTGAGTAAATTGGCCATTTTCATGCACTTTTAACCATTCCATAAATCTTGTGTTTAGGGCCCCTGGAAGCATGAAAATCACTTTAAACATGCTAATTTTAGCTCTAACACTGATGATCCACCTACAAATGTGAACTGACGTTCAAAAATAAAACATTTGAAAACGGACCATTTTCCACATTTCTGAAGCATGACGTAATGGGGGGGTGTTATCTCTTTTGTCAAAAATCAGCTGTTTTTGATTGAACATTAAATGCCTCCAAATAGTATTTAATTCACTTCCCGAGCCCCTGGAAGCATGAAAATCACTTTAAACATGCTAATTTTAGCTCTAACACTGATGATCAACCTACAAATGTGAACTGATGTTCAAAAATAAAACATTTGAAAACGGACCATTTTCCACATTTCTGAAGCATGACGTAATGGGGGGGTGTTATCTCTTTTGTCGAAAATCAGCCGTTTTTGCTCGAACATTAAATGCCTCCAAATGGTATTTAATTAACTTCCCGGGGTGAAGAAACCCTTTTTGAGAACTCAGAGTGAGTAAATTGGCCATTTTCATGCACTTTTAACCATTCCATAAATCTTGTGTTTAGGGCCCCTGGAAGCATGAAAATAACTTTAAACATGCTAATTTTAGCTCTAACACTGATGATCCACCTACAAATGTGAACTGACGTTCAAAAATAAAACATTTGAAAACGGACCATTTTCCACATTTCTGAAGCATGACGTAATGGGGGGGTGTTATCTCTTTTGTCGAAAATCAGCAGTTTTTGCTCGAACATTAAATGCCTCCAAATGGTATTTAATTAACTTCCCGGGATGAAGAAACCCTTTTTGAGAACTCAGAGTGAGTAAATTGGCCATTTTCATGCACTTTTAACCATTCCATTAATCTTGTGTTTAGGGCCCCTGGAAGCATGAAAATCACTTTAAACATGCTAATTTTAGCTCTAACACTGATGATCCACCTACAAATGTGAACTGACGTTCAAAAATAAAACATTTGAAAACGGACCATTTTCCACATTTCTGAAGCATGACGTAATGGGGGGGGTGTTATCTCTTTTGTCAAAAATCAGCTGTTTTTGCTTGAACATTAAATGCCTCCAAATAGTATTTAATTCACTTCCCGAGCCCCTGGAAGCATGAAAATCACTTTAAACATGCTAATTTTTAGCTCTAACACTGATGATCCACCTACAAATGTGAACTGACGTTCAAAAATAAAACATTTGAAAACGGACCATTTTCCACATTTCTGAAGCATGACGTAATGGGGGGGTGTTATCTCTTTTGTCGAAAATCAGCAGTTTTTGCTCGAACATTAAATGCCTCCAAATGGTATTTAATTAACTTCCCGGGGTGAAGAAACCCTTTTTGAGAACTCAGAGTGAGTAAATTGGCCATTTTCATGCACTTTTAACCATTCCATAAATCTTGTGTTTAGGGCCTCTGGAAGCATGAAAATCACTTTAAACATGCTAATTTTAGCTCTAACACTGATGATCCACCTACAAATGTGAACTGACGTTCAAAAATAAAACATTTGAAAATGGACCATTTTCCACATTTCTGAAGCATGACGTAATGGGGGGGTGTTATCTCTTTTGTCGAAAATCAGCAGTTTTTGCTCGAACATTAAATGCCTCCAAATGGTATTTAATTAACTTCCCGGGGTGAAGAAACCCTTTTTGAGAACTCAGAGTGAGTAAATTGGCCATTTTCATGCACTTTTAACCATTCCATAAATCTTGTGTTTAGGGCCTCTGGAAGCATGAAAATCACTTTAAACATGCTAATTTTAGCTCTAACACTGATGATCCACCTACAAATGTGAACTGACGTTCAAAAATAAAACATTTGAAAACGGACCATTTTCCACATTTCTGAAGCATGACGTAATGGGGGGGTGTTATCTCTTTTGTCGAAAATCAGCAGTTTTTGCTCGAACATTAAATGCCTCCAAATGGTATTTAATTAACTTCCCGGGGTGAAGAAACCCTTTTTGAGAACTCAGAGTGAGTAAATTGGCCATTTTCATGCACTTTTAACCATTCCATAAATCTTGTGTTTAGGGCCTCTGGAAGCATGAAAATCACTTTAAACATGCTAATTTTAGCTCTAACACTGATGATCCACCTACAAATGTGAACTGACGTTCAAAAATAAAACATTTGAAAACGGACCATTTTCCACATTTCTGAAGCATGACGTAATGGGGGGGTGTTATCTCTTTTGTCGAAAATCAGCAGTTTTTGCTCGAACATTAAATGCCTCCAAATGGTATTTAATTAACTTCCCGGGGTGAAGAAACCCTTTTTGAGAACTCAGAGTGAGTAAATTGGCCATTTTCATGCACTTTTAACCATTCCATAAATCTTGTGTTTAGGGCCCCTGGAAGCATGAAAATCACTTTAAACATGCTAATTTTAGCTCTAACACTGATGATCCACCTACAAATGTGAACTGACGTTCAAAAATAAAACATTTGAAAACGGACCATTTTCCACATTTCTGAAGCATGACGTAATGGGGGGGTGTTATCTCTTTTGTCAAAAATCAGCTGTTTTTGCTTGAACATTAAATGCCTCCAAATAGCATTTAATTCACTTCCCGAGCCCCTGGAAGCATGAAAATCACTTTAAACATGCTAATTTTAGCTCTAACACTGATGATCCACCTACAAATGTGAACTGACGTTCAAAAATAAAACATTTGAAAACGGACCATTTTCCACATTTCTGAAGCATGACGTAATGGGGGGGTGTTATCTCTTTTGTCGAAAATCAGCCGTTTTTGCTCGAACATTAAATGCCTCCAAATGGTATTTAATTAACTTCCCGGGGTGAAGAAACCCTTTTTGAGAACTCAGAGTGAGTAAATTGGCCATTTTCATGCACTTTTAACCATTCCATAAATCTTGTGTTTAGGGCCCCTGGAAGCATGAAAATCACTTTAAACATGCTAATTGTAGCTCTAACACTGATGATCCACCTACAAATGTGAACTGACGTTCAAAAATAAAACATTTGAAAACGGACCATTTTCCACATTTCTGAAGCATGACGTAATGGGGGGGGTGTTATCTCTTTTGTCAAAAATCAGCTGTTTTTGATTGAACATTAAATGCCTCCAAATAGTATTTAATTCACTTCCCGAGCCCCTGGAAGCATGAAAATCACTTTAAACATGCTAATTTTAGCTCTAATACTGATGATCCACCTACAAATGTGAACTGACGTACAAAAATAAAACATTTGAAAACGGACCATTTTCCACATTTCTGAAGCATGACGTAATGGGGGGGGTGTTATCTCTTTTGTCGAAAATCAGCCGTTTTTGCTCGAACATTAAATGCCTCCAAATGGTATTTAATTAACTTCCCGGGGTGAAGAAACCCTTTTTGAGAACTCAGAGTGAGTAAATTGGCCATTTTCATGCACTTTTAACCATTCCATAAATCTTGTGTTTAGGGCCCCTGGAAGCATGAAAATCACTTTAAACATGCTAATTTTAGCTCTAACACTGATGATCCACCTACAAATGTGAACTGACGTTCAAAAATAAAACATTTGAAAACGGACCATTTTCCACATTTCTGAAGCATGACGTAATGGGGGGGTGTTATCTCTTTTGTAAAAAATCAGCTGTTTTTGATTGAACATTAAATGCCTCCAAATAGTATTTAATTCACTTCCCGAGCCCCTGGAAGCATGAAAATCACTTTAAACATGCTCATTTTAGCTCTAACAGTGATGATCCACCTACAAATGTGAACTGACGTTCAAAAATAAAACATTTGAAAACGGACCATTTTCCACATTTCTGAAGCATGACGTAATGGGGGGGTGTTATCTCTTTTGTCAAAAATCAGCTGTTTTTGCTTGAACATTAAATGCCTCCAAATAGTATTTAATTCACTTCCCGAGCCCCTGGAAGCATGAAAATCACTTTAAACATGCTAATTTTAGCTCTAACACTGATGATCCACCTACAAATGTGAACTGACGTTCAAAAATAAAACATTTGAAAACGGACCATTTTCCACATTTCTGAAGAATGACGTAATGGGGGGGTGTTATCTCTTTTGTCGAAAATCAGCCGTTTTTGCTCGAACATTAAATGCCTCCAAATGGTATTTAATTAACTTCCCGGGGTGAAGAAACCCTTTTTGAGAACTCAGAGTGAGTAAATTGGCCATTTTCATGCACTTTTAACCATTCCATAAATCTTGTGTTTAGGGCCCCTGGAAGCATGAAAATCACTTTAAACATGCTAATTTTAGCTCTAACACTGATGATCCACCTACAAATGTGAACTGACGTTCAAAAATAAAACATTTGAAAACGGACCATTTTCCACATTTCTGAAGCATGACGTAATGGGGGGGGTGTTATCTCTTTTGTCAAAAATCAGCTGTTTTTGATTGAACATTAAATGCCTCCAAATAGTATTTAATTCACTTCCCGAGCCCCTGGAAGCATGAAAATCACTTTAAACATGCTAATTTTAGCTCTAATACTGATGATCCACCTACAAATGTGAACTGACGTACAAAAATAAAACATTTGAAAACGGACCATTTTCCACATTTCTGAAGCATGACGTAATGGGGGGGGTGTTATCTCTTTTGTCGAAAATCAGCCGTTTTTGCTCGAACATTAAATGCCTCCAAATGGTATTTAATTAACTTCCCGGGGTGAAGAAACCCTTTTTGAGAACTCAGAGTGAGTAAATTGGCCATTTTCATGCACTTTTAACCATTCCATAAATCTTGTGTTTAGGGCCCCTGGAAGCATGAAAATCACTTTAAACATGCTAATTTTAGCTCTAACACTGATGATCCACCTACAAATGTGAACTGACGTTCAAAAATAAAACATTTGAAAACGGACCATTTTCCACATTTCTGAAGCATGACGTAATGGGGGGGTGTTATCTCTTTTGTAAAAAATCAGCTGTTTTTGATTGAACATTAAATGCCTCCAAATAGTATTTAATTCACTTCCCGAGCCCCTGGAAGCATGAAAATCACTTTAAACATGCTAATTTTAGCTCTAACACTGATGATCCACCTACAAATGTGAACTGACGTTCAAAAATAAAACATTTGAAAACGGACCATTTTCCACATTTCTGAAGCATGACGTAATGGGGGGGTGTTATCTCTTTTGTCGAAAATCAGCCGTTTTTGCTCGAACATTAAATGCCTCCAAATGGTATTTAATTAACTTCCCGGGGTGAAGAAACCCTTTTTGAGAACTCAGAGTGAGTAAATTGGCCATTTTCATGCACTTTTAACCATTCCATAAATCTTGTGTTTAGGGCCCCTGGAAGCATGAAAATCACTTTAAACATGCTAATTTTAGCTCTAACACTGATGATCCACCTACAAATGTGAACTGACGTTCAAAAATAAAACATTTGAAAACGGACCATTTTCCACATTTCTGAAGCATGACGTAATGGGGGGGGTGTTATCTCTTTTGTCAAAAATCAGCTGTTTTTGATTGAACATTAAATGCCTCCAAATAGTATTTAATTCACTTCCCGAGCCCCTGGAAGCATGAAAATCACTTTAAACATGCTAATTTTAGCTCTAACACTGATGATCCACCTACAAATGTGAACTGACGTTCAAAAATAAAACATTTTAAAACGGACCATTTTCCACATTTCTGAAGCATGACGTAATGGGGGGGTGTTATCTCTTTTGTCAAAAATCAGCAGTTTTTGCTCGAACATTAAATGCCTCCAAATGGTATTTAATTAACTTCCCGGGTGAAGAAACCCTTTTTGAGAACTCAGAGTGAGTAAATTGGCCATTTTCATGCACTTTTTACCATTCCATAAATCTTGTGTTTAGGGCCCCTGGAAGCATGAAAATCACTTTAAACATGCTAATTTTAGCTCTAACACTGATGATCCACCTACAAATGTGAACTGACGTTCAAAAAAAAAACATTTGAAAACGGACCATTTTCCACATTTCTGAAGCATGACGTAATGGGGGGGTGTTATCTCTTTTGTCAAAAATCAGCTGTTTTTGCTTGAACATTAAATGCCTCCAAATAGTATTTAATTCACTTCCCGAGCCCCTGGAAGCATGAAAATCACTTTAAACATGCTAATTTTAGCTCTAACACTGATGATCCACCTACAAATGTGAACTGACGTTCAAAAATAAAACATTTGAAAACGGACCATTTTCCACATTTCTGAAGCATGACGTAATGGGGGGGTGTTATCTCTTTTGTCGAAAATCAGCCGTTTTTGCTCGAACATTAAATGCCTCCAAATGGTATTTAATTAACTTCCCGGGGTGAAAAAACCCTTTTTGAGAACTCAGAGTGAGTAAATTGGCCATTTTCATGCACTTTTAACCATTCCATAAATCTTGTGTTTAGGGCCCCTGGAAGCATGAAAATCACTTTAAACATGCTAATTTTAGCTCTAACACTGATGATCCACCTACAAATGTGAACTGACGTTCAAAAATAAAACATTTGAAAACGGACCATTTTTCACATTTCTGAAGCATGACGTAATGGGGGGGTGTTATCTCTTTTGTCAAAAATCAGCTGTTTTTGCTTGAACATTAAATGCCTCCAAATAGTATTTAAATCACTTCCCGAGCCACTGGAAGCATGAAAATCACTTTAAACATGCTAATTTTAGCTCTAACACTGATGATCCACCTACAAATGTGAACTGACGTTCAAAAATAAAACATTTGAAAACGGACCATTTTCCACATTTCTGAAGCATGACGTAATGGGGGGGTGTTATCTCTTTTGTCGAAAATCAGCCGTTTTTGCTCGAACATTAAATGCCTCCAAATGGTATTTAATTAACTTCCCGGGGTGAAGAAACCCTTTTTGAGAACTCAGAGTGAGTAAATTGGCCATTTTCATGCACTTTTAACCATTCCTCAAATATTGTGTTTTGGGCCCCTGAAAGCATGAAAATCACTTTAAACATGCTAATTTTAGCTCTAACACTGATGATCCACCTACAAATGTGAACTGACGTTCAAAAATAAAACATTTGAAAACGGACCATTTTCCACATTTCTGAAGCATGACGTAATGGGGGGGTGTTATCTCTTTTGTCGAAAATCAGCCGTTTTTGCTCGAACATTAAATGCCTCCAAATGGTATTTAATTAACTTCCCGGAGTGAAGAAACCCTTTATGAGAACTCAGAGTGAGTAAATTGGCCATTTTCATGCACTTTTAACCATTCCATAAATCTTGTGTTTAGGGCCCCTGGAAGCATGAAAATCACTTTAAACATGCTAATTTTAGCTCTAACACTGATGATCCACCTACAAATGTGAACTGACGTTCAAAAATAAAACATTTGAAAACGGACCATTTTCCACATTTCTGAAGCATGACGTAATGGGGGGGTGTTATCTCTTTTGTCAAAAATCAGCTGTTTTTGCTTGAACATTAAATGCCTCCAAATAGTATTTAATTCACTTCCCGAGCCCCTGGAAGCATGAAAATCACTTTAAACATGCTAATTTTAGCTCTAACACTGATGATCCACCTACAAATGTGAACTGACGTTCAAAAATAAAACATTTGAAAACGGACCATTTTCCACATTTCTGAAGCATGACGTAATGGGGGGGTGTTATCTCTTTTGTCGAAAATCAGCCGTTTTTGCTCGAACATTAAATGCCTCCAAATGGTATTTAATTAACTTCCCGGGGTGAAGAAACCCTTTTTGAGAACTCAGAGTGAGTAAATTGGCCATTTTCATGCACTTTTAACCATTCCATAAATCTTGTGTTTAGGGCCCCTGGAAGCATGAAAATCACTTTAAACATGCTAATTTTAGCTCTAACACTGATGATCCACCTACAAATGTGAACTGACGTTCAAAAATAAAACATTTGAAAACGGACCATTTTCCACATTTCTGAAGCATGACGTAACGGGGGGGGGGTGTTATCTCTTTTGTCAAAAATCAGCTGTTTTTGATTGAACATTAAATGCCTCCAAATAGTATTTAATTCACTTCCCGAGCCCCTGGAAGCATGAAAATCACTTTAAACATGCTAATTTTAGCTCTAATACTGATGATCCACCTACAAATGTGAACTGACGTACAAAAATAAAACATTTGAAAACGGACCATTTTCCACATTTCTGAAGCATGACGTAATGGGGGGGGTGTTATCTCTTTTGTCGAAAATCAGCCGTTTTTGCTCGAACATTAAATGCCTCCAAATGGTATTTAATTAACTTCCCGGGGTGAAGAAACCCTTTTTGAGAACTCAGAGTGAGTAAATTGGCCATTTTCATGCACTTTTAACCATTCCATAAATCTTGTGTTTAGGGCCCCTGGAAGCATGAAAATCACTTTAAACATGCTAATTTTAGCTCTAACACTGATGATCCACCTACAAATGTGAACTGACGTTCAAAAATAAAACATTTGAAAACGGACCATTTTCCACATTTCTGAAGCATGACGTAATGGGGGGGTGTTATCTCTTTTGTAAAAAATCAGCTGTTTTTGATTGAACATTAAATGCCTCCAAATAGTATTTAATTCACTTCCCGAGCCCCTGGAAGCATGAAAATCACTTTAAACATGCTAATTTTAGCTCTAACACTGATGATCCACCTACAAATGTGAACTGACGTTCAAAAATAAAACATTTGAAAACGGACCATTTTCCACATTTCTGAAGCATGACGTAATGGGGGGGTGTTATCTCTTTTGTCGAAAATCAGCCGTTTTTGCTCGAACATTAAATGCCTCCAAATGGTATTTAATTAACTTCCCGGGGTGAAGAAACCCTTTTTGAGAACTCAGAGTGAGTAAATTGGCCATTTTCATGCACTTTTAACCATTCCATAAATCTTGTGTTTAGGGCCCCTGGAAGCATGAAAATCACTTTAAACATGCTAATTTTAGCTCTAACACTGATGATCCACCTACAAATGTGAACTGACGTTCAAAAATAAAACATTTGAAAACGGACCATTTTCCACATTTCTGAAGCATGACGTAATGGGGGGGTGTTATCTCTTTTGTCAAAAATCAGCTGTTTTTGATTGAACATTAAATGCCTCCAAATAGTATTTAATTCACTTCCCGAGCCCCTGGAAGCATGAAAATCACTTTAAACATGCTAATTTTAGCTCTAATACTGATGATCCACCTACAAATGTGAACTGACGTACAAAAATAAAACATTTGAAAACGGACCATTTTCCACATTTCTGAAGCATGACGTAATGGGGGGGGTGTTATCTCTTTTGTCGAAAATCAGCCGTTTTTGCTCGAACATTAAATGCCTCCAAATGGTATTTAATTAACTTCCCGGGGTGAAGAAACCCTTTTTGAGAACTCAGAGTGAGTAAATTGGCCATTTTCATGCACTTTTAACCATTCCATAAATCTTGTGTTTAGGGCCCCTGGAAGCATGAAAATCACTTTAAACATGCTAATTTTAGCTCTAACACTGATGATCCACCTACAAATGTGAACTGACGTTCAAAAATAAAACATTTGAAAACGGACCATTTTCCACATTTCTGAAGCATGACGTAATGGGGGGGTGTTATCTCTTTTGTAAAAAATCAGCTGTTTTTGATTGAACATTAAATGCCTCCAAATAGTATTTAATTCACTTCCCGAGCCCCTGGAAGCATGAAAATCACTTTAAACATGCTCATTTTAGCTCTAACAGTGATGATCCACCTACAAATGTGAACTGACGTTCAAAAATAAAACATTTGAAAACGGACCATTTTCCACATTTCTGAAGCATGACGTAATGGGGGGGTGTTATCTCTTTTGTCAAAAATCAGCTGTTTTTGCTTGAACATTAAATGCCTCCAAATAGTATTTAATTCACTTCCCGAGCCCCTGGAAGCATGAAAATCACTTTAAACATGCTAATTTTAGCTCTAACACTGATGATCCACCTACAAATGTGAACTGACGTTCAAAAATAAAACATTTGAAAACGGACCATTTTCCACATTTCTGAAGAATGACGTAATGGGGGGGTGTTATCTCTTTTGTCGAAAATCAGCCGTTTTTGCTCGAACATTAAATGCCTCCAAATGGTATTTAATTAACTTCCTGGGGTGAAGAAACCCTTTTTGAGAACTCAGAGTGAGTAAATTGGCCATTTTCATGCACTTTTAACCATTCCATAAATCTTGTGTTTAGGGCCCCTGGAAGCATGAAAATCACTTTAAACATGCTAATTTTAGCTCTAACACTGATGATCCACCTACAAATGTGAACTGACGTTCAAAAATAAAACATTTGAAAACGGACCATTTTCCACATTTCTGAAGCATGACGTAATGGGGGGGTGTTATCTCTTTTGTCAAAAACCAGCTGTTTTTGCTTGAACATTAAATGCCTCCAAATAGTATTTAATTCACTTCCCGAGCCCCTGGAAGCATGAAAATCTCTTTAAACATGCTAATTTTAGCTCTAACACTGATGATCAACCTACAAATGTGAACTGATGTTCAAAAATAAAACATTTGAAAACGGACCATTTTCCACATTTCTGAAGCATGACGTAATGGGGGGTGTTATCTCTTTTGTCGAAAATCAGCCGTTTTTGCTCGAACATTAAATGCCTCCAAATGGTATTTAATTAACTTCCCGGGATGAAGAAACCCTTTTTGAGAACTCAGAGTGAGTAAATTGGCCATTTTCATGCACTTTTAACCATTCCATAAATCTTGTGTTTAGGGCCCCTGGAAGCATGAAAATCACTTTAAACATGCTAATTTTAGCTCTAACACTGATGATCCACCTACAAATGTGAACTGACGTTCAAAAATAAAACATTTGAAAACGGACCATTTTCCACATTTCTGAAGCATGACGTAATGGGGGGGTGTTATCTCTTTTGTCAAAAACCAGCTGTTTTTGCTTGAACATTAAATGCCTCCAAATAGTATTTAATTCACTTCCCGAGCCCCTGGAAGCATGAAAATCACTTTAAACATGCTAATTTTAGCTCTAACACTGATGATCCACCTACAAATGTGAACTGACGTTCAAAAATAAAACATTTGAAAACGGACCATTTTCCACATTTCTGAAGCATGACGTAATGGGGGGGTGTTATCTCTTTTGTCGAAAATCAGCAGTTTTTGCTCGAAAATTAAATGCCTCCAAATGGTATTTAATTAACTTCCCGGGGTGAAGAAACCCTTTTTGAGAACTCAGAGTGAGTAAATTGGACATTTTCATGCGCTTTTAACCATTCCATAAATCTTGTGTTTAGGGCCCCTGGAAGCATGAAAATCACTTCAAACATGCTAATTTTAGCTCTAACACTGATGATCCACCTACAAATGTGAACTGACGTTCAAAAATAAAACATTTGAAAACGGACCATTTTCCACATTTCTGAAGCATGACGTAATGGGGGGGTGTTATCTCTTTTGTCAAAAATCAGCTGTTTTTGATTGAACATTAAATGCCTCCAAATAGTATTTAATTCACTTCCCGAGCCCCTGGAAGCATGATAATCACTTTAAACATGCTAATTTTAGCTCTAACACTGATGATCCACCTACAAATGTGAACTGACGTTCAAAAATAAAACATTTGAAAACGGACCATTTTCCACATTTCTGAAGAATGACGTAATGGGGGGGTGTTATCTCTTTTGTCGAAAATCAGCCGTTTTTGCTCAAACATTAAATGCCTCCAAATGGTATTTAATTAACTTCCCGGGGTGAAGAAACCCTTTTTGAGAACTCAGAGTGAGTAAATTGGCCATTTTCATGCACTTTTAACCATTCCATAAATCTTGTGTTTAGGGCCCCTGGAAGCATGAAAATCACTTTAAACATGCTAATTTTAGCTCTAACACTGATGATCCACCTACAAATGTGAACTGACGTTCAAAAATAAAACATTTGAAAACGGACCATTTTCCACATTTCTGAAGCATGACGTAATGGGGGGGTGTTATCTCTTTTGTCGAAAATCAGCAGTTTTTGCTCGAACATTAAATGCCTCCAAATGGTATTTAATTAACTTCCCGGGGTGAAGAAACCCTTTTTGAGAACTCAGAGTGAGTAAATTGGCCATTTTCATGCACTTTTAACCATTCCATTAATCTTGTGTTTAGGGCCCCTGGAAGCATGAAAATCACTTTAAACATGCTAATTTTAGCTCTAACACTGATGATCCACCTACAAATGTGAACTGACGTTCAAAAATAAAACATTTGAAAACGGACCATTTTCCACATTTCTGAAGCATGACGTAATGGGGGGGGTGTTATCTCTTTTGTCAAAAATCAGCTGTTTTTGCTTGAACATTAAATGCCTCCAAATAGTATTTAATTCACTTCCCGAGCCCCTGGAAGCATGAAAATCACTTTAAACATGCTAATTTTTAGCTCTAACACTGATGATCCACCTACAAATGTGAACTGACGTTCAAAAATAAAACATTTGAAAACGGACCATTTTCCACATTTCTGAAGCATGACGTAATGGGGGGGTGTTATCTCTTTTGTCGAAAATCAGCAGTTTTTGCTCGAACATTAAATGCCTCCAAATGGTATTTAATTAACTTCCCGGGGTGAAGAAACCCTTTTTGAGAACTCAGAGTGAGTAAATTGGCCATTTTCATGCACTTTTAACCATTCCATAAATCTTGTGTTTAGGGCCCCTGGAAGCATGAAAATCACTTTAAACATGCTAATTTTAGCTCTAACACTGATGATCCACCTACAAATGTGAACTGACGTTCAAAAATAAAACATTTATAAACGGACCATTTTCCACATTTCTGAAGCATGACGTAATGGGGGGGTGTTATCTCTTTTGTCGAAAATCAGCCGTTTTTGCTCGAACATTAAATGCCTCCAAATGGTATTTAATTAACTTCCCGGGGTGAAGAAACCCTTTTTGAGAACTCAGAGTGAGTAAATTGGCCATTTTCATGCACTTTTAACCATTCCATAAATCTTGTGTTTAGGGCCCCTGGAAGCATGAAAATCACTTTAAACATGCTAATTTTAGCTCTAACACTGATGATCCACCTACAAATGTGAACTGACGTTCAAAAATAAAACATTTGAAAACGGACCATTTTCCACATTTCTGAAGCATGACGTAATGGGGGGGTGTTATCTCTTTTGTCAAAAATCAGCTGTTTTTGCTTGAACATTAAATGCCTCCAAATAGTATTTAATTCACTTCCCGAGCCCCTGGAAGCATGAAAATCACTTTAAACATGCTAATTTTAGCTCTAACACTGATGATCCACCTACAAATGTGAACTGACGTTCAAAAATAAAACATTTGAAAACGGACCATTTTCCACATTTCTGAAGCATGACGTAATGGGGGGGTGTTATCTCTTTTGTCAAAAATCAGCAGTTTTTGCTCGAACATTAAATGCCTCCAAATGGTATTTAATTAACTTCCCGGGGTGAAGAAACCCTTTTTGAGAACTCAGAGTGAGTAAATTGGCCATTTTCATGCACTTTTAACCATTCCATAAATCTTGTGTTTAGGGCCCCTGGAAGCATGAAAATCACTTTAAACATGCTAATTTTAGCTCTAACACTGATGATCCACCTACAAATGTGAACTGACGTTCAAAAATAAAACATTTGAAAACGGACCATTTTCCACATTTCTGAAGCATGACGTAATGGGGGGGTGTTATCTCTTTTGTCAAAAATCAGCTGTTTTTGATTGAACATTAAATGCCTCCAAATAGTATTTAATTCACTTCCCGAGCCCCTGGAAGCATGAAAATCACTTTAAACATGCTAATTTTAGCTCTAATACTGATGATCCACCTACAAATGTGAACTGACGTACAAAAATAAAACATTTGAAAACGGACCATTTTCCACATTTCTGAAGCATGACGTAATGGGGGGGGTGTTATCTCTTTTGTCGAAAATCAGCCGTTTTTGCTCGAACATTAAATGCCTCCAAATGGTATTTAATTAACTTCCCGGGGTGAAGAAACCCTTTTTGAGAACTCAGAGTGAGTAAATTGGCCATTTTCATGCACTTTTAACCATTCCATAAATCTTGTGTTTAGGGCCCCTGGAAGCATGAAAATCACTTTAAACATGCTAATTTTAGCTCTAACACTGATGATCCACCTACAAATGTGAACTGACGTTCAAAAATAAAACATTTGAAAACGGACCATTTTCCACATTTCTGAAGCATGACGTAATGGGGGGGTGTTATCTCTTTTGTAAAAAATCAGCTGTTTTTGATTGAACATTAAATGCCTCCAAATAGTATTTAATTCACTTCCCGAGCCCCTGGAAGCATGAAAATCACTTTAAACATGCTCATTTTAGCTCTAACAGTGATGATCCACCTACAAATGTGAACTGACGTTCAAAAATAAAACATTTGAAAACGGACCATTTTCCACATTTCTGAAGCATGACGTAATGGGGGGGTGTTATCTCTTTTGTCAAAAATCAGCTGTTTTTGCTTGAACATTAAATGCCTCCAAATAGTATTTAATTCACTTCCCGAGCCCCTGGAAGCATGAAAATCACTTTAAACATGCTAATTTTAGCTCTAACACTGATGATCCACCTACAAATGTGAACTGACGTTCAAAAATAAAACATTTGAAAACGGACCATTTTCCACATTTCTGAAGAATGACGTAATGGGGGGGTGTTATCTCTTTTGTCGAAAATCAGCCGTTTTTGCTCGAACATTAAATGCCTCCAAATGGTATTTAATTAACTTCCTGGGGTGAAGAAACCCTTTTTGAGAACTCAGAGTGAGTAAATTGGCCATTTTCATGCACTTTTAACCATTCCATAAATCTTGTGTTTAGGGCCCCTGGAAGCATGAAAATCACTTTAAACATGCTAATTTTAGCTCTAACACTGATGATCCACCTACAAATGTGAACTGACGTTCAAAAATAAAACATTTGAAAACGGACCATTTTCCACATTTCTGAAGCATGACGTAATGGGGGGGTGTTATCTCTTTTGTCAAAAACCAGCTGTTTTTGCTTGAACATTAAATGCCTCCAAATAGTATTTAATTCACTTCCCGAGCCCCTGGAAGCATGAAAATCTCTTTAAACATGCTAATTTTAGCTCTAACACTGATGATCAACCTACAAATGTGAACTGATGTTCAAAAATAAAACATTTGAAAACGGACCATTTTCCACATTTCTGAAGCATGACGTAATGGGGGGTGTTATCTCTTTTGTCGAAAATCAGCCGTTTTTGCTCGAACATTAAATGCCTCCAAATGGTATTTAATTAACTTCCCGGGATGAAGAAACCCTTTTTGAGAACTCAGAGTGAGTAAATTGGCCATTTTCATGCACTTTTAACCATTCCATAAATCTTGTGTTTAGGGCCCCTGGAAGCATGAAAATCACTTTAAACATGCTAATTTTAGCTCTAACACTGATGATCCACCTACAAATGTGAACTGACGTTCAAAAATAAAACATTTGAAAACGGACCATTTTCCACATTTCTGAAGCATGACGTAATGGGGGGGTGTTATCTCTTTTGTCAAAAACCAGCTGTTTTTGCTTGAACATTAAATGCCTCCAAATAGTATTTAATTCACTTCCCGAGCCCCTGGAAGCATGAAAATCACTTTAAACATGCTAATTTTAGCTCTAACACTGATGATCCACCTACAAATGTGAACTGACGTTCAAAAATAAAACATTTGAAAACGGACCATTTTCCACATTTCTGAAGCATGACGTAATGGGGGGGTGTTATCTCTTTTGTCGAAAATCAGCAGTTTTTGCTCGAAAATTAAATGCCTCCAAATGGTATTTAATTAACTTCCCGGGGTGAAGAAACCCTTTTTGAGAACTCAGAGTGAGTAAATTGGACATTTTCATGCGCTTTTAACCATTCCATAAATCTTGTGTTTAGGGCCCCTGGAAGCATGAAAATCACTTCAAACATGCTAATTTTAGCTCTAACACTGATGATCCACCTACAAATGTGAACTGACGTTCAAAAATAAAACATTTGAAAACGGACCATTTTCCACATTTCTGAAGCATGACGTAATGGGGGGGTGTTATCTCTTTTGTCAAAAATCAGCTGTTTTTGATTGAACATTAAATGCCTCCAAATAGTATTTAATTCACTTCCCGAGCCCCTGGAAGCATGATAATCACTTTAAACATGCTAATTTTAGCTCTAACACTGATGATCCACCTACAAATGTGAACTGACGTTCAAAAATAAAACATTTGAAAACGGACCATTTTCCACATTTCTGAAGAATGACGTAATGGGGGGGTGTTATCTCTTTTGTCGAAAATCAGCAGTTTTTGCTCAAACATTAAATGCCTCCAAATGGTATTTAATTAACTTCCCGGGGTGAAGAAACCCTTTTTGAGAACTCAGAGTGAGTAAATTGGCCATTTTCATGCACTTTTAACCATTCCATAAATCTTGTGTTTAGGGCCCCTGGAAGCATGAAAATCACTTTAAACATGCTAATTTTAGCTCTAACACTGATGATCCACCTACAAATGTGAACTGACGTTCAAAAATAAAACATTTGAAAACGGACCATTTTCCACATTTCTGAAGCATGACGTAATGGGGGGGTGTTATCTCTTTTGTCGAAAATCAGCAGTTTTTGCTCGAACATTAAATGCCTCCAAATGGTATTTAATTAACTTCCCGGGGTGAAGAAACCCTTTTTGAGAACTCAGAGTGAGTAAATTGGCCATTTTCATGCACTTTTAACCATTCCATTAATCTTGTGTTTAGGGCCCCTGGAAGCATGAAAATCACTTTAAACATGCTAATTTTAGCTCTAACACTGATGATCCACCTACAAATGTGAACTGACGTTCAAAAATAAAACATTTGAAAACGGACCATTTTCCACATTTCTGAAGCATGACGTAATGGGGGGGGTGTTATCTCTTTTGTCAAAAATCAGCTGTTTTTGCTTGAACATTAAATGCCTCCAAATAGTATTTAATTCACTTCCCGAGCCCCTGGAAGCATGAAAATCACTTTAAACATGCTAATTTTTAGCTCTAACACTGATGATCCACCTACAAATGTGAACTGACGTTCAAAAATAAAACATTTGAAAACGGACCATTTTCCACATTTCTGAAGCATGACGTAATGGGGGGGTGTTATCTCTTTTGTCGAAAATCAGCAGTTTTTGCTCGAACATTAAATGCCTCCAAATGGTATTTAATTAACTTCCCGGGGTGAAGAAACCCTTTTTGAGAACTCAGAGTGAGTAAATTGGCCATTTTCATGCACTTTTAACCATTCCATAAATCTTGTGTTTAGGGCCCCTGGAAGCATGAAAATCACTTTAAACATGCTAATTTTAGCTCTAACACTGATGATCCACCTACAAATGTGAACTGACGTTCAAAAATAAAACATTTATAAACGGACCATTTTCCACATTTCTGAAGCATGACGTAATGGGGGGGTGTTATCTCTTTTGTCGAAAATCAGCCGTTTTTGCTCGAACATTAAATGCCTCCAAATGGTATTTAATTAACTTCCCGGGGTGAAGAAACCCTTTTTGAGAACTCAGAGTGAGTAAATTGGCCATTTTCATGCACTTTTAACCATTCCATAAATCTTGTGTTTAGGGCCCCTGGAAGCATGAAAATCACTTTAAACATGCTAATTTTAGCTCTAACACTGATGATCCACCTACAAATGTGAACTGACGTTCAAAAATAAAACATTTGAAAACGGACCATTTTCCACATTTCTGAAGCATGACGTAATGGGGGGGTGTTATCTCTTTTGTCAAAAATCAGCTGTTTTTGCTTGAACATTAAATGCCTCCAAATAGTATTTAATTCACTTCCCGAGCCCCTGGAAGCATGAAAATCACTTTAAACATGCTAATTTTAGCTCTAACACTGATGATCCACCTACAAATGTGAACTGACGTTCAAAAATAAAACATTTGAAAACGGACCATTTTCCACATTTCTGAAGCATGACGTAATGGGGGGGTGTTATCTCTTTTGTCAAAAATCAGCAGTTTTTGCTCGAACATTAAATGCCTCCAAATGGTATTTAATTAACTTCCCGGGGTGAAGAAACCCTTTTTGAGAACTCAGAGTGAGTAAATTGGCCATTTTCATGCACTTTTAACCATTCCATAAATCTTGTGTTTAGGGCCCCTGGAAGCATGAAAATCACTTTAAACATGCTAATTTTAGCTCTAACACTGATGATCCACCTACAAATGTGAACTGACGTTCAAAAATAAAACATTTGAAAACGGACCATTTTCCACATTTCTGAAGCATGACGTAATGGGGGGGTGTTATCTCTTTTGTCAAAAATCAGCTGTTTTTGCTTGAACATTAAATGCCTCCAAATAGTATTTAATTCACTTCCCGAGCCCCTGGAAGCATGAAAATCACTTTAAACATGCTAATTTTAGCTCTAACACTGATGATCCACCTACAAATGTGAACTGACGTTCAAAAATAAAACATTTGAAAACGGACCATTTTCCACATTTCTGAAGCATGACGTAATGGGGAGGTGTTATCTCTTTTGTCGAAAATCAGCCGTTTTTGCTCGAACATTAAATGCCTCCAAATGGTATTTAATTAACTTCCCGGGGTGAAGAAACCCTTTTTGAGAACTCAGAGTGAGTAAATTGGCCATTTTCATGCACTTTTAACCATTCCATAAATCTTGTGTTTAGGGCCCCTGGAAGCATGAAAATCACTTTAAACATGCTAATTTTAGCTCTAACACTGATGATCCACCTACAAATGTGAACTGACGTTCAAAAATAAAACATTTGAAAACGGACCATTTTCCACATTTCTGAAGCATGACGTAATGGGGGGGTGTTATCTCTTTTGTCAAAAACCAGCTGTTTTTGCTTGAACATTAAATGCCTCCAAATAGTATTTAATTCACTTCCCGAGCCCCTGGAAGCATGAAAATCTCTTTAAACATGCTAATTTTAGCTCTAACACTGATGATCAACCTACAAATGTGAACTGATGTTCAAAAATAAAACATTTGAAAACGGACCATTTTCCACATTTCTGAAGCATGACGTAATGGGGGGTGTTATCTCTTTTGTCGAAAATCAGCCGTTTTTGCTCGAACATTAAATGCCTCCAAATGGTATTTAATTAACTTCCCGGGATGAAGAAACCCTTTTTGAGAACTCAGAGTGAGTAAATTGGCCATTTTCATGCACTTTTAACCATTCCATAAATCTTGTGTTTAGGGCCCCTGGAAGCATGAAAATCACTTTAAACATGCTAATTTTAGCTCTAACACTGATGATCCACCTACAAATGTGAACTGACGTTCAAAAATAAAACATTTGAAAACGGACCATTTTCCACATTTCTGAAGCATGACGTAATGGGGGGGTGTTATCTCTTTTGTCAAAAACCAGCTGTTTTTGCTTGAACATTAAATGCCTCCAAATAGTATTTAATTCACTTCCCGAGCCCCTGGAAGCATGAAAATCACTTTAAACATGCTAATTTTAGCTCTAACACTGATGATCCACCTACAAATGTGAACTGACGTTCAAAAATAAAACATTTGAAAACGGACCATTTTCCACATTTCTGAAGCATGACGTAATGGGGGGGTGTTATCTCTTTTGTCGAAAATCAGCAGTTTTTGCTCGAAAATTAAATGCCTCCAAATGGTATTTAATTAACTTCCCGGGGTGAAGAAACCCTTTTTGAGAACTCAGAGTGAGTAAATTGGACATTTTCATGCGCTTTTAACCATTCCATAAATCTTGTGTTTAGGGCCCCTGGAAGCATGAAAATCACTTCAAACATGCTAATTTTAGCTCTAACACTGATGATCCACCTACAAATGTGAACTGACGTTCAAAAATAAAACATTTGAAAACGGACCATTTTCCACATTTCTGAAGCATGACGTAATGGGGGGGTGTTATCTCTTTTGTCAAAAATCAGCTGTTTTTGATTGAACATTAAATGCCTCCAAATAGTATTTAATTCACTTCCCGAGCCCCTGGAAGCATGATAATCACTTTAAACATGCTAATTTTAGCTCTAACACTGATGATCCACCTACAAATGTGAACTGACGTTCAAAAATAAAACATTTGAAAACGGACCATTTTCCACATTTCTGAAGAATGACGTAATGGGGGGGTGTTATCTCTTTTGTCGAAAATCAGCAGTTTTTGCTCAAACATTAAATGCCTCCAAATGGTATTTAATTAACTTCCCGGGGTGAAGAAACCCTTTTTGAGAACTCAGAGTGAGTAAATTGGCCATTTTCATGCACTTTTAACCATTCCATAAATCTTGTGTTTAGGGCCCCTGGAAGCATGAAAATCACTTTAAACATGCTAATTTTAGCTCTAACACTGATGATCCACCTACAAATGTGAACTGACGTTCAAAAATAAAACATTTGAAAACGGACCATTTTCCACATTTCTGAAGCATGACGTAATGGGGGGGTGTTATCTCTTTTGTCGAAAATCAGCAGTTTTTGCTCGAACATTAAATGCCTCCAAATGGTATTTAATTAACTTCCCGGGGTGAAGAAACCCTTTTTGAGAACTCAGAGTGAGTAAATTGGCCATTTTCATGCACTTTTAACCATTCCATTAATCTTGTGTTTAGGGCCCCTGGAAGCATGAAAATCACTTTAAACATGCTAATTTTAGCTCTAACACTGATGATCCACCTACAAATGTGAACTGACGTTCAAAAATAAAACATTTGAAAACGGACCATTTTCCACATTTCTGAAGCATGACGTAATGGGGGGGGTGTTATCTCTTTTGTCAAAAATCAGCTGTTTTTGCTTGAACATTAAATGCCTCCAAATAGTATTTAATTCACTTCCCGAGCCCCTGGAAGCATGAAAATCACTTTAAACATGCTAATTTTTAGCTCTAACACTGATGATCCACCTACAAATGTGAACTGACGTTCAAAAATAAAACATTTGAAAACGGACCATTTTCCACATTTCTGAAGCATGACGTAATGGGGGGGTGTTATCTCTTTTGTCGAAAATCAGCAGTTTTTGCTCGAACATTAAATGCCTCCAAATGGTATTTAATTAACTTCCCGGGGTGAAGAAACCCTTTTTGAGAACTCAGAGTGAGTAAATTGGCCATTTTCATGCACTTTTAACCATTCCATAAATCTTGTGTTTAGGGCCCCTGGAAGCATGAAAATCACTTTAAACATGCTAATTTTAGCTCTAACACTGATGATCCACCTACAAATGTGAACTGACGTTCAAAAATAAAACATTTATAAACGGACCATTTTCCACATTTCTGAAGCATGACGTAATGGGGGGGTGTTATCTCTTTTGTCGAAAATCAGCCGTTTTTGCTCGAACATTAAATGCCTCCAAATGGTATTTAATTAACTTCCCGGGGTGAAGAAACCCTTTTTGAGAACTCAGAGTGAGTAAATTGGCCATTTTCATGCACTTTTAACCATTCCATAAATCTTGTGTTTAGGGCCCCTGGAAGCATGAAAATCACTTTAAACATGCTAATTTTAGCTCTAACACTGATGATCCACCTACAAATGTGAACTGACGTTCAAAAATAAAACATTTGAAAACGGACCATTTTCCACATTTCTGAAGCATGACGTAATGGGGGGGTGTTATCTCTTTTGTCAAAAATCAGCTGTTTTTGCTTGAACATTAAATGCCTCCAAATAGTATTTAATTCACTTCCCGAGCCCCTGGAAGCATGAAAATCACTTTAAACATGCTAATTTTAGCTCTAACACTGATGATCCACCTACAAATGTGAACTGACGTTCAAAAATAAAACATTTGAAAACGGACCATTTTCCACATTTCTGAAGCATGACGTAATGGGGGGGTGTTATCTCTTTTGTCAAAAATCAGCAGTTTTTGCTCGAACATTAAATGCCTCCAAATGGTATTTAATTAACTTCCCGGGGTGAAGAAACCCTTTTTGAGAACTCAGAGTGAGTAAATTGGCCATTTTCATGCACTTTTAACCATTCCATAAATCTTGTGTTTAGGGCCCCTGGAAGCATGAAAATCACTTTAAACATGCTAATTTTAGCTCTAACACTGATGATCCACCTACAAATGTGAACTGACGTTCAAAAATAAAACATTTGAAAACGGACCATTTTCCACATTTCTGAAGCATGACGTAATGGGGGGGTGTTATCTCTTTTGTCAAAAATCAGCTGTTTTTGCTTGAACATTAAATGCCTCCAAATAGTATTTAATTCACTTCCCGAGCCCCTGGAAGCATGAAAATCACTTTAAACATGCTAATTTTAGCTCTAACACTGATGATCCACCTACAAATGTGAACTGACGTTCAAAAATAAAACATTTGAAAACGGACCATTTTCCACATTTCTGAAGCATGACGTAATGGGGAGGTGTTATCTCTTTTGTCGAAAATCAGCCGTTTTTGCTCGAACATTAAATGCCTCCAAATGGTATTTAATTAACTTCCCGGGGTGAAGAAACCCTTTTTGAGAACTCAGAGTGAGTAAATTGGCCATTTTCATGCACTTTTAACCATTCCATAAATCTTGTGTTTAGGGCCCCTGGAAGCATGAAAATCACTTTAAACATGCTAATTTTAGCTCTAACACTGATGATCCACCTACAAATGTGAACTGACGTTCAAAAATAAAACATTTGAAAACGGACCATTTTCCACATTTCTGAAGCATGACGTAATGGGGGGGTGTTATCTCTTTTGTCGAAAATCAGCTGTTTTTGATTGAACATTAAATGCCTCCAAATAGTATTTAATTCACTTCCCGAGCCCCTGGAAGCATGAAAATCACTTTAAACATGCCAATTTTAGCTCTAACACTGATGATCCACCTACAAATGTGAACTGATGTTCAAAAATTAAACATTTGAAAACGGACCATTTTCCACATTTCTGAAGCATGACGTAATGGGGGGGTGTAATCTCTTTTGTCGAAAATCAGCCGTTTTTGCTCGAACATTAAATGCCTCCAAATGGTATTTAATTAACTTCCCGGGGTGAAGAAACCCTTTTTGAGAACTCAGAGTGAGTAAATTGGCCATTTTCATGCACTTTTAACCATTCCATAAATCTTGTGTTTAGGGCCCCTGGAAGCATGAAAATCACTTTAAACATGCTAATTTTAGCTCTAACACTGATGATCCACCTACAAATGTGAACTGACGTTCAAAAATAAAACATTTGAAAACGGACCATTTTCCACATTTCTGAAGCATGACGTAATGGGGGGGTGTTATCTCTTTTGTCAAAAATCAGCTGTTTTTGCTTGAACATTAAATGCCTCCAAATAGTATTTAATTCACTTCCCGAGCCACTGGAAGCATGAAAATCACTTTAAACATGCTAATTTTAGCTCTAACACTGATGATCCACCTACAAATGTGAACTGACGTTCAAAAATAAAACATTTGAAAACGGACCATTTTCCACATTTCTGAAGCATGACGTAATGGGGGGGTGTTATCTCTTTTGTCGAAAATCAGCCGTTTTTGCTCGAACATTAAATGCCTCCAAATGGTATTTAATTAACTTCCCGGGGTGAAGAAACCCTTTTTGAGAACTCAGAGTGAGTAAATTGGCCATTTTCATGCACTTTTAACCATTCCTCAAATCTTGTGTTTTGGGCCCCTGAAAGCATGAAAATCACTTTAAACATGCTAATTTTAGCTCTAACACTGATGATCCACCTACAAATGTGAACTGACGTTCAAAAATAAAACATTTGAAAACGGACCATTTTCCACATATCTGAAGCATGACGTAATGGGGGGGTGTTATCTCTTTTGTCGAAAATCTGCCGTTTTTGCTCGAACATTAAATGCCTCCAAATGGTATTTAATTAACTTCCCGGGGTGAAGAAACCCTTTATGAGAACTCAGAGTGAGTAAATTGGCCATTTTCATGCACTTTTAACCATTCCATAAATCTTGTGTTTAGGGCCCCTGGAAGCATGAAAATCACTTTAAACATGCTAATTTTAGCTCTAACACTGATGATCCACCTACAAATGTGAACTGACGTTCAAAAATAAAACATTTGAAAACGGACCATTTTCCACATTTCTGAAGCATGACGTAATGGGGGGGTGTTATCTCTTTTGTCAAAAATCAGCTGTTTTTGCTTGAACATTAAATGCCTCCAAATAGTATTTAATTCACTTCCCGAGCCCCTGGAAGCATGAAAATCACTTTAAACATGCTAATTTTAGCTCTAACACTGATGATCCACCTACAAATGTGAACTGACGTTCAAAAATAAAACATTTGAAAACGGACCATTTTCCACATTTCTGAAGCATGACGTAATGGGGGGGTGTTATCTCTTTTGTCGAAAATCAGCCGTTTTTGCTCGAACATTAAATGCCTCCAAATGGTATTTAATTAACTTCCCGGGGTGAAGAAACCCTTTTTGAGAACTCAGAGTGAGTAAATTGGCCATTTTCATGCACTTTTAACCATTCCATAAATCTTGTGTTTAGGGCCCCTGGAAGCATGAAAATCACTTTAAACATGCTAATTTTAGCTCGAACACTGATGATCCACCTACAAATGTGAACTGACGTTCAAAAATAAAACATTTGAAAACGGACCATTTTCCACATTTCTGAAGCATGACGTAATGGGGGGGGTGTTATCTCTTTTGTCAAAAATCAGCTGTTTTTGATTGAACATTAAATGCCTCCAAATAGTATTTAATTCACTTCCCGAGCCCCTGGAAGCATGAAAATCACTTTAAACATGCTAATTTTAGCTCTAATACTGATGATCCACCTACAAATGTGAACTGACGTACAAAAATAAAACATTTGAAAACGGACCATTTTCCACATTTCTGAAGCATGACGTAATGGGGGGGGTGTTATCTCTTTTGTCGAAAATCAGCCGTTTTTGCTCGAACATTAAATGCCTCCAAATGGTATTTAATTAACATCCCAGGGTGAAGAAACCCTTTTTGAGAACTCAGAGTGAGTAAATTGGCCATTTTCATGCACTTTTAACCATTCCATAAATCTTGTGTTTAGGGCCCCTGGAAGCATGAAAATCACTTTAAACATGCTAATTTTAGCTCTAACACTGATGATCCACCTACAAATGTGAACTGACGTTCAAAAATAAAACATTTGAAAACGGACCATTTTCCACATTTCTGAAGCATGACGTAATGGGGGGGTGTTATCTCTTTTGTAAAAAATCAGCTGTTTTTGATTGAACATTAAATGCCTCCAAATAGTATTTAATTCACTTCCCGAGCCCCTGGAAGCATGAAAATCACTTTAAACATGCTAATTTTAGCTCTAACACTGATGATCCACCTACAAATGTGAACTGACGTTCAAAAATAAAACATTTGAAAACGGACCATTTTCCACATTTCTGAAGCATGACGTAATGGGGAGGTGTTATCTCTTTTGTCGAAAATCAGCCGTTTTTGCTCGAACATTAAATGCCTCCAAATGGTATTTAATTAACTTCCCGGGGTGAAGAAACCCTTTTTGAGAACTCAGAGTGAGTAAATTGGCCATTTTCATGCACTTTTAACCATTCCATAAATCTTGTGTTTAGGGCCCCTGGAAGCATGAAAATCACTTTAAACATGCTAATTTTAGCTCTAACACTGATGATCCACCTACAAATGTGAACTGACGTTCAAAAATAAAACATTTGAAAACGGACCATTTTCCACATTTCTGAAGCATGACGTAATGGGGGGGTGTTATCTCTTTTGTCGAAAATCAGCTGTTTTTGATTGAACATTAAATGCCTCCAAATAGTATTTAATTCACTTCCCGAGCCCCTGGAAGCATGAAAATCACTTTAAACATGCTAATTTTAGCTCTAACACTGATGATCCACCTACAAATGTGAACTGATGTTCAAAAATTAAACATTTGAAAACGGACCATTTTCCACATTTCTGAAGCATGACGTAATGGGGGGGTGTAATCTCTTTTGTCGAAAATCAGCCGTTTTTGCTCGAACATTAAATGCCTCCAAATGGTATTTAATTAACTTCCCGGGGTGAAGAAACCCTTTTTGAGAACTCAGAGTGAGTAAATTGGCCATTTTCATGCACTTTTAACCATTCCATAAATCTTGTGTTTAGGGCCCCTGGAAGCATGAAAATCACTTTAAACATGCTAATTTTAGCTCTAACACTGATGATCCACCTACAAATGTGAACTGACGTTCAAAAATAAAACATTTGAAAACGGACCATTTTCCACATTTCTGAAGCATGACGTAATGGGGGGGTGTTATCTCTTTTGTCAAAAATCAGCTGTTTTTGCTTGAACATTAAATGCCTCCAAATAGTATTTAATTCACTTCCCGAGCCACTGGAAGCATGAAAATCACTTTAAACATGCTAATTTTAGCTCTAACACTGATGATCCACCTACAAATGTGAACTGACGTTCAAAAATAAAACATTTGAAAACGGACCATTTTCCACATTTCTGAAGCATGACGTAATGGGGGGGTGTTATCTCTTTTGTCGAAAATCAGCCGTTTTTGCTCGAACATTAAATGCCTCCAAATGGTATTTAATTAACTTCCCGGGGTGAAGAAACCCTTTTTGAGAACTCAGAGTGAGTAAATTGGCCATTTTCATGCACTTTTAACCATTCCTCAAATCTTGTGTTTTGGGCCCCTGAAAGCATGAAAATCACTTTAAACATGCTAATTTTAGCTCTAACACTGATGATCCACCTACAAATGTGAACTGACGTTCAAAAATAAAACATTTGAAAACGGACCATTTTCCACATATCTGAAGCATGACGTAATGGGGGGGTGTTATCTCTTTTGTCGAAAATCTGCCGTTTTTGCTCGAACATTAAATGCCTCCAAATGGTATTTAATTAACTTCCCGGGGTGAAGAAACCCTTTATGAGAACTCAGAGTGAGTAAATTGGCCATTTTCATGCACTTTTAACCATTCCATAAATCTTGTGTTTAGGGCCCCTGGAAGCATGAAAATCACTTTAAACATGCTAATTTTAGCTCTAACACTGATGATCCACCTACAAATGTGAACTGACGTTCAAAAATAAAACATTTGAAAACGGACCATTTTCCACATTTCTGAAGCATGACGTAATGGGGGGGTGTTATCTCTTTTGTCAAAAATCAGCTGTTTTTGCTTGAACATTAAATGCCTCCAAATAGTATTTAATTCACTTCCCGAGCCCCTGGAAGCATGAAAATCACTTTAAACATGCTAATTTTAGCTCTAACACTGATGATCCACCTACAAATGTGAACTGACGTTCAAAAATAAAACATTTGAAAACGGACCATTTTCCACATTTCTGAAGCATGACGTAATGGGGGGTGTTATCTCTTTTGTCGAAAATCAGCCGTTTTTGCTCGAACATTAAATGCCTCCAAATGGTATTTAATTAACTTCCCGGGGTGAAGAAACCCTTTTTGAGAACTCAGAGTGAGTAAATTGGCCATTTTCATGCACTTTTAACCATTCCATAAATCTTGTGTTTAGGGCCCCTGGAAGCATGAAAATCACTTTAAACATGCTAATTTTAGCTCTAACACTGATGATCCACCTACAAATGTGAACTGACGTTCAAAAATAAAACATTTGAAAACGGACCATTTTCCACATTTCTGAAGCATGACGTAATGGGGGGGGTGTTATCTCTTTTGTCAAAAATCAGCTGTTTTTGATTGAACATTAAATGCCTCCAAATAGTATTTAATTCACTTCCCGAGCCCCTGGAAGCATGAAAATCACTTTAAACATGCTAATTTTAGCTCTAATACTGATGATCCACCTACAAATGTGAACTGACGTACAAAAATAAAACATTTGAAAACGGACCATTTTCCACATTTCTGAAGCATGACGTAATGGGGGGGGTGTTATCTCTTTTGTCGAAAATCAGCCGTTTTTGCTCGAACATTAAATGCCTCCAAATGGTATTTAATTAACATCCCAGGGTGAAGAAACCCTTTTTGAGAACTCAGAGTGAGTAAATTGGCCATTTTCATGCACTTTTAACCATTCCATAAATCTTGTGTTTAGGGCCCCTGGAAGCATGAAAATCACTTTAAACATGCTAATTTTAGCTCTAACACTGATGATCCACCTACAAATGTGAACTGACGTTCAAAAATAAAACATTTGAAAACGGACCATTTTCCACATTTCTGAAGCATGACGTAATGGGGGGGTGTTATCTCTTTTGTAAAAAATCAGCTGTTTTTGATTGAACATTAAATGCCTCCAAATAGTATTTAATTCACTTCCCGAGCCCCTGGAAGCATGAAAATCACTTTAAACATGCTAATTTTAGCTCTAACACTGATGATCCACCTACAAATGTGAACTGACGTTCAAGAATAAAACATTTGAAAACGGATCATTTTCCACATTTCTGAAGCATGACGTAATGGGGGGTGTTATCTCTTTTGTCGAAAATCAGCAGTTTTTGCTCGAACATTAAATGCCTCCAAATGGTATTTAATTAACTTCCCGGGGTGAAGAAACCCTTTTTGAGAACTCAGAGTGAGTAAATTGGCCATTTTCATGCACTTTTAACCATTCCATAAATCTTGTGTTTAGGGCCCCTGGAAGCATGAAAATCACTTTAAACATGCTAATTTTAGCTCTAACACTGATGATCCACCTACAAATGTGAACTGACGTTCAAAAATAAAACATTTGAAAACGGACCATTTTCCACATTTCTGAAGCATGACGTAATGGGGGGGTGTTATCTCTTTTGTCAAAAATCAGTTGTTTTTGATTGAACATTAAATGCCTCCAAATAGTATTTAATTCACTTCCCGAGCCCCTGGAAGCATGAAAATCACTTTAAACATGCTAATTTTAGCTCTAACACTGATGATCCACCTACAAATGTGAACTGACGTTCAAAAATAAAACATTTGAAAACGGACCATTTTCCACATTTCTGAAGCATGCCGTAATGGGGGGGTGTTATCTCTTTTGTCAAAAATCAGCTGTTTTTGCTTGAACATTAAATGCCTCCAAATAGTATTTAATTCACTTCCTGAGCCCCTGGAAGCATGAAAATCACTTTAAACATGCTAATTTTAGCTCTAACACTGATGATCCACCTACAAATGTGAACTGATGTTCAAAAATAAAACATTTGAAAACGGACCATTTTCCACATTTCTGAAGAATGACGTAATGGGGGGTGTTATCTCTTTTGTCGAAAATCAGCCGTTTTTGCTCGAACATTAAATGCCTCCAAATGGTATTTAATTAACTTCCCGGGGTGAAGAAACCCTTTTTGAGAACTCAGAGTGAGTAAATTGGCCATTTTCATGCACTTTTAACCATTCCATAAATCTTGTGTTTAGGGCCCCTGGAAGCATGAAAATCACTTTAAACATGCTAATTTTAGCTCTAACACTGATGATCCACCTACAAATGTGAACTGACGTTCAAAAATAAAACATTTGAAAACGGACCATTTTCCACATTTCTGAAGCATGACGTAATGGGGGGGTGTTATCTCTTTTGTCAAAAATCAGCTGTTTTTGCTTGAACATTAAATGCCTCCAAATAGTATTTAATTCACTTCCCGAGCCCCTGGAAGCATGAAAATCACTTTAAACATGCTAATTTTAGCTCTAACACTGATGATCCACCTACAAATGTGAACTGACGTTCAAAAATAAAACATATGAAAACGGACCATTTTCCACATTTCTGAAGCATGACGTAATGGGGGGGTGTTATCTCTTTTGTCGAAAATCAGCAGTTTTTGCTCGAACATTAAATGCCTCCAAATGGTATTTAATTAACTTCCCGGGGTGAAGAAACCCTTTTTGAGAACTCAGAGTGAGTAAATTGGCCATTTTCATGCGCTTTTAACCATTCCATAAATCTTGTGTTTAGGGCCCCTGGAAGCATGAAAATCACTTTAAACATGCTAATTTTAGCTCTAACACTGATGATCCACCTACAAATGTGAACTGACGTTCAAAAATAAAACATTTGAAAACGGACCATTTTCCACATTTCTGAAGCATGACGTAATGGGGGGGTGTTATCTCTTTTGTCAAAAATCAGCTGTTTTTGCTTGAACATTAAATGCCTCCAAATAGTATTTAATTCACTTCCCGAGCCCCTGGAAGCATGAAAATCACTTTAAACATGCTAATTTTAGCTCTAACACTGATGATCCACCTACAAATGTGAACTGACGTTCAAAAATAAAACATTTGAAAACGGACCATTTTCCACATTTCTGAAGAATGACGTAATGGGGGGGTGTTATCTCTTTTGTCGAAAATCAGCCGTTTTTGCTCAAACATTAAATGCCTCCAAATGGTATTTAATTAACTTCCCGTGGTGAAGAAACCCTTTTTGAGAACTCAGAGTGAGTAAATTGGCCATTTTCATGCACTTTTAACCATTCCATAAATCTTGTGTTTAGGGCCCCTGGAAGCATGAAAATCACTTTAAACATGCTAATTTTAGCTCTAACACTGATGATCCACCTACAAATGTGAACTGACGTTCAAAAATAAAACATTTGAAAACGGACCATTTTCCACATTTCTGAAGCATGACGTAATGGGGGGGTGTTATCTCTTTTGTCAAAAATCAGCTGTTTTTGATTGAACATTAAATGCCTCCAAATAGTATTTAATTCACTTCCCGAGCCCCTGGAAGCATGAAAATCACTTTAAACATGCTAATTTTAGCTCTAACACTGATGATCAACCTACAAATGTGAACTGATGTTCAAAAATAAAACATTTGAAAACGGACCATTTTCCACATTTCTGAAGCATGACGTAATGGGGGGGTGTTATCTCTTTTGTCGAAAATCAGCCGTTTTTGCTCGAACATTAAATGCCTCCAAATGGTATTTAATTAACTTCCCGGGGTGAAGAAACCCTTTTTGAGAACTCAGAGTGAGTAAATTGGCCATTTTCATGCACTTTTAACCATTCCATAAATCTTGTGTTTAGGGCCCCTGGAAGCATGAAAATAACTTTAAACATGCTAATTTTAGCTCTAACACTGATGATCCACCTACAAATGTGAACTGACGTTCAAAAATAAAACATTTGAAAACGGACCATTTTCCACATTTCTGAAGCATGACGTAATGGGGGGGTGTTATCTCTTTTGTCGAAAATCAGCAGTTTTTGCTCGAACATTAAATGCCTCCAAATGGTATTTAATTAACTTCCCGGGATGAAGAAACCCTTTTTGAGAACTCAGAGTGAGTAAATTGGCCATTTTCATGCACTTTTAACCATTCCATTAATCTTGTGTTTAGGGCCCCTGGAAGCATGAAAATCACTTTAAACATGCTAATTTTAGCTCTAACACTGATGATCCACCTACAAATGTGAACTGACGTTCAAAAATAAAACATTTGAAAACGGACCATTTTCCACATTTCTGAAGCATGACGTAATGGGGGGGGTGTTATCTCTTTTGTCAAAAATCAGCTGTTTTTGCTTGAACATTAAATGCCTCCAAATAGTATTTAATTCACTTCCCGAGCCCCTGGAAGCATGAAAATCACTTTAAACATGCTAATTTTTAGCTCTAACACTGATGATCCACCTACAAATGTGAACTGACGTTCAAAAATAAAACATTTGAAAACGGACCATTTTCCACATTTCTGAAGCATGACGTAATGGGGGGGTGTTATCTCTTTTGTCGAAAATCAGCAGTTTTTGCTCGAACATTAAATGCCTCCAAATGGTATTTAATTAACTTCCCGGGGTGAAGAAACCCTTTTTGAGAACTCAGAGTGAGTAAATTGGCCATTTTCATGCACTTTTAACCATTCCATAAATCTTGTGTTTAGGGCCTCTGGAAGCATGAAAATCACTTTAAACATGCTAATTTTAGCTCTAACACTGATGATCCACCTACAAATGTGAACTGACGTTCAAAAATAAAACATTTGAAAATGGACCATTTTCCACATTTCTGAAGCATGACGTAATGGGGGGGTGTTATCTCTTTTGTCGAAAATCAGCAGTTTTTGCTCGAACATTAAATGCCTCCAAATGGTATTTAATTAACTTCCCGGGGTGAAGAAACCCTTTTTGAGAACTCAGAGTGAGTAAATTGGCCATTTTCATGCACTTTTAACCATTCCATAAATCTTGTGTTTAGGGCCTCTGGAAGCATGAAAATCACTTTAAACATGCTAATTTTAGCTCTAACACTGATGATCCACCTACAAATGTGAACTGACGTTCAAAAATAAAACATTTGAAAACGGACCATTTTCCACATTTCTGAAGCATGACGTAATGGGGGGGTGTTATCTCTTTTGTCGAAAATCAGCAGTTTTTGCTCGAACATTAAATGCCTCCAAATGGTATTTAATTAACTTCCCGGGGTGAAGAAACCCTTTTTGAGAACTCAGAGTGAGTAAATTGGCCATTTTCATGCACTTTTAACCATTCCATAAATCTTGTGTTTAGGGCCTCTGGAAGCATGAAAATCACTTTAAACATGCTAATTTTAGCTCTAACACTGATGATCCACCTACAAATGTGAACTGACGTTCAAAAATAAAACATTTGAAAACGGACCATTTTCCACATTTCTGAAGCATGACGTAATGGGGGGGTGTTATCTCTTTTGTCGAAAATCAGCAGTTTTTGCTCGAACATTAAATGCCTCCAAATGGTATTTAATTAACTTCCCGGGGTGAAGAAACCCTTTTTGAGAACTCAGAGTGAGTAAATTGGCCATTTTCATGCACTTTTAACCATTCCATAAATCTTGTGTTTAGGGCCCCTGGAAGCATGAAAATCACTTTAAACATGCTAATTTTAGCTCTAACACTGATGATCCACCTACAAATGTGAACTGACGTTCAAAAATAAAACATTTGAAAACGGACCATTTTCCACATTTCTGAAGCATGACGTAATGGGGGGGTGTTATCTCTTTTGTCAAAAATCAGCTGTTTTTGCTTGAACATTAAATGCCTCCAAATAGCATTTAATTCACTTCCCGAGCCCCTGGAAGCATGAAAATCACTTTAAACATGCTAATTTTAGCTCTAACACTGATGATCCACCTACAAATGTGAACTGACGTTCAAAAATAAAACATTTGAAAACGGACCATTTTCCACATTTCTGAAGCATGACGTAATGGGGGGGTGTTATCTCTTTTGTCGAAAATCAGCCGTTTTTGCTCGAACATTAAATGCCTCCAAATGGTATTTAATTAACTTCCCGGGGTGAAGAAACCCTTTTTGAGAACTCAGAGTGAGTAAATTGGCCATTTTCATGCACTTTTAACCATTCCATAAATCTTGTGTTTAGGGCCCCTGGAAGCATGAAAATCACTTTAAACATGCTAATTGTAGCTCTAACACTGATGATCCACCTACAAATGTGAACTGACGTTCAAAAATAAAACATTTGAAAACGGACCATTTTCCACATTTCTGAAGCATGACGTAATGGGGGGGTGTTATCTCTTTTGTCGAAAATCAGCCGTTTTTGCTCGAACATTAAATGCCTCCAAATGGTATTTAATTAACTCCCGGGGTGAAGAAACCCTTTTTGAGAACTCAGAGTGAGTAAATTGGCCATTTTCATGCACTTTTAACCATTCCATAAATCTTGTGTTTAGGGCCCCTGGAAGCATGAAAATCACTTTAAACATGCTAATTTTAGCTCCAACACTGATGATCCACCTACAAATGTGAACTGACGTTCAAAAATAAAACATTTTAAAACGGACCATTTTCGACATTTCTGAAGCATGACGTAATGGGGGGTATTATCTCTTTTGTCGAAAATCAGCCGTTTTTGCTCGAACATTAAATGCCTCCAAATGGTATTTAATTAACTTCCTGGGGTGAAGAAACCCTTTTTGAGAACTCAGAGTGAGTAAATTGGCCATTTTCATGCACTTTTAACCATTCCATAAATCTTGTGTTTAGGGCCCCTGGAAGCATGAAAATCATTTTAAACATGCTAATTTTAGCTCTAACACTGATGATCCACCTACAAATGTGAACTGACGTTCAAAAATAAAACATTTGAAAACGGACCATTTTCCACATTTCTGAAGCATGACGTAATGGGGGGGGTGTTATCTCTTTTGTCAAAAATCAGCTGTTTTTGCTTGAACATTAAATGCCTCCAAATAGTATTTAATTCACTTCCCGAGCCCCTGGAAGCATGAAAATCAGTTTAAACATGCTAATTTTAGCTCTAACACTGATGATCCACCTACAAATGTGAACTGACGTTCAAAAATAAAACATTTGAAAACGGACCATTTTCCACATTTCTGAAGCATGACGTAATGGGGGGGTGTTAACTCTTTTGTCGAAAATCAGCCGTTTTTGCTCGAACATTAAATGCCTCCAAATGGTATTTAATTAACTTCCCGGGGTGAAGAAACCCTTTTTGAGAACTCAGAGTGAGTAAATTGGCCATTTTCATGCACTTTTAACCATTCCATAAATCTTGTGTTTAGGGCCCCTGGAAGCATGAAAATCACTTTAAACATGCTAATTTTAGCTCTAACACTGATGATCCACCTACAAATGTGAACTGACGTTCAAAAATAAAACATTTGAAAACGGACCATTTTCCACATTTCTGAAGCATGACGTAATGGGGGGTGTTATCTCTTTTGTCAAAAATCAGCTGTTTTTGATTGAACATTAAATGCCTCCAAATAGTATTTAATTCACTTCCCGAGCCCCTGGAAGCATGAAAATCACTTTAAACATGCTAATTTTAGCTCTAACACTGATGATCCACCTACAAATGTGAACTGACGTTCAAAAGTAAAACATTTGAAAACGGACCATTTTCCACATTTCTGAAGCATGACGTAATGGGGGGGGTGTTATCTCTTTTGTCGAAAATCAGCCGTTTTTGCTCGAACATTAAATGCCTCCAAATGGTATTTAATTAACTTCCCGGGGTGAAGAAACCCTTTTTGAGAACTCAGAGTGAGTAAATTGGCCATTTTCATGCACTTTTAACCATTCCATAAATCTTGTGTTTAGGGCCCCTGGAAGCATGAAAATCACTTTAAACATGCTAATTTTAGCTCTAACACTGATGATCCACCTACAAATGTGAACTGACGTTCAAAAATAAAACATTTGAAAACGGACCATTTTCCACATTTCTGAAGCATGACGTAATGGGGGGGTGTTATCTCTTGTCAAAAATCAGCTGTTTTTGATTGAACATTAAATGCCTCCAAATAGTATTTAATTCACTTCCCGAGCCCCTGGAAGCATGAAAATCACTTTAAACATGCTAATTTTAGCTCTAACACTGATGATCCACCTACAAATGTGAACTGATGTTCAAAAATAAAACATTTGAAAACGGACCATTTTCCACATTTCTGAAGCATGACGTAATGGGGGGGTGTTATCTCTTTTGTCGAAAATCAGCCGTTTTTGCTCGAACATTAAATGCCTCAAAATGGTATTTAATTAACTTCCCGGGGTGAAGAAACCCTTTTTGAGAACTCAGAGTGAGTAAATTGGCCATTTTCATGCACTTTTAACCATTCCATAAATCTTGTGTTTAGGGCCCCTGGAAGCATGAAAATCACTTTAAACATGCTAATTTTAGCTCTAACACTGATGATCCACCTACAAATGTGAACTGACGTTCAAAAATAAAACATTTGAAAACGGACCATTTTCCACATTTCTGAAGCATGACGTAATGGGGGGGTGTTATCTGTTTTGTCAAAAATCAGCTGTTTTTGATTGAACATTAAATGCCTCCAAATAGTATTTAATTCACTTCCCGAACCCTCTGGAAGCATGAAAATCACTTTAAACATGCTAATTTTAGCTCTAACACTGATGATCCACCTACAAATGTGAACTGATGTTCAAAAATAAAACATTTGAAAATGGACCATTTTCCACATTTCTGAAGCATGACGTAATGGGGGGGTGTTATCTCTTTTGTCGAAAATCATCCGTTTTTGCTCGAACATTAAATGCCTCCAAATGGTATTTAATTAACTTCCCGGGGTGAAGAAACCCTTTTTGAGAACTCAGAGTGAGTAAATTGGCCATTTTCATGCACTTTTAACCATTCCATAAATCTTGTGTTTAGGGCCCCTGGAAGCATGAAAATCACTTTAAACATGCTAATTTTAGCTCTAACACTGATGATCCACCTACAAATGTGAACTGACGTTCAAAAATAAAACATTTGAAAACGGACCATTTTCCACATTTCTGAAGCATGACGTAATGGGGGGGTGTTATCTCTTTTGTCGAAAATCAGCAGTTTTTGCTCGAACATTAAATGCCTCCAAATGGTATTTAATTAACTTCCCGGGGTGAAGAAACCCTTTTTGAGAACTCAGAGTGACTAAATTGGCCATTTTCATGCACTTTTAACCATTCCATAAATCTTGTGTTAAGGGCCTCTGGAAGCATGAAAATCACTTTAAACATGCTAATTTTAGCTCTAACACTGATGATCCACCTACAAAAGTGAACTGACGTTCAAAAATAAAACATTTGAAAATGGACCATTTTCCACATTTCTGAAGCATGACGTAATGGGGGGGTGTTATCTCTTTTGTCGAAAATCAGCAGTTTTTGCTCGAACATTAAATGCCTCCAAATGGTATTTAATTAACTTCCCGGGGTGAAGAAACCCTTTTTGAGAACTCAGAGTGAGTAAATTGGCCATTTTCATGCACTTTTAACCATTCCATAAATCTTGTGTTTAGGGCCTCTGGAAGCATGAAAATCACTTTAAACATGCTAATTTTAGCTCTAACACTGATGATCCACCTACAAATGTGAACTGACGTTCAAAAATAAAACATTTGAAAACGGACCATTTTCCACATTTCTGAAGCATGACGTAATGGGGGGGTGTTATCTCTTTTGTCGAAAATCAGCAGTTTTTGCTCGAACATTAAATGCCTCCAAATGGTATTTAATTAACTTCCCGGGGTGAAGAAACCCTTTTTGAGAACTCAGAGTGAGTAAATTGGCCATTTTCATGCACTTTTAACCATTCCATAAATCTTGTGTTTAGGGCCCCTGGAAGCATGAAAATCACTTTAAACATGCTAATTTTAGCTCTAACACTGATGATCCACCTACAAATGTGAACTGACGTTCAAAAATAAAACATTTGAAAACGGACCATTTTCCACATTTCTGAAGCATGACGTAATGGGGGGGTGTTATCTCTTTTGTCAAAAATCAGCTGTTTTTGCTTGAACATTAAATGCCTCCAAATAGCATTTAATTCACTTCCCGAGCCCCTGGAAGCATGAAAATCACTTTAAACATGCTAATTTTAGCTCTAACACTGATGATCCACCTACAAATGTGAACTGACGTTCAAAAATAAAACATTTGAAAATGGACCATTTTCCACATTTCTGAAGCATGACGTAATGGGGGGGTGTTATCTCTTTTGTCGAAAATCAGCCGTTTTTGCTCGAACATTAAATGCCTCCAAATGGTATTTAATTAACTTCCCGGGGTGAAGAAACCCTTTTTGAGAACTCAGAGTGAGTAAATTGGCCATTTTCATGCACTTTTAACCATTCCATAAATCTTGTGTTTAGGGCCCCTGGAAGCATGAAAATCACTTTAAACATGCTAATTGTAGCTCTAACACTGATGATCCACCTACAAATGTGAACTGACGTTCAAAAATAAAACATTTGAAAACGGACCATTTTCCACATTTCTGAAGCATGACGTAATGGGGGGGTGTTATCTCTTTTGTCGAAAATCAGCCGTTTTTGCTCGAACATTAAATGCCTCCAAATGGTATTTAATTAACTCCCGGGGTGAAGAAACCCTTTTTGAGAACTCAGAGTGAGTAAATTGGCCATTTTCATGCACTTTTAACCATTCCATAAATCTTGTGTTTAGGGCCCCTGGAAGCATGAAAATCACTTTAAACATGCTAATTTTAGCTCCAACACTGATGATCCACCTACAAATGTGAACTGACATTCAAAAATAAAACATTTTAAAACGGACCATTTTCGACATTTCTGAAGCATGACGTAATGGGGGGTATTATCTCTTTTGTCGAAAATCAGCCGTTTTTGCTCGAACATTAAATGCCTCCAAATGGTATTTAATTAACTTCCTGGGGTGAAGAAACCCTTTTTGAGAACTCAGAGTGAGTAAATTGGCCATTTTCATGCACTTTTAACCATTCCATAAATCTTGTGTTTAGGGCCCCTGGAAGCATGAAAATCACTTTAAACATGCTAATTTTAGCTCTAACACTGATGATCCACCTACAAATGTGAACTGACGTTCAAAAATAAAACATTTGAAAACGGACCATTTTCCACATTTCTGAAGCATGACGTAATGGGGGGGGTGTTATCTCTTTTGTCAAAAATCAGCTGTTTTTGCTTGAACATTAAATGCCTCCAAATAGTATTTAATTCACTTCCCGAGCCCCTGGAAGCATGAAAATCAGTTTAAACATGCTAATTTTAGCTCTAACACTGATGATCCACCTACAAATGTGAACTGACGTTCAAAAATAAAACATTTGAAAACGGACCATTTTCCACATTTCTGAAGCATGACGTAATGGGGGGGTGTTATCTCTTTTGTCGAAAATCAGCCGTTTTTGCTCGAACATTAAATGCCTCCAAATGGTATTTAATTAACTTCCCGGGGTGAAGAAACCCTTTTTGAGAACTCAGAGTGAGTAAATTGGCCATTTTCATGCACTTTTAACCATTCCATAAATCTTGTGTTTAGGGCCCCTGGAAGCATGAAAATCACTTTAAACATGCTAATTTTAGCTCTAACACTGATGATCCACCTACAAATGTGAACTGACGTTCAAAAATAAAACATTTGAAAACGGACCATTTTCCACATTTCTGAAGCATGACGTAATGGGGGGTGTTATCTCTTTTGTCAAAAATCAGCTGTTTTTGATTGAACATTAAATGCCTCCAAATAGTATTTAATTCACTTCCCGAGCCCCTGGAAGCATGAAAATCACTTTAAACATGCTAATTTTAGCTCTAACACTGATGATCCACCTACAAATGTGAACTGACGTTCAAAAGTAAAACATTTGAAAACGGACCATTTTCCACATTTCTGAAGCATGACGTAATGGGGGGGGTGTTATCTCTTTTGTCGAAAATCAGCCGTTTTTGCTCGAACATTAAATGCCTCCAAATGGTATTTAATTAACTTCCCGGGGTGAAGAAACCCTTTTTGAGAACTCAGAGTGAGTAAATTGGCCATTTTCATGCACTTTTAACCATTCCATAAATCTTGTGTTTAAGGCCCCTGGAAGCATGAAAATCACTTTAAACATGCTAATTTTAGCTCTAACACTGATGATCCACCTACAAATGTGAACTGACGTTCAAAAATAAAACATTTGAAAACGGACCATTTTCCACATTTCTGAAGCATGACGTAATGGGGGGGTGTTATCTCTTGTCAAAAATCAGCTGTTTTTGATTGAACATTAAATGCCTCCAAATAGTATTTAATTCACTTCCCGAGCCCCTGGAAGCATGAAAATCACTTTAAACATGCTAATTTTAGCTCTAACACTGATGATCCACCTACAAATGTGAACTGATGTTCAAAAATAAAACATTTTAAAACGGACCATTTTCGACATTTCTGAAGCATGACGTAATGGGGGGTATTATCTCTTTTGTCGAAAATCAGCCGTTTTTGCTCGAACATTAAATGCCTCCAAATGGTATTTAATTAACTTCCTGGGGTGAAGAAACCCTTTTTGAGAACTCAGAGTGAGTAAATTGGCCATTTTCATGCACTTTTAACCATTCCATAAATCTTGTGTTTAGGGCCCCTGGAAGCATGAAAATCACTTTAAACATGCTAATTTTAGCTCTAACACTGATGATCCACCTACAAATGTGAACTGACGTTCAAAAATAAAACATTTGAAAACGGACCATTTTCCACATTTCTGAAGCATGACGTAATGGGGGGGGTGTTATCTCTTTTGTCAAAAATCAGCTGTTTTTGCTTGAACATTAAATGCCTCCAAATAGTATTTAATTCACTTCCCGAGCCCCTGGAAGCATGAAAATCAGTTTAAACATGCTAATTTTAGCTCTAACACTGATGATCCACCTACAAATGTGAACTGACGTTCAAAAATAAAACATTTGAAAACGGACCATTTTCCACATTTCTGAAGCATGACGTAATGGGGGGGTGTTATCTCTTTTGTCGAAAATCAGCCGTTTTTGCTCGAACATTAAATGCCTCCAAATGGTATTTAATTAACTTCCCGGGGTGAAGAAACCCTTTTTGAGAACTCAGAGTGAGTAAATTGGCCATTTTCATGCACTTTTAACCATTCCATAAATCTTGTGTTTAGGGCCCCTGGAAGCATGAAAATCACTTTAAACATGCTAATTTTAGCTCTAACACTGATGATCCACCTACAAATGTGAACTGACGTTCAAAAATAAAACATTTGAAAACGGACCATTTTCCACATTTCTGAAGCATGACGTAATGGGGGGGTGTTATCTCTTGTCAAAAATCAGCTGTTTTTGATTGAACATTAAATGCCTCCAAATAGTATTTAATTCACTTCCCGAGCCCCTGGAAGCATGAAAATCACTTTAAACATGCTAATTTTAGCTCTAACACTGATGATCCACCTACAAATGTGAACTGATGTTCAAAAATAAAACATTTGAAAACGGACCATTTTCCACATTTCTGAAGCATGACGTAATGGGGGGGTGTTATCTCTTTTGTCGAAAATCAGCCGTTTTTGCTCGAACATTAAATGCCTCAAAATGGTATTTAATTAACTTCCCGGGGTGAAGAAACCCTTTTTGAGAACTCAGAGTGAGTAAATTGGCCATTTTCATGCACTTTTAACCATTCCATAAATCTTGTGTTTAGGGCCCCTGGAAGCATGAAAATCACTTTAAACATGCTAATTTTAGCTCTAACACTGATGATCCACCTACAAATGTGAACTGACGTTCAAAAATAAAACATTTGAAAACGGACCATTTTCCACATTTCTGAAGCATGACGTAATGGGGGGGTGTTATCTGTTTTGTCAAAAATCAGCTGTTTTTGATTGAACATTAAATGCCTCCAAATAGTATTTAATTCACTTCCCGAACCCTCTGGAAGCATGAAAATCACTTTAAACATGCTAATTTTAGCTCTAACACTGATGATCCACCTACAAATGTGAACTGATGTTCAAAAATAAAACATTTGAAAATGGACCATTTTCCACATTTCTGAAGCATGACGTAATGGGGGGGTGTTATCTCTTTTGTCGAAAATCATCCGTTTTTGCTCGAACATTAAATGCCTCCAAATGGTATTTAATTAACTTCCCGGGGTGAAGAAACCCTTTTTGAGAACTCAGAGTGAGTAAATTGGCCATTTTCATGCACTTTTAACCATTCCATAAATCTTGTGTTTAGGGCCCCTGGAAGCATGAAAATCACTTTAAACATGCTAATTTTAGCTCTAACACTGATGATCCACCTACAAATGTGAACTGACGTTCAAAAATAAAACATTTGAAAACGGACCATTTTCCACATTTCTGAAGCATGACGTAATGGGGGGGTGTTATCTCTTTTGTCGAAAATCAGCAGTTTTTGCTCGAACATTAAATGCCTCCAAATGGTATTTAATTAACTTCCCGGGGTGAAGAAACCCTTTTTGAGAACTCAGAGTGACTAAATTGGCCATTTTCATGCACTTTTAACCATTCCATAAATCTTGTGTTTAGGGCCTCTGGAAGCATGAAAATCACTTTAAACATGCTAATTTTAGCTCTAACACTGATGATCCACCTACAAATGTGAACTGACGTTCAAAAATAAAACATTTGAAAATGGACCATTTTCCACATTTCTGAAGCATGACGTAATGGGGGGGTGTTATCTCTTTTGTCGAAAATCAGCAGTTTTTGCTCGAACATTAAATGCCTCCAAATGGTATTTAATTAACTTCCCGGGGTGAAGAAACCCTTTTTGAGAACTCAGAGTGAGTAAATTGGCCATTTTCATGCACTTTTAACCATTCCATAAATCTTGTGTTTAGGGCCTCTGGAAGCATGAAAATCACTTTAAACATGCTAATTTTAGCTCTAACACTGATGATCCACCTACAAATGTGAACTGACGTTCAAAAATAAAACATTTGAAAACGGACCATTTTCCACATTTCTGAAGCATGACGTAATGGGGGGGTGTTATCTCTTTTGTCGAAAATCAGCAGTTTTTGCTCGAACATTAAATGCCTCCAAATGGTATTTAATTAACTTCCCGGGGTGAAGAAACCCTTTTTGAGAACTCAGAGTGAGTAAATTGGCCATTTTCATGCACTTTTAACCATTCCATAAATCTTGTGTTTAGGGCCCCTGGAAGCATGAAAATCACTTTAAACATGCTAATTTTAGCTCTAACACTGATGATCCACCTACAAATGTGAACTGACGTTCAAAAATAAAACATTTGAAAACGGACCATTTTCCACATTTCTGAAGCATGACGTAATGGGGGGGTGTTATCTCTTTTGTCAAAAATCAGCTGTTTTTGCTTGAACATTAAATGCCTCCAAATAGCATTTAATTCACTTCCCGAGCCCCTGGAAGCATGAAAATCACTTTAAACATGCTAATTTTAGCTCTAACACTGATGATCCACCTACAAATGTGAACTGACGTTCAAAAATAAAACATTTGAAAATGGACCATTTTCCACATTTCTGAAGCATGACGTAATGGGGGGGGTGTTATCTCTTTTGTCGAAAATCAGCCGTTTTTGCTCGAACATTAAATGCCTCCAAATGGTATTTAATTAACTTCCCGGGGTGAAGAAACCCTTTTTGAGAACTCAGAGTGAGTAAATTGGCCATTTTCATGCACTTTTAACCATTCCATAAATCTTGTGTTTAGGGCCCCTGGAAGCATGAAAATCACTTTAAACATGCTAATTTTAGCTCCAACACTGATGATCCACCTACAAATGTGAACTGACATTCAAAAATAAAACATTTTAAAACGGACCATTTTCGACATTTCTGAAGCATGACGTAATGGGGGGTATTATCTCTTTTGTCGAAAATCAGCCGTTTTTGCTCGAACATTAAATGCCTCCAAATGGTATTTAATTAACTTCCTGGGGTGAAGAAACCCTTTTTGAGAACTCAGAGTGAGTAAATTGGCCATTTTCATGCACTTTTAACCATTCCATAAATCTTGTGTTTAGGGCCCCTGGAAGCATGAAAATCACTTTAAACATGCTAATTTTAGCTCTAACACTGATGATCCACCTACAAATGTGAACTGACGTTCAAAAATAAAACATTTGAAAACGGACCATTTTCCACATTTCTGAAGCATGACGTAATGGGGGGGGTGTTATCTCTTTTGTCAAAAATCAGCTGTTTTTGCTTGAACATTAAATGCCTCCAAATAGTATTTAATTCACTTCCCGAGCCCCTGGAAGCATGAAAATCAGTTTAAACATGCTAATTTTAGCTCTAACACTGATGATCCACCTACAAATGTGAACTGACGTTCAAAAATAAAACATTTGAAAACGGACCATTTTCCACATTTCTGAAGCATGACGTAATGGGGGGGTGTTATCTCTTTTGTCGAAAATCAGCCGTTTTTGCTCGAACATTAAATGCCTCCAAATGGTATTTAATTAACTTCCCGGGGTGAAGAAACCCTTTTTGAGAACTCAGAGTGAGTAAATTGGCCATTTTCATGCACTTTTAACCATTCCATAAATCTTGTGTTTAGGGCCCCTGGAAGCATGAAAATCACTTTAAACATGCTAATTTTAGCTCTAACACTGATGATCCACCTACAAATGTGAACTGACGTTCAAAAATAAAACATTTGAAAACGGACCATTTTCCACATTTCTGAAGCATGACGTAATGGGGGGTGTTATCTCTTTTGTCAAAAATCAGCTGTTTTTGATTGAACATTAAATGCCTCCAAATAGTATTTAATTCACTTCCCGAGCCCCTGGAAGCATGAAAATCACTTTAAACATGCTAATTTTAGCTCTAACACTGATGATCCACCTACAAATGTGAACTGACGTTCAAAAGTAAAACATTTGAAAACGGACCATTTTCCACATTTCTGAAGCATGACGTAATGGGGGGGGTGTTATCTCTTTTGTCGAAAATCAGCCGTTTTTGCTCGAACATTAAATGCCTCCAAATGGTATTTAATTAACTTCCCGGGGTGAAGAAACCCTTTTTGAGAACTCAGAGTGAGTAAATTGGCCATTTTCATGCACTTTTAACCATTCCATAAATCTTGTGTTTAAGGCCCCTGGAAGCATGAAAATCACTTTAAACATGCTAATTTTAGCTCTAACACTGATGATCCACCTACAAATGTGAACTGACGTTCAAAAATAAAACATTTGAAAACGGACCATTTTCCACATTTCTGAAGCATGACGTAATGGGGGGGTGTTATCTCTTGTCAAAAATCAGCTGTTTTTGATTGAACATTAAATGCCTCCAAATAGTATTTAATTCACTTCCCGAGCCCCTGGAAGCATGAAAATCACTTTAAACATGCTAATTTTAGCTCTAACACTGATGATCCACCTACAAATGTGAACTGATGTTCAAAAATAAAACATTTGAAAACGGACCATTTTCCACATTTCTGAAGCATGACGTAATGGGGGGGTGTTATCTCTTTTGTCGAAAATCAGCCGTTTTTGCTCGAACATTAAATGCCTCAAAATGGTATTTAATTAACTTCCCGGGGTGAAGAAACCCTTTTTGAGAACTCAGAGTGAGTAAATTGGCCATTTTCATGCACTTTTAACCATTCCATAAATCTTGTGTTTAGGGCCCCTGGAAGCATGAAAATCACTTTAAACATGCTAATTTTAGCTCTAACACTGATGATCCACCTACAAATGTGAACTGACGTTCAAAAATAAAACATTTGAAAACGGACCATTTTCCACATTTCTGAAGCATGACGTAATGGGGGGGTGTTATCTGTTTTGTCAAAAATCAGCTGTTTTTGATTGAACATTAAATGCCTCCAAATAGTATTTAATTCACTTCCCGAACCCTCTGGAAGCATGAAAATCACTTTAAACATGCTAATTTTAGCTCTAACACTGATGATCCACCTACAAATGTGAACTGATGTTCAAAAATAAAACATTTGAAAATGGACCATTTTCCACATTTCTGAAGCATGACGTAATGGGGGGGTGTTATCTCTTTTGTCGAAAATCAGCCGTTTTTGCTCGAAAATTAAATGCCTCCAAATGGTATTTAATTAACTTCCCGGGGTGAAGAAACCCTTTTTGAGAACTCAGAGTGAGTAAATTGGCCATTTTCATGCACTTTTAACCATTCCATAAATCTTGTGTTTAGGGCCCCTGGAGGCATGAAAATCACTTTAAACATGCTAATTTTAGCTCTAACACTGATGATCCACCTACAAATGTGAACTGACGTTCAAAAATAAAACATTTGAAAACGGACCATTTTCCACATTTCTGAAGCATGACGTAATGGGGGGGTGTTATCTCTTTTGTCAAAAATCAGCTGTTTTTGATTGAACATTAAATGCCTCCAAATAGTATTTAATTCACTTCCGGAGCCCCTGGAAGCATGAAAATCACTTTAAACATGCTAATTTTAGCTCTAACACTGATGATCCACCTACAAATGTGAACTGATGTTCAAAAATAAAACATTTGAAAACGGACCATTTTCCACATTTCTGAAGCATGACGTAATGGGGGGGGGTGTTATCTCTTTTGTCGAAAATCAGCCGTTTTTGCTCGAACATTAAATGCCTCCAAATGGTATTTAATTAACTTCCCGGGGTGAAGAAACCCTTTTTGAGAACTCAGAGTGAGTAAATTGGCCATTTTCATGCACTTTTAACCATTCCATAAATCTTGTGTTTAGGGCCCCTGGAAGCATGAAAATCACTTTAAACATGCTAATTTTAGCTCTAACACTGATGATCCACCTACAAATGTGAACTGACATTCAAAAATAAAACATTTTAAAACGGACCATTTTCCACATTTCTGAAGCATGACGTAATGGGGGGGTGTTATCTCTTTTGTCAAAAATCAGCTGTTTTTGATTGAACGTTAAATGCCTCCAAATAGTATTTAATTCACTTCCCGAGCCCCTGGAAGCATGAACATCACTATAAACATGCTAATTTTAGCTCTAACACTGATGATCCACCTACAAATGTGAACTGACGTTCCAAAATAAAACATTTGAAAACGGACCATTTTCCACATTTCTGAAGCATGACGTAATGGGGGGTGTTATCTCTTTTGTCGAAAATCAGCCGTTTTTGCTCGAACATTAAATGCCTCCAAATGGTATTTAATTAACTTCCCGGGGTGGAGAAACCCTTTTTGAGAACTCAGAGTGAGTAAATTGGCCATTTTCATGCACTTTTAACCATTCCATAAATCTTGTGTTTAGGGCCCCTGGAAGCATGAAAATCACTTTAAACATGCTAATTTTAGCTCTAACACTGATGATCCACCTACAAATGTGAACTGACGTTCAAAAATAAAACATTTGAAAACGGACCATTTTCCACATTTCTGAAGCATGACGTAATGGGGGGGGTGTTATCTCTTTTGTCAAAAATCAGCTGTTTTTGCTTGAACATTAAATGCCTCCAAATAGTATTTAATTCACTTCCCGAGCCCCTGGAAGCATGAAAATCAGTTTAAACATGCTAATTTTAGCTCTAACACTGATGATCCACCTACAAATGTGAACTGACGTTCAAAAATAAAACATTTGAAAACGGACCATTTTCCACATTTCTGAAGCATGACGTAATGGGGGGGTGTTATCTCTTTTGTCGAAAATCAGCCGTTTTTGCTCGAACATTAAATGCCTCCAAATGGTATTTAATTAACTTCCCGGGGTGAAGAAACCCTTTTTGAGAACTCAGAGTGAGTAAATTGGCCATTTTCATGCACTTTTAACCATTCCATAAATCTTGTGTTTAGGGCCCCTGGAAGCATGAAAATCACTTTAAACATGCTAATTTTAGCTCTAACACTGATGATCCACCTACAAATGTGAACTGACGTTCAAAAATAAAACATTTGAAAACGGACCATTTTCCACATTTCTGAAGCATGACGTAATGGGGGGTCTTATCTCTTTTGTCAAAAATCAGCTGTTTTTGATTGAACATTAAATGCCTCCAAATAGTATTTAATTCACTTCCCGAGCCCCTGGAAGCATGAAAATCACTTTAAACATGCTAATTTTAGCTCTAACACTGATGATCCACCTACAAATGTGAACTGACGTTCAAAAGTAAAACATTTGAAAACGGACCATTTTCCACATTTCTGAAGCATGACGTAATGGGGGGGGTGTTATCTCTTTTGTCGAAAATCAGCCGTTTTTGCTCGAACATTAAATGCCTCCAAATGGTATTTAATTAACTTCCCGGGGTGAAGAAACCCTTTTTGAGAACTCAGAGTGAGTAAATTGGCCATTTTCATGCACTTTTAACCATTCCATAAATCTTGTGTTTAAGGCCCCTGGAAGCATGAAAATCACTTTAAACATGCTAATTTTAGCTCTAACACTGATGATCCACCTACAAATGTGAACTGACGTTCAAAAATAAAACATTTGAAAACGGACCATTTTCCACATTTCTGAAGCATGACGTAATGGGGGGGTGTTATCTCTTGTCAAAAATCAGCTGTTTTTGATTGAACATTAAATGCCTCCAAATAGTATTTAATTCACTTCCCGAGCCCCTGGAAGCATGAAAATCACTTTAAACATGCTAATTTTAGCTCTAACACTGATGATCCACCTACAAATGTGAACTGACGTTCAAAAATAAAACATTTGAAAACGGACCATTTTCCACATTTCTGAAGCATGACGTAATGGGGGGGTGTTATCTGTTTTGTCAAAAATCAGCTGTTTTTGATTGAACATTAAATGCCTCCAAATAGTATTTAATTCACTTCCCGAACCCTCTGGAAGCATGAAAATCACTTTAAACATGCTAATTTTAGCTCTAACACTGATGATCCACCTACAAATGTGAACTGATGTTCAAAAATAAAACATTTGAAAATGGACCATTTTCCACATTTCTGAAGCATGACGTAATGGGGGGGTGTTATCTCTTTTGTCGAAAATCAGCCGTTTTTGCTCGAAAATTAAATGCCTCCAAATGGTATTTAATTAACTTCCCGGGGTGAAGAAACCCTTTTTGAGAACTCAGAGTGAGTAAATTGGCCATTTTCATGCACTTTTAACCATTCCATAAATCTTGTGTTTAGGGCCCCTGGAAGCATGAAAATCACTTTAAACATGCTAATTTTAGCTCTAACACTGATGATCCACCTACAAATGTGAACTGACGTTCAAAAATAAAACATTTGAAAACGGACCATTTTCCACATTTCTGAAGCATGACGTAATGGGGGGGTGTTATCTCTTTTGTCAAAAATCAGCTGTTTTTGATTGAACATTAAATGCCTCCAAATAGTATTTAATTCACTTCCCGAGCCCCTGGAAGCATGAAAATCACTTTAAACATGCTAATTTTAGCTCTAACACTGATGATCCACCTACAAATGTGAACTGATGTTCAAAAATAAAACATTTGAAAACGGACCATTTTCCACATTTCTGAAGCATGACGTAATGGGGGGGGGGTGTTATCTCTTTTGTCGAAAATCAGCCGTTTTTGCTCGAACATTAAATGCCTCCAAATGGTATTTAATTAACTTCCCGGGGTGAAGAAACCCTTTTTGAGAACTCAGAGTGAGTAAATTGGCCATTTTCATGCACTTTTAACCATTCCATAAATCTTGTGTTTAGGGCCCCTGGAAGCATGAAAATCACTTTAAACATGCTAATTTTAGCTCTAACACTGATGATCCACCTACAAATGTGAACTGACGTTCAAAAATAAAACATTTGAAAACGGACCATTTTCCACATTTCTGAAGCATGACGTAATGGGGGGGTGTTATCTCTCTTGTCAAAAATCAACTGTTTTTGCTTGAACATTAAATGCCTCCAAATAGTATTTAATTCACTTCCCGAGCCCCTGGAAGCATGAAAATCACTTTAAACATGCTAATTTTAGCTCTAACACTGATGATCCACCTACAAATGTGAACTGACGTTCAAAAATAAAACATTTGAAAACGGACCATTTTCCACATTTCTGAAGCATGACGTAATGGGGGGGGGGGGTGTTATCTCTTTTGTCGAAAATCAGCAGTTTTTGCTCGAACATTAAATGCCTCCAAATGGTATTTAATTAACTTCCCGGGGTGAAGAAACCCTTTTTGAGAACTCAGAGTGAGTAAATTGGCCATTTTCATGCACTTTTAACCATTCCATAAATCTTGTGTTTAGGGCCCCTGGAAGCATGAAAATCACTTTAAACATGACAATTTTAGCTCTAACACTGATGATCCACCTACAAATGTGAACTGACGTTCAAAAATAAAACATTTGAAAACGGACCATTTTCCACATTTCTGAAGCATGACGTAATGGGGGGGTGTTATCTCTTTTGTCAAAAATCAGCTGTTTTTGCTTGAACATTAAATGCCTCCAAATAGTATTTAATTCACTTCCCGAGCCCCTGGAAGCATGAAAATCACTTTAAACATGCTAATTTTAGCTCTAACACTGATGATCCACCTACAAATGTGAACTGACGTTCAAAAATAAAACATTTGAAAACGGACCATTTTCCACATTTCTGAAGAATGACGTAATGGGGGGGTGTTATCTCTTTTGTCGAAAATCAGCCGTTTTTGCTCGAACATTAAATGCCTCCAAATGGTATTTAATTAACTCCCGGGGTGAAGAAACCCTTTTTGAGAACTCAGAGTGAGTAAATTGGCCATTTTCATGCACTTTTAACCATTCCATAAATCTTGTGTTTAGGGCCCCTGGAAGCATGAAAATCACTTTAAACATGCTAATTTTAGCTCCAACACTGATGATCCACCTACAAATGTGAACTGACGTTCAAAAATAAAACATTTTAAAACGGAGCATTTTCGACATTTCTGAAGCATGACGTAATGGGGGGGTGTTATCTCTTTTGTCGAAAATCAGCCGTTTTTGCTCGAACATTAAATGCCTCCAAATGGTATTTAATTAACTTCCCGGGGTGAAGAAACCCTTTTTGAGAACTCAGTGTGAGTAAATTGGCCATTTTCATGCACTTTTAACCATTCCATAAATCTTGTGTTTAGGGCCCCTGGAAGCATGAAAATCACTTTAAACATGCTAATTTTAGCTCTAACACTGATGATCCACCTACAAATGTGAACTGACGTTCAAAAATAAAACATTTGAAAACGGACCATTTTCCACATTTCTGAAGCATGACGTAATGGGGGGGTGTTATCTCTTTTGTCGAAAATCAGCCGTTTTTGCTCGAACATTAAATGCCTCAAAATGGTATTTAATTAACTTCCCGGGGTGAAGAAACCCTTTTTGAGAACTCAGAGTGAGTAAATTGGCCATTTTCATGCACTTTTAACCATTCCATAAATCTTGTGTTTAGGGCCCCTGGAAGCATGAAAATCACTTTAAACATGCTAATTTTAGCTCTAACACTGATGATACACCTACAAATGTGAACTGACGTTCAAAAATAAAACATTTGAAAACGGACCATTTTCCACATTTCTGAAGCATGACGTAATGGGGGGGTGTTATCTGTTTTGTCAAAAATCAGCTGTTTTTGATTGAACATTAAATGCCTCCAAATAGTATTTAATTCACTTCCCGAACCCTCTGGAAGCATGAAAATCACTTTAAACATGCTAATTTTAGCTCTAACACTGATGATCCACCTACAAATGTGAACTGATGTTCAAAAATAAAACATTTGAAAACGGACCATTTTCCACATTTCTGAAGCATGACGTAATGGGGGGGGTGTTATCTCTTTTGTCGAAAATCAGCCGTTTTTGCTCGAACATTAAATGCCTCCAAATGGTATTTAATTAACTTCCCGGGGTGAAGAAACCCTTTTTGAGAACTCAGAGTGAGTAAATTGGCCATTTTCATGCACTTTTAACCATTCCATAAATCTTGTGTTTAGGGCCCCTGGAAGCATGAAAATCACTTTAAACATGCTAATTTTAGCTCTAACACTGATGATCCACCTACAAATGTGAACTGACGTTCAAAAATAAAACATTTGAAAACGGACCATTTTCCACATTTCTGAAGCATGACGTAATGGGGGGGGGTGTTATCTCTTTTGTCGAAAATCAGCCGTTTTTGCTCGAAGATTAAATGCCTCCAAATGGTATTTAATTAACTTCCCGGGGTGAAGAAACCCTTTTTGAGAACTCAGAGTGAGTAAATTGGCCATTTTCATGCACTTTTAACAATTCCTTAAATCTTGTGTTTAGGGCCCCTGGAAGCATGAAAATCACTTTAAACATGCTAATTTTAGCTCTAACACTGATGATCCACCTACAAATGTGAACTGACGTTCAAAAATAAAACATTTGAAAACGGACCATTTTCCACATTTCTGAAGCATGACGTAATGGGGGGGTGTTATCTCTTTTGTCGAAAATCAGCCGTTTTTGCTCGAACATTAAATGCCTCCAAATGGTATTTAATTAACTTCCCGGGGTGAAGAAACCCTTTTTGAGAACTCAGAGTGAGTAAATTGGCCATTTTCATGCACTTTTAACCATTCCATAAATCTTGTGTTTAGGGCCCCTGAAAGCATGAAAATCACTTTAAACATGCTAATTTTAGCTCTAACACTGATGATCCACCTACAAATGTGAACTGACGTTCAAAAATAAAACATTTGAAAACGGACCATTTTCCACATTTCTGAAGCATGACGTAATGGGGGGGTGTTATCTCTTTTGTCAAAAATCAGCTGTTTTTGATTGAACATTAAATGCCTCCAAATAGTATTTAATTCACTTCCCGAGCCCCTGGAAGCATGAAAATCACTTTAAACATGCTAATTTTAGCTCTAACACTGATGATCCACCTACAAATGTGAACTGACGTTCAAAAATAAAACATTTGAAAACGGACCATTTTCCACATTTCTGAAGCATGACGTAATGGGGGGGTGTTATCTCTTTTGTCGAAAATCAGCCGTTTTTGCTCGAACATTAAATGCCTCCAAATGGTATTTAATTAACTTCCCGGGGTGAAGAAACCCTTTTTGAGAACTCAGAGTGAGTAAATTGGCCATTTTCATGCACTTTTAACCATTCCATAAATCTTGTGTTTAGGGCCCCTGGAAGCATGAAAATCACTTTAAACATGCTAATTTTAGCTCTAACCCTGATGATCCACCTACAAATGTGAACTGACGTTCAAAAATAAAACATTTGAAAACGGACCATTTTCCACATTTCTGAAGCATGACGTAATGGGGGGGTGTTATCTCTTTTGTCAAAAATCAGCTGTTTTTGATTGACCATTAAATGCCTCCAAATAGTATTTAATTCACTTCCCGAGCCCCTGGAAGCATGAAAATCACTTTAAACATGCTAATTTTAGCTCTAACACTGATGATCCACCTACAAATGTGAACTGATGTTCAAAAATAAAACATTTGAAAACGGACCATTTTCCACATTTCTGAAGCATGACGTAATGGGGGGGTGTTATCTCTTTTGTCGAAAATCAGCCGTATTTGCTCGAACATTAAATGCCTCAAAATGGTATTTAATTAACTTCCCGGGGTGAAGAAACCCTTTTTGAGAACTCAGAGTGAGTAAATTGGCCATTTTCATGCACTTTTAACCATTCCATAAATCTTGTGTTTAGGGCCCCTGGAAGCATGAAAATCACTTTAAACATGCTAATTTTAGCTCTGACACTGATGATCCACCTACAAATGTGAACTGACGTTCAAAAATAAAACATTTGAAAACGGACCATTTTCCACATTTCTGAAGCATGACGTAATGGGGGGGTGTTATCTCTTTTGTCAAAAATCAGCTGTTTTTGATTGAACATTAAATGCCTCCAAATAGTATTTAATTCACTTCCCGAACCCTCTGGAAGCATGAAAATCACTTTAAACATGCTAATTTTAGCTCTAACACTGATGATCCACCTACAAATGTGAACTGATGTTCAAAAATAAAACATTTGAAAACGGACCATTTTCCACATTTCTGAAGCATGACGTAATGGGGGGGTGTTATCTCTTTTGTCGAAAATCAGCCGTTTTTGCTCGAACATTAAATGCCTCCAAATGGTATTTAATTAACTTTCCGGGGTGAAGAAACTCTTTTTGAGAACTCAGAGTGAGTAAATTGGCCATTTTCATGCACTTTTAACCATTCCATAAATCTTGTGTTTAGGGCCCCTGGAAGCATGAAAATCACTTTAAACATGCTAATTTTAGCTCTAACACTGATGATCCACCTACAAATGTGAACTGACGTTCAAAAATAAAACATTTGAAAACGGACCATTTTCCACATTTCTGAAGCATGACGTAATGGGGGGGTGTTATCTCTTTTGTCAAAAATCAGCTGTTTTTGCTTGAACATTAAATGCCTCCAAATAGTATTTAATTCACTTCCCGATCCCCTGGAAGCATGAAAATCACTTTAAACATGCTAATTTGAGCTCTAACAGTGATGATCCACCTACAAATGTGAACTGACGTTCAAAAATAAAACATTTGAAAACTGACCATTTTCCACATTTCTGAAGCATGACGTAATGGGGGGGTGTTATCTCTTTTGTCGAAAATCAGCCGTTTTTGCTCGAACATTAAATGCCTCCAAATGGTATTTAATTAACTTCCCGGGGTGAAGAAACCCTTTTTGAGAACTCAGAGTGAGTAAATTGGCCATTTTCATGCACTTTTAACCATTCCATAAATCTTGTGTTTAGGGCCCCTGGAAGCATGAAAATCACTTTAAACATGCTAATTTTAGCTCTAACACTGATGATCCACCTACAAATGTGAACTGACGTTCAAAAATAAAACATTTGAAAACGGACCATTTTCCACATTTCTGAAGCATGACGTTATGGGGGGGTGTTATCTCATTTGTCAAAAATCAGCTGTTTTTGATTGAACATTAAATGCCTCCAAATAGTATTTAATTCACTTCCCGAGCCCCTGGAAGCATGAAAATCACTTTAAACATGCTAATTTGAGCTCTAACACTGATGATCCACCTACAAATGTGAACTGACGTTCAAAAATAAAACATTTGAAAACGGACCATTTTCCACATTTCTGAAGCATGACGTAATGGGGGGGTGTTATCTCTTTTGTCGAAAATCAGCCGTTTTTGCTCGAACATTAAATGCCTCCAAATGGTATTTAATTAACTTCCCGCGGTGAAGAAACCCTTTTTGAGAACTCAGAGTGAGTAAATTGGCCATTTTCATGCACTTTTAACCATTCCATAAATCTTGTGTTTAGGGCCCCTGGAAGCATGAAAATCACTTTAAACATGCTAATTTTAGCTCTAACACTGATGATCCACCTACAAATGTGAACTGACGTTCAAAAATAAAACATTTGAAAACGGACCATTTTCCACATTTCTGAAGCATGACGTAATGGGGGAGGTGTTATCTCTTTTGTCGAAAATCAGCAGTTTTTGCTCGAACATTAAATGCCTCCAAATGGTATTTAATTAACTTCCCGCGGTGAAGAAACCCTTTTTGAGAACTCAGAGTGAGTAAATTGGCCATTTTCATGCACTTTTAACCATTCCATAAATCTTGTGTTTAGGGCCCCTGGAAGCATGAAAATCACTTTAAACATGCTAATTTTAGCTCTAACACTGATGATCCACCTACAAATGTGAACTGACGTTCAAAAATAAAACATTTGAAAACGGACCATTTTCCACATTTCTGAAGCATGACGTAATGGGGGGGTGTTATCTCTTTTGTCAAAAATCAGCTGTTTTTGATTGAACATTAAATGCCTCCAAATAGTATTTAATTCACTTCCCGAGCCCCTGGAAGCATGAAAATCACTTTTAACATGCTAATTTTAGCTCTAACACTGATGATCCACCTACAAATGTGAACTGACGTTCAAAAATAAAACATTTGAAAACGGACCATTTTCCACATTTCTGAAGCATGACGTAATGGGGGGGTGTTATCTCTTTTGTCGAAAATCAGCCGTTTTTGCTCGAACATTAAATGCCTCCAAATGGTATTTAATTAACTTCCCGGGGTGAAGAAACCCTTTTTGAGAACTCAGAGTGAGTAAATTGGCCATTTTCATGCACTTTTAACCATTCCATAAATCTTGTGTTTAGGGCCCCTGGAAGCATGAAAATCACTTTAAACATGCTAATTTTAGCTCTAACACTGATGATCCACCTACAAATGTGAACTGACGTTCAAAAATAAAACATTTGAAAACGGACCATTTTCCACATTTCTGAAGCATGACGTAATGGGGGGGTGTTATCTCTTTTGTCAAAAATCAGCTGTTTTTGATTGAACATTAAATGCCTCCAAATAGTATTTAATTCACTTCCCGAGCCCCTGGAAGCATGAAAATCACTTTAAACATGCTAATTTTAGCTCTAACACTGATGATCCACCTACAAATGTGAACTGATGTTCAAAAATAAAACATTTGAAAACGGACCATTTTCCACATTTCTGAAGCATGACGTAATGGGGGGGTGTTATCTCTTTTGTCGAAAATCAGCCGTATTTGCTCGAACATTAAATGCCTCAAAATGGTATTTAATTAACTTCCCGGGGTGAAGAAACCCTTTTTGAGAACTCAGAGTGAGTAAATTGGCCATTTTCATGCACTTTTAACCATTCCATAAATCTTGTGTTTAGGGCCCCTGGAAGCATGAAAATCACTTTAAACATGCTAATTTTAGCTCTAACACTGATGATCCACCTACAAATGTGAACTGACGTTCAAAAATAAAACATTTGAAAACGGACCATTTTCCACATTTCTGAAGCATGACGTAATGGGGGGGTGTTATCTCTTTTGTCAAAAATCAGCTGTTTTTGATTGAACATTAAATGCCTCCAAATAGTATTTAATTCACTTCCCGAACCCTCTGGAAGCATGAAAATCACTTTAAACATGCTAATTTTAGCTCTAACACTGATGATCCACCTACAAATGTGAACTGATGTTCAAAAATAAAACATTTGAAAACGGACCATTTTCCACATTTCTGAAGCATGACGTAATGGGGGGGTGTTATCTCTTTTGTCGAAAATCAGCCGTTTTTGCTCGAACATTAAATGCCTCCAAATGGTATTTAATTAACTTTCCGGGGTGAAGAAACCCTTTTTGAGAACTCAGAGTGAGTAAATTGGCCATTTTCATGCACTTTTAACCATTCCATAAATCTTGTGTTTAGGGCCCCTGGAAGCATGAAAATCACTTTAAACATGCTAATTTTAGCTCTAACACTGATGATCCACCTACAAATGTGAACTGACGTTCAAAAATAAAACATTTGAAAACGGACCATTTTCCACATTTCTGAAGCATGACGTAATGGGGGGGGTGTTATCCCATTTGTCAAAAATCAGCTGTTTTTGATTGAACATTAAATGCCTCCAAATAGTATTTAATTCACTTCCCGAGCCCCTGGAAGCATGAAAATCACTTTAAACATGCTAATTTGAGCTCTAACACTGATGATCCACCTACAAATGTGAACTGACGTTCAAAAATAAAACATTTGAAAACGGACCATTTTCCACATTTCTGAAGCATGACGTAATGGGGGGTGTTATCTCTTTTGTCGAAAATCAGCCGTTTTTGCTCGAACATTAAATGCCTCCAAATGGTATTTAATTAACTTCCCGCGGTGAAGAAACCCTTTTTGAGAACTCAGAGTGAGTAAATTGGCCATTTTCATGCACTTTTAACCATTCCATAAATCTTGTGTTTAGGGCCCCTGGAAGCATGAAAATCACTTTAAACATGCTAATTTTAGCTCTAACACTAATGATCCACCTACAAATGTGAACTGACGTTCAAAAATAAAACATTTGAAAACAGACCATTTTCCACATTTCTGAAGCATGACGTAATGGGGGGGGTGTTATCTCTTTTGTCGAAAATCAGCCGTTTTTGCTCGAACATTAAATGCCTCCAAATGGTATTTAATTAACTTCCCGGGGTGAAGAAACCCTTTTTGAGAACTCAGAGTGAATAAATTGGCCATTTTCATGCACTTTTAACCATTCCATAAATCTTGTGTTTAGGGCCCCTGGAAGCATGAAAATCACTTTAAACATGCTAATTTTAGATCTAACACTGATGATCCACCTACAAATGTGAACTGACGTTCAAAAATAAAAAATTTGAAAACTTACCATTTTCCACATTTCTGAAGCATGACGTAATGGGGGGGTGTTATCTCTTTTGTCAAAAATCAGCTGTTTTCGATTGAACATTAAATGCCTCCAAATGGTATTTAATAAACTTCCCGGGGTGAAGAAACCCTTTTTGAGAACTCAGAGTGAGTAAATTGGCCATTTTCATGCACTTTTAACCATTCCATAAATCTTGTGTTTAGGGCCCCTGGAAGCATGAAAATCACTTTAAACATGCTAATTTTAGCTCTAACACTGATGATCCACCTACAAATGTGAACTGACGTTCAAAAATAAAACATTTGAAAACGGACCATTTTCCACATTTCTGAAGCATGACGTAATGGGGGGGGGTGTTATCTCTTTTGTCGAAAATCAGCCGTTTTTGCTCGAAGATTAAATGCCTCCAAATGGTATTTAATTAACTTCCCGGGGTGAAGAAACCCTTTTTGAGAACTCAGAGTGAGTAAATTGGCCATTTTCATGCACTTTTAACAATTCCTTAAATCTTGTGTTTAGGGCCCCTGGAAGCATGAAAATCACTTTAAACATGCTAATTTTAGCTCTAACACTGATGATCCACCTACAAATGTGAACTGACGTTCAAATATAAAACATTTGAAAACGGACCATTTTCCACATTTCTGAAGCATGACGTAATGGGGGGTGTTATCTCTTTTGTCGAAAATCAGCCGTTTTTGCTCGAACATTAAATGCCTCCAAATGGTATTTAATTAACTTCCCGGGGTGAAGAAACCCTTTTTGAGAACTCAGAGTGAGTAAATTGGCCATTTTCATGCACTTTTAACCATTCCATAAATCTTGTGTTTAGGGCCCCTGAAAGCATGAAAATCACTTTAAACATGCTAATTTTAGCTCTAACACTGATGATCCACCTACAAATGTGAACTGACGTTCAAAAATAAAACATTTGAAAACGGACCATTTTCCACATTTCTGAAGCATGACGTAATGGGGGGGTGTTATCTCTTTTGTCAAAAATCAGCTGTTTTTGATTGAACATTAAATGCCTCCAAATAGTATTTAATTCACTTCCCGAGCCCCTGGAAGCATGAAAATCACTTTAAACATGCTAATTTTAGCTCTAACACTGATGATCCACCTACAAATGTGAACTGACGTTCAAAAATAAAACATTTGAAAACGGACCATTTTCCACATTTCTGAAGCATGACGTAATGGGGGGGTGTTATCTCTTTTGTCGAAAATCAGCCGTTTTTGCTCGAACATTAAATGCCTCCAAATGGTATTTAATTAACTTCCCGGGGTGAAGAAACCCTTTTTGAGAACTCAGAGTGAGTAAATTGGCCATTTTCATGCACTTTTAACCATTCCATAAATCTTGTGTTTAGGGCCCCTGGAAGCATGAAAATCACTTTAAACATGCTAATTTTAGCTCTAACCCTGATGATCCACCTACAAATGTGAACTGACGTTCAAAAATAAAACATTTGAAAACGGACCATTTTCCACATTTCTGAAGCATGACGTAATGGGGGGGTGTTATCTCTTTTGTCAAAAATCAGCTGTTTTTGATTGACCATTAAATGCCTCCAAATAGTATTTAATTCACTTCCCGAGCCCCTGGAAGCATGAAAATCACTTTAAACATGCTAATTTTAGCTCTAACACTGATGATCCACCTACAAATGTGAACTGATGTTCAAAAATAAAACATTTGAAAACGGACCATTTTCCACATTTCTGAAGCATGACGTAATGGGGGGGTGTTATCTCTTTTGTCGAAAATCAGCCGTATTTGCTCGAACATTAAATGCCTCAAAATGGTATTTAATTAACTTCCCGGGGTGAAGAAACCCTTTTTGAGAACTCAGAGTGAGTAAATTGGCCATTTTCATGCACTTTTAACCATTCCATAAATCTTGTGTTTAGGGCCCCTGGAAGCATGAAAATCACTTTAAACATGCTAATTTTAGCTCTAACACTGATGATCCACCTACAAATGTGAACTGACGTTCAAAAATAAAACATTTGAAAACGGACCATTTTCCACATTTCTGAAGCATGACGTAATGGGGGGGTGTTATCTCTTTTGTCAAAAATCAGCTGTTTTTGATTGAACATTAAATGCCTCCAAATAGTATTTAATTCACTTCCCGAACCCTCTGGAAGCATGAAAATCACTTTAAACATGCTAATTTTAGCTCTAACACTGATGATCCACCTACAAATGTGAACTGATGTTCAAAAATAAAACATTTGAAAACGGACCATTTTCCACATTTCTGAAGCATGACGTAATGGGGGGGTGTTATCTCTTTTGTCGAAAATCAGCCGTTTTTGCTCGAACATTAAATGCCTCCAAATGGTATTTAATTAACTTTCCGGGGTGAAGAAACCCTTTTTGAGAACTCAGAGTGAGTAAATTGGCCATTTTCATGCACTTTTAACCATTCCATAAATCTTGTGTTTAGGGCCCCTGGAAGCATGAAAATCACTTTAAACATGCTAATTTTAGCTCTAACACTGATGATCCACCTACAAATGTGAACTGACGTTCAAAAATAAAACATTTGAAAACGGACCATTTTCCACATTTCTGAAGCATGACGTAATGGGGGGGTGTTATCTCTTTTGTCAAAAATCAGCTGTTTTTGCTTGAACATTAAATGCCTCCAAATAGTATTTAATTCACTTCCCGATCCCCTGGAAGCATGAAAATCACTTTAAACATGCTAATTTGAGCTCTAACAGTGATGATCCACCTACAAATGTGAACTGACGTTCAAAAATAAAACATTTGAAAACTGACCATTTTCCACATTTCTGAAGCATGACGTAATGGGGGGGTGTTATCTCTTTTGTCGAAAATCAGCCGTTTTTGCTCGAACATTAAATGCCTCCAAATGGTATTTAATTAACTTCCCGGGGTGAAGAAACCCTTTTTGAGAACTCAGAGTGAGTAAATTGGCCATTTTCATGCACTTTTAACCATTCCATAAATCTTGTGTTTAGGGCCCCTGGAAGCATGAAAATCACTTTAAACATGCTAATTTTAGCTCTAACACTGATGATCCACCTACAAATGTGAACTGACGTTCAAAAATAAAACATTTGAAAACGGACCATTTTCCACATTTCTGAAGCATGACGTAATGGGGGGGTGTTATCTCATTTGTCAAAAATCAGCTGTTTTTGATTGAACATTAAATGCCTCCAAATAGTATTTAATTCACTTCCCGAGCCCCTGGAAGCATGAAAATCACTTTAAACATGCTAATTTGAGCTCTAACACTGATGATCCACCTACAAATGTGAACTGACGTTCAAAAATAAAACATTTGAAAACGGACCATTTTCCACATTTCTGAAGCATGACGTAATGGGGGGGTGTTATCTCTTTTGTCGAAAATCAGCCGTTTTTGCTCGAACATTAAATGCCTCCAAATGGTATTTAATTAACTTCCCGCGGTGAAGAAACCCTTTTTGAGAACTCAGAGTGAGTAAATTGGCCATTTTCATGCACTTTTAACCATTCCATAAATCTTGTGTTTAGGGCCCCTGGAAGCATGGAAATCACTTTAAACATGCTAATTTTAGCTCTAACACTGATGATCCACCTACAAATGTGAACTGACGTTCAAAAATAAAACATTTGAAAACGGACCATTTTCCACATTTCTGAAGCATGACGTAATGGGGGAGGTGTTATCTCTTTTGTCGAAAATCAGCAGTTTTTGCTCGAACATTAAATGCCTCCAAATGGTATTTAATTAACTTCCCGCGGTGAAGAAACCCTTTTTGAGAACTCAGAGTGAGTAAATTGGCCATTTTCATGCACTTTTAACCATTCCATAAATCTTGTGTTTAGGGCCCCTGGAAGCATGAAAATCACTTTAAACATGCTAATTTTAGCTCTAACACTGATGATCCACCTACAAATGTGAACTGACGTTCAAAAATAAAACATTTGAAAACGGACCATTTTCCACATTTCTGAAGCATGACGTAATGGGGGGGTGTTATCTCTTTTGTCAAAAATCAGCTGTTTTTGATTGAACATTAAATGCCTCCAAATAGTATTTAATTCACTTCCCGAGCCCCTGGAAGCATGAAAATCACTTTTAACATGCTAATTTTAGCTCTAACACTGATGATCCACCTACAAATGTGAACTGACGTTCAAAAATAAAACATTTGAAAACGGACCATTTTCCACATTTCTGAAGCATGACGTAATGGGGGGGTGTTATCTCTTTTGTCGAAAATCAGCCGTTTTTGCTCGAACATTAAATGCCTCCAAATGGTATTTAATTAACTTCCCGGGGTGAAGAAACCCTTTTTGAGAACTCAGAGTGAGTAAATTGGCCATTTTCATGCACTTTTAACCATTCCATAAATCTTGTGTTTAGGGCCCCTGGAAGCATGAAAATCACTTTAAACATGCTAATTTTAGCTCTAACACTGATGATCCACCTACAAATGTGAACTGACGTTCAAAAATAAAACATTTGAAAACGGACCATTTTCCACATTTCTGAAGCATGACGTAATGGGGGGGTGTTATCTCTTTTGTCAAAAATCAGCTGTTTTTGATTGAACATTAAATGCCTCCAAATAGTATTTAATTCACTTCCCGAGCCCCTGGAAGCATGAAAATCACTTTAAACATGCTAATTTTAGCTCTAACACTGATGATCCACCTACAAATGTGAACTGATGTTCAAAAATAAAACATTTGAAAACGGACCATTTTCCACATTTCTGAAGCATGACGTAATGGGGGGGTGTTATCTCTTTTGTCGAAAATCAGCCGTATTTGCTCGAACATTAAATGCCTCAAAATGGTATTTAATTAACTTCCCGGGGTGAAGAAACCCTTTTTGAGAACTCAGAGTGAGTAAATTGGCCATTTTCATGCACTTTTAACCATTCCATAAATCTTGTGTTTAGGGCCCCTGGAAGCATGAAAATCACTTTAAACATGCTAATTTTAGCTCTAACACTGATGATCCACCTACAAATGTGAACTGACGCTCAAAAATAAAACATTTGAAAACGGACCATTTTCCACATTTCTGAAGCATGACGTAATGGGGGGGTGTTATCTCTTTTGTCAAAAATCAGCTGTTTTTGATTGAACATTAAATGCCTCCAAATAGTATTTAATTCACTTCCCGAACCCTCTGGAAGCATGAAAATCACTTTAAACATGCTAATTTTAGCTCTAACACTGATGATCCACCTACAAATGTGAACTGATGTTCAAAAATAAAACATTTGAAAACGGACCATTTTCCACATTTCTGAAGCATGACGTAATGGGGGGGTGTTATCTCTTTTGTCGAAAATCAGCCGTTTTTGCTCGAACATTAAATGCCTCCAAATGGTATTTAATTAACTTTCCGGGGTGAAGAAACCCTTTTTGAGAACTCAGAGTGAGTAAATTGGCCATTTTCATGCACTTTTAACCATTCCATAAATCTTGTGTTTAGGGCCCCTGGAAGCATGAAAATCACTTTAAACATGCTAATTTTAGCTCTAACACTGATGATCCACCTACAAATGTGAACTGACGTTCAAAAATAAAACATTTGAAAACGGACCATTTTCCACATTTCTGAAGCATGACGTAATGGGGGGGGTGTTATCCCATTTGTCAAAAATCAGCTGTTTTTGATTGAACATTAAATGCCTCCAAATAGTATTTAATTCACTTCCCGAGCCCCTGGAAGCATGAAAATCACTTTAAACATGCTAATTTGAGCTCTAACACTGATGATCCACCTACAAATGTGAACTGACGTTCAAAAATAAAACATTTGAAAACGGACCATTTTCCACATTTCTGAAGCATGACGTAATGGGGGGTGTTATCTCTTTTGTCGAAAATCAGCCGTTTTTGCTCGAACATTAAATGCCTCCAAATGGTATTTAATTAACTTCCCGCGGTGAAGAAACCCTTTTTGAGAACTCAGAGTGAGTAAATTGGCCATTTTCATGCACTTTTAACCATTCCATAAATCTTGTGTTTAGGGCCCCTGGAAGCATGAAAATCACTTTAAACATGCTAATTTTAGCTCTAACACTAATGATCCACCTACAAATGTGAACTGACGTTCAAAAATAAAACATTTGAAAACAGACCATTTTCCACTTTCTGAAGCATGACGTAATGGGGGGGGTGTTATCTCTTTTGTCGAAAATCAGCCGTTTTTGCTCGAACATTAAATGCCTCCAAATGGTATTTAATTAACTTCCCGGGGTGAAGAAACCCTTTTTGAGAACTCAGAGTGAATAAATTGGCCATTTTCATGCACTTTTAACCATTCCATAAATCTTGTGTTTAGGGCCCCTGGAAGCATGAAAATCACTTTAAACATGCTAATTTTAGCTCTAACACTGATGATCCACCTACAAATGTGAACTGACGTTCAAAAATAAAAAATTTGAAAACTTACCATTTTCCACATTTCTGAAGCATGACATAATGGGGGGGTGTTATCTCTTTTGTCAAAAATCAGCTGTTTTTGCTTGAACATTAAATGCCTCCAAATAGTATTTAATTCACTTCCCGAGCCCCTGGAAGCATGAAAATCACTTTAAACATGCTAATTTTAGCTCTAACACTGATGATCCACCTACAAATGTGAACTGACATTCAAAAATAAAACATTTGAAAACGGACCATTTTCCACATTTCTGAAGCATGACGTAATGGGGGGGTGTTATCTCTTTTGTCGAAAATCAGCCGTTTTTGCTCGAACATTAAATGCCTCCAAATGGTATTTAATTAACTTCCCGGGGTGAAGAAACCCTTTTTGAGAACTCAGAGTGAGTAAATTGGCCATTTTCATGCACTTTTAACCATTCCATAAATCTTGTGTTTAGGGCCCCTGGAAGCATGAAAATCACTTTAAACATGCTAATTTTAGCTCTAACACTGATGATCCACCTACAAATGTGAACTGACGTTCAAAAATAAAACATTTGAAAACGGACCATTTTCCACATTTCTGAAGCATGACGTAATGGGGGGGTGTTATCTCTTTTGTCGAAAATCAGCAGTTTTTGCTCGAACATTAAATGCCTCCAAATGGTATTTAATTAACTTCCCGGGGTGAAGAAACCCTTTTTGAGAACTCAGAGTGAGTAAATTGGCCATTTTCATGCACTTTTAACCATTCCATAAATCTTGTGTTTAGGGCCCCTGGAAGCATGAAAATCACTTTAAACATGCTAATTTTAGCTCTAACACTGATGATCCACCTACAAATGTGAACTGACGTTCAAAAATAAAACATTTGAAAACGGACCATTTTCCACATTTCTGAAGCATGACGTAATGGGGGGGTGTTATCTCTTTTGTCAAAAATCAGCTGTTTTTGATTGAACATTAAATGCCTCCAAAAAGTATTTAATTCACTTCCCGAGCCCCTGGAAGCATGAAAATCACTTTAAACATGCTAATTTTAGCTCTAACACTGATGATCCACCTACAAATGTGAACTGATGTTCAAAAATAAAACATTTGAAACGGACCATTTTCCACATTTCTGAAGCATGACGTAATGGGGGGGTGTTATCTCTTTTGTCGAAAATCAGCCGTATTTGCTCGAACATTAAATGCCTCAAAATGGTATTTAATTAACTTCCCGGGGTGAAGAAACCCTTTTTGAGAACTCAGAGTGAGTAAATTGGCCATTTTCATGCACTTTTAACCATTCCATAAATCTTGTGTTTAGGGCCCCTGGAAGCATGAAAATCACTTTAAACATGCTAATTTTAGCTCTAACACTGATGATCCACCTACAAATGTGAACTGACGTTCAAAAATAAAACATTTGAAAACGGACCATTTTCCACATTTCTGAAGCATGACGTAATGGGGGGGTGTTATCTCTTTTGTCGAAAATCAGCCGTTTTTGCTCGAACATTAAATGCCTCCAAATGGTATTTAATTAACTTTCCGGGGTGAAGAAACCCTTTTTGAGAACTCAGAGTGAATAAATTGGCCATTTTCATGCACTTTTAACCATTCCATAAATCTTGTGTTTAGGGCCCCTGGAAGCATGAAAATCACTTTAAACATGCTAATTTTAGCTCTAACACTGATGATCCACCTACAAATGTGAACTGACGTTCAAAAATAAAAAATTTGAAAACTTACCATTTTCCACATTTCTGAAGCATGACGTAATGGGGGGGTGTTATCTCTTTTGTCAAAAATCAGCTGTTTTTGATTGAACATTAAATGCCTCCAAATGGTATTTAATTAACTTTCCGGGGTGAAGAAACCCTTTTTGAGAACTCAGAGTGAATAAATTGGCCATTTTCATGCACTTTTAACCATTCCATAAATCTTGTGTTTAGGGCCCCTGGAAGCATGAAAATCACTTTAAACATGCTAATTATAGCTCTAACACTGATGATCCACCTACAAATGTGAACTGACGTTCAAAAATAAAACATTTGAAAACGGACCATTTTCCACATTTCTGAAGCATGACTTAATGGGGGGGTGTTATCTCTTTTGTCGAAAATCAGCCGTTTCTGCTCGAACATTAAATGCCTCCAAATGGTATTTAATTAACTTCCCGGGGTGAAGAAACACTTTTTGAGAACTCAGAGTGAGTAAATTGGCCATTTTCATGCACTTTTACCCATTCCATAAATCTTGTGTTTAGGGCCCCTGGAAGCATGAAAATCACTTTAAACATGCTAATTTTAGCTCTAACACTGATGATCCACCTACAAATGTGAACTGACGTTCAAAAATAAAACATTTGAAAACGGACCATTTTCCACATTTCTGAAGCATGACGTAATGGGGGGGTGTTATCTCTTTTGTCAAAAATCAACTGTTTTTGCTTGAACATTAAATGCCTCCAAATAGTATTTAATTCACTTCCCGAGCCCCTGGAAGCATGAAAATCACTTTAAACATGCTAATTTTAGCTCTAACACTGATGATCCACCTACAAATGTGAACTGACGTTCAAAAATAAAACATTTGAAAACGGACCATTTTCCACATTTCTGAAGCATGACGTAATGGGGGGGTGTTATCTCTTTTGTCGAAAATCAGCCGTTTTTGCTCGAACATTAAATGCCTCCAAATGGTATTTAATTAACTTCCCGGGGTGAAGAAACCCTTTTTTGAGAACTCAGAGTGAGTCAATTGGCCATTTTCATGCACTTTTAACCATTCCATAAATCTTGTGTTTAGGGCCCCGGGAAGCATGAAAATCACTTTAAACATGCTAATTTTAGCTCTAACACTGATGATCCACCTACAAATGTGAACTGACGTTAAAAAATAAAACATTTGAAAACGGACCATTTTCCACATTTCTGAAGCATGACGTAATGGGGGGGTGTTATCTCTTTTGTCAAAAATCAGCTGTTTTTGCTTGAACATTAAATGCCTCCAAATAGTATTTAATTCACTTCCCGAGCCCCTGGAAGCATGAAAATCACTTTAAACATGCTAATTTTAGCTCTAACACTGATGATCCACCTACAAATGTGAACTGACGTTCAAAAATAAAACATTTGAAAACGGACCATTTTCCACATTTCTGAAGCATGACGTAATGGGGGGGTGTTATCTCTTTTGTCGAAAATCAGCCGTTTTTGCTCGAACTTTAAATGCCTCCAAATGGTATTTAATTAACTTCCCGGGGTGAAGAAACCCTTCTTGAGAACTCAGAGTGAGTAAATTGGCCATTTTCATGCACTTTTAACCATTCCATAAATCTTGTGTTTAGGGCCCCTGGAAGCATGAAAATCACTTTAAACATGCTAATTTTAGCTCTAACACTGATGATCCACCTACAAATGTGAACTGACGTTCAAAAATAAAACATTTGAAAACGGACCATTTTCCACATTTCTGAAGCATGACGTAATGGGGGGGTGTTATCTCTTTTGTCAAAAATCAGCTGTTTTTGCTTGAACATTAAATGCCTCCAAATAGTATTTAATTCACTTCCCGAGCCCCTGGAAGCATGAAAATCACTTTAAACATGCTAATTTTAGCTCTAACACTGATGATCCACCTACAAATGTGAACTGACGTTCAAAAATAAAACATTTGAAAAGGGACCATTTTCCACATTTCTGAAGCATGACGTAATGGGGGGGTGTTATCTCTTTTGTCGAAAATCAGCAGTTTTTGCTCGAACATTAAATGCCTCCAAATGGTATTTAATTAACTTCCCGGGGTGAAGAAACCCTTTTTGGGAACTCAGAGTGAGTAAATTGGCCATTTTCATGCACTTTTAACCATTCCATAAATCTTGTGTTTAGGGCCCCTGGAAGCATGAAAATCACTTTAAACATGCTAATTTTAGCTCTAAAACTGATGATCCACCTACAAATGTGAACTGACGTTCAAAAATAAAACATTTGAAAACGGACCATTTTCCAAATTTCTGAAGCATGACGTAATGGGGGGGTGTTATCTCTTTTGTCAAAAATCAGCTGTTTTTGATTGAACATTAAATGCCTCCAAATAGTATTTAATTCACTTCCCGAGCCCCTGGAAGCATGAAAATCACTTTAAACATGCTAATTTTAGCTCTAACACTGATGATCCACCTACAAATGTGAACTGATGTTCAAAAATAAAACATTTGAAAACGGACCATTTTCCACATTTCTGAAGCATGACGTAATGGGGGGTGTTATCTCTTTTGTCGAAAATCAGCCGTATTTGCTCGAACATTAAATGCCTCAAAATGGTATTTAATTAACTTCCCGGGGTGAAGAAACCCTTTTTGAGAACTCAGAGTGAGTAAATTGGCCATTTTCATGCACTTTTAACCATTCCATAAATCTTGTGTTTAGGGCCCCTGGAAGCATGAAAATCACTTTAAACATGCTAATTTTAGCTCTAACACTGATGATCCACCTACAAATGTGAACTGACGTTCAAAAATAAAACATTTGAAAACGGACCATTTTCCACATTTCTGAAGCATGACGTAATGGGGGGGTGTTATCTCTTTTGTCGAAAATCAGCCGTTTTTGCTCGAACATTAAATGCCTCCAAATGGTATTTAATTAACTTCCCGGGGTGAAGAAACCCTTTTTGAGAACTCAGAGTGAATAAATTGGCCATTTTCATGCACTTTTAACCATTCCATAAATCTTGTGTTTAGGGCCCCTGGAAGCATGAAAATCACTTTAAACATGCTAATTTTAGCTCTAACACTGATGATCCACCTACAAATGTGAACTGACGTTCAAAAATAAAAAATTTGAAAACTTACCATTTTCCACATTTCTGAAGCATGACGTAATGGGGGGGTGTTATCTCTTTTGTCAAAAATCAGCTGTTTTTGATTGAACATTAAATGCCTCCAAATAGTATTTAATTCACTTCCCGAGCTCCTGGAAGCATGAAAATCACTTTAAACATGCTAATTATAGCTCTAACACTGATGATCCACCTACAAATGTGAACTGACGTTCAAAAATAAAACATTTGAAAACGGACCATTTTCCACATTTCTGAAGCATGACGTAATGGGGGGGTGTTATCTCTTTTGTCAAAAATCAGCTGTTTTTGCTTGAACATTAAATGCCTCCAAATAGTATTTAATTCACTTCCCGAGCCCCTGGAAGCATGAAAATCACTTTGAACATGCTAATTTTAGCTCTAACACTGATGATCCACCTACAAATGTGAACTAACGTTCAAAAATAAAACATTTGAAAACGGACCATTTTCCACATTTCTGAAGCATGACGTAATGGGGGGTGTTATCTCTTTTGTCGAAAATCAGCAGTTTTTGCTCGAACATTAAATGCCTCCAAATGGTATTTAATTAACTTCCCGGGGTGAAGAAACCCTTTTTGAGAACTCAGAGTGAGTAAATTGGCCATTTTCATGCACTTTTAACCATTCCATAAATCTTGTGTTTAGGGCCCCTGGAAGCATGAAAATCACTTTAAACATGCTAATTTTAGCTCTAACACTGATGATTAACCTACAAATGTGAACTGACGTTCAAAAATAAAACATTTGAAAACGGACCATTTTCCACATTTCTGAAGCATGACGTAATGGGGGGGGGGGTGTTATCTCTATTGTCAAAAATCAGCTGTTTTTGATTGAACATTAAATGCCTCCAAATAGTATTTAATTCACTTCCCGAGCCCCTGGAAGCATGAAAATCACTTTAAACATGCTAATTTTAGCTCTAACACTGATGATCCACCTACAAATGTGAACTGATGTTCAAAAATAAAACATTTGAAAACGGACCATTTTCCACATTTCTGAAGCATGACGTAATGGGGGGGTGTTATCTCTTTTGTCGAAAATCAGCCGTATTTGCTCGAACATTAAATGCCTCAAAATGGTATTTAATTAACTTCCCGGGGTGAAGAAACCCTTTTTGAGAACTCAGAGTGAGTAAATTGGCCATTTTCATTCACTTTTAACCATTCCATAAATCTTGTGTTTAGGGCCCCTGGAAGCATGAATATCACTTTAAACATGCTAATTTTAGCTCTAACACTGATGATCCACCTACAAATGTGAACTGACGTTCAAAAATAAAACATTTGAAAACGGACCATTTTCCACATTTCTGAAGCATGACGTAATGGGGGGGTGTTATCTCTTTTGTCGAAAATCAGCCGTTTTTGCTCGAACATTAAATGCCTCCAAATGGTATTTAATTAACTTCCCGGGGTGAAGAAACCCTTTTTGAGAACTCAGAGTGAGTAAATTGGCCATTTTCATGCACTTTTAACCATTCCATAAATCTTGTGTTTAGGGCCCCTGGAAGCATGAAAATCACTTTAAACATGCTAATTTTAGCTCTAACACTGATGATCCACCTACAAATGTGAACTGACGTTCAAAAATAAAACATTTGAAAACGGACCATTTTCCACATTTCTGAAGCATGACGTAATGGGGGGGTGTTATCTCTTTTGTCAAAAATCAGCTGTTTTTGCTTGAACATTAAATGCCTCCAAATAGTATTTAATTCACTTCCCGAGCCCCTGGAAGCATGAAAATCACTTTAAACATGCTAATTTTAGCTCTAACACTGATGATCCACCTACAAATGTGAACTAACGTTCAAAAATAAAACATTTGAAAACGGACCATTTTCCACATTTCTGAAGCATGACGTAATGGGGGGTGTTATCTCTTTTGTCGAAAATCAGCCGTTTTTGCTCGAACATTAAATGCCTCCAAATGGTATTTAATTAACTTCCCGGGGTGAAGAAACCCTTTTTGAGAACTCAGAGTGAGTAAATTGGCCATTTTCATGCACTTTTAACCATTCCATAAATCTTGTGTTTAGGGCCCCTGGAAGCATGAAAATCACTTTAAACATGCTAATTTTAGCTCTAACACTGATGATCCACCTACAAATGTGAACTGACGTTCAAAAATAAAACATTTGAAAACGGACCATTTTCCACAAATCTGAAGCATGACGTAATGGGGGGGTGTTATCTCTTTTGTCAAAAATCAGCTGTTTTTGCTTGAACATTAAATGCCTCCAAATAGTATTTAATTCACTTCCCGAGCCCCTGGAAGCATGAAAATCACTTTAAACATGCTAATTTTAGCTCTAACACTGATGATCCACCTACAAATGTGAACTGACGTTCAAAAATAAAACATTTGAAAACGGACCATTTTCCACATTTCTGAAGCATGACGTAATGGGGGGGTGTTATCTCTTTTGTCGAAAATCAGCCGTTTTTGCTCGAACATTAAATGCCTCCAAATGGTATTTAATTAACTTCCCGGGGTGAAGAAACCCTTTTTGAGAACTCAGAGTGAATAAATTGGCCATTTTCATGCACTTTTAACCATTCCATAAATCTTGTGTTTAGGGCCCCTGGAAGCATGAAAATCACTTTAAACATGCTAATTTTAGCTCTAACACTGATGATCCACCTACAAATGTGAACTGACGTTCAAAAATAAAAAATTTGAAAACTTACCATTTTCCACATTTCTGAAGCATGACGTAATGGGGGGGTGTTATCTCTTTTGTCAAAAATCAGCTGTTTTTGATTGAACATTAAATGCCTCCAAATGGTATTTAATTAACTTCCCGGGGTGAAGAAACCCTATTTGAGAACTCAGAGTGAGTAAATTGGCCATTTTCATGCACTTTTAACCATTCCATAAATCTTGTGTTTAGGGCCCCTGGAAGCATGAAAATCACTTTAAACATGCTAATTTTAGCTCTAACACTGATGATCCACCTACAAATGTGAACTGACGTTCAAAAATAAAACATTTGAAAACGGACCATTTTCCACATTTCTGAAGCATGACGTAATGGGGGGGTGTTATCTCTTTTGTCGAAAATCAGCCGTATTTGCTCGAACATTAAATGCCTCAAAATGGTATTTAATTAACTTCCCGGGGTGAAGAAACCCTTTTTGAGAACTCAGAGTGAGTAAATTGGCCATTTTCATTCACTTTTAACCATTCCATAAATCTTGTGTTTAGGGCCCCTGGAAGCATGAATATCACTTTAAACATGCTAATTTTAGCTCTAACACTGATGATCCACCTACAAATGTGAACTGACGTTCAAAAATAAAACATTTGAAAACGGACCATTTTCCACATTTCTGAAGCATGACGTAATGGGGGGGTGTTATCTCTTTTGTCGAAAATCAGCCGTTTTTGCTCGAACATTAAATGCCTCCAAATGGTATTTAATTAACTTCCCGGGGTGAAGAAACCCTTTTTGAGAACTCAGAGTGAGTAAATTGGCCATTTTCATGCACTTTTAACCATTCCATAAATCTTGTGTTTAGGGCCCCTGGAAGCATGAAAATCACTTTAAACATGCTAATTTTAGCTCTAACACTGATGATCCACCTACAAATGTGAACTGACGTTCAAAAATAAAACATTTGAAAACGGACCATTTTCCACATTTCTGAAGCATGACGTAATGGGGGGGTGTTATCTCTTTTGTCAAAAATCAGCTGTTTTTGCTTGAACATTAAATGCCTCCAAATAGTATTTAATTCACTTCCCGAGCCCCTGGAAGCATGAAAATCACTTTAAACATGCTAATTTTAGCTCTAACACTGATGATCCACCTACAAATGTGAACTAACGTTCAAAAATAAAACATTTGAAAACGGACCATTTTCCACATTTCTGAAGCATGACGTAATGGGGGGTGTTATCTCTTTTGTCGAAAATCAGCCGTTTTTGCTCGAACATTAAATGCCTCCAAATGGTATTTAATTAACTTCCCGGGGTGAAGAAACCCTTTTTGAGAACTCAGAGTGAGTAAATTGGCCATTTTCATGCACTTTTAACCATTCCATAAATCTTGTGTTTAGGGCCCCTGGAAGCATGAAAATCACTTTAAACATGCTAATTTTAGCTCTAACACTGATGATCCACCTACAAATGTGAACTGACGTTCAAAAATAAAACATTTGAAAACGGACCATTTTCCACAAATCTGAAGCATGACGTAATGGGGGGGTGTTATCTCTTTTGTCAAAAATCAGCTGTTTTTGCTTGAACATTAAATGCCTCCAAATAGTATTTAATTCACTTCCCGAGCCCCTGGAAGCATGAAAATCACTTTAAACATGCTAATTTTAGCTCTAACACTGATGATCCACCTACAAATGTGAACTGACGTTCAAAAATAAAACATTTGAAAACGGACCATTTTCCACATTTCTGAAGCATGACGTAATGGGGGGGTGTTATCTCTTTTGTCGAAAATCAGCCGTTTTTGCTCGAACATTAAATGCCTCCAAATGGTATTTAATTAACTTCCCGGGGTGAAGAAACCCTTTTTGAGAACTCAGAGTGAATAAATTGGCCATTTTCATGCACTTTTAACCATTCCATAAATCTTGTGTTTAGGGCCCCTGGAAGCATGAAAATCACTTTAAACATGCTAATTTTAGCTCTAACACTGATGATCCACCTACAAATGTGAACTGACGTTCAAAAATAAAAAATTTGAAAACTTACCATTTTCCACATTTCTGAAGCATGACGTAATGGGGGGGTGTTATCTCTTTTGTCAAAAATCAGCTGTTTTTGATTGAACATTAAATGCCTCCAAATGGTATTTAATTAACTTCCCGGGGTGAAGAAACCCTATTTGAGAACTCAGAGTGAGTAAATTGGCCATTTTCATGCACTTTTAACCATTCCATAAATCTTGTGTTTAGGGCCCCTGGAAGCATGAAAATCACTTTAAACATGCTAATTTTAGCTCTAACACTGATGATCCACCTACAAATGTGAACTGACGTTCAAAAATAAAACATTTGAAAACGGACCATTTTCCACATTTCTGAAGCATGACGTAATGGGGGGGTGTTATCTCTTTTGTCAAAAATCAGCTGTTTTTGCTTGAACATTAAATGCCTCCAAATAGTATTTAATTCACTTCCCGAGCCCCTGGAAGCATGAAAATCACTTTAAACATGCTAATTTTAGCTCTAACACTGATGATCCACCTACAAATGTGAACTAACGTTCAAAAATAAAACATTTGAAAACGGACCATTTTCCACATTTCTGAAGCATGACGTAATGGGGGGTGTTATCTCTTTTGTCGAAAATCAGCCGTTTTTGCTCGAACATTAAATGCCTCCAAATGGTATTTAATTAACTTCCCGGGGTGAAGAAACCCTTTTTGAGAACTCAGAGTGAATAAATTGGCCATTTTCATGCACTTTTAACCATTCCATAAATCTTGTGTTTAGGGCCCCTGGAAGCATGAAAATCACTTTAAACATGCTAATTTTAGCTCTAACACTGATGATCCACCTACAAATGTGAACTGACGTTCAAAAATAAAAAATTTGAAAACTTACCATTTTCCACATTTCTGAAGCATGACGTAATGGGGGGGTGTTATCTCTTTTGTCAAAAATCAGCTGTTTTTGATTGAACATTAAATGCCTCCAAATGGTATTTAATTAACTTCCCGGGGTGAAGAAACCCTATTTGAGAACTCAGAGTGAGTAAATTGGCCATTTTCATGCACTTTTAACCATTCCATAAATCTTGTGTTTAGGGCCCCTGGAAGCATGAAAATCACTTTAAACATGCTAATTTTAGCTCTAACACTGATGATCCACCTACAAATGTGAACTGACGTTCAAAAATAAAACATTTGAAAACGGACCATTTTCCACATTTCTGAAGCATGACGTAATGGGGGGGTGTTATCTCTTTTGTCAAAAATCAGCTGTTTTTGCTTGAACATTAAATGCCTCCAAATAGTATTTAATTCACTTCCCGAGCCCATGGAAGCATGAAAATCACTTTAAACATGCTAATTTTAGCTCTAACACTGATGATCCACCTACAAATGTGAACTAACGTTCAAAAATAAAACATTTGAAAACGGACCATTTTCCACATTTCTGAAGCATGACGTAATGGGGGGTGTTATCTCTTTTGTCGAAAATCAGCCGTTTTTGCTCGAACATTAAATGCCTCCAAATGGTATTTAATTAACTTCCCGGGGTGAAGAAACCCTTTTTGAGAACTCAGAGTGAGTAAATTGGCCATTTTCATGCACTTTTAACCATTCCATAAATCTTGTGTTTAGGGCCCCTGGAAGCATGAAAATCACTTTAAACATGCTAATTTTAGCTCTAACACTGATGATCCACCTACAAATGTGAACTGACGTTCAAAAATAAAACATTTGAAAACGGACCATTTTCCACATTTCTGAAGCATGACGTAATGGGGGGGTGTTATCTCTTTTGTCAAAAATCAGCTGTTTTTGCTTGAACATTAAATGCCTCCAAATAGTATTTAATTCACTTCCCGAGCCCCTGGAAGCATGAAAATCACTTTAAACATGCTAATTTTAGCTCTAACACTGATGATCCACCTACAAATGTGAACTGATGTTCAAAAATAAAACATTTGAAAACGGACCATTTTCCACATTTCTGAAGCATGACGTAATGGGGGGGTGTTATCTCTTTTGTCGAAAATCAGCCGTATTTGCTCGAACATTAAATGCCTCAAAATGGTATTTAATTAACTTCCCGGGGTGAAGAAACCCTTTTTGAGAACTCAGAGTGAGTAAATTGGCCATTTTCATGCACTTTTAACCATTCCATAAATCTTGTGTTTAGGGCCCCTGGAAGCATGAAAATCACTTTAAACATGCTAATTTTAGCTCTAACACTGATGATCCACCTACAAATGTGAACTGACGTTCAAAAATAAAACATTTGAAAAGGGACCATTTTCCACATTTCTGAAGCATGACGTAATGGGGGGGTGTTATCTCTTTTGTCGAAAATCAGCCGTTTTTGCTCGAACATTAAATGCCTCCAAATGGTATTTAATTAACTTTCCGGGGTGAAGAAACCCTTTTTGAGAACTCAGAGTGAATAAATTGGCCATTTTCATGCACTTTTAACCATTCCATAAATCTTGTGTTTAGGGCCCCTGGAAGCATGAAAATCACTTTAAACATGCTAATTTTAGCTCTAACACTGATGATCCACCTACAAATGTGAACTGACGTTCAAAAATAAAAAATTTGAAAACTTACCATTTTCCACATTTCTGAAGCATGACGTAATGGGGGGGTGTTATCTCTTTTGTCAAAAATCAGCTGTTTTTGATTGAACATTAAATGCCTCCAAATGGTATTTAATTAACTTTCCGGGGTGAAGAAACCCTTTTTGAGAACTCAGAGTGAATAAATTGGCCATTTTCATGCACTTTTAACCATTCCATAAATCTTGTGTTTAGGGCCCCTGGAAGCATGAAAATCACTTTAAACATGCTAATTATAGCTCTAACACTGATGATCCACCTACAAATGTGAACTGACGTTCAAAAATAAAACATTTGAAAACGGACCATTTTCCACATTTCTGAAGCATGACTTAATGGGGGGGTGTTATCTCTTTTGTCGAAAATCAGCCGTTTCTGCTCGAACATTAAATGCCTCCAAATGGTATTTAATTAACTTCCCGGGGTGAAGAAACACTTTTTGAGAACTCAGAGTGAGTAAATTGGCCATTTTCATGCACTTTTACCCATTCCATAAATCTTGTGTTTAGGGCCCCTGGAAGCATGAAAATCACTTTAAACATGCTAATTTTAGCTCTAACACTGATGATCCACCTACAAATGTGAACTGACGTTCAAAAATAAAACATTTGAAAACGGACCATTTTCCACATTTCTGAAGCATGACGTAATGGGGGGGTGTTATCTCTTTTGTCAAAAATCAACTGTTTTTGCTTGAACATTAAATGCCTCCAAATAGTATTTAATTCACTTCCCGAGCCCCTGGAAGCATGAAAATCACTTTAAACATGCTAATTTTAGCTCTAACACTGATGATCCACCTACAAATGTGAACTGACGTTCAAAAATAAAACATTTGAAAACGGACCATTTTTCACATTTCTGAAGCATGACGTAATGGGGGGGTGTTATCTCTTTTGTCGAAAATCAGCCGTTTTTGCTCGAACATTAAATGCCTCCAAATGGTATTTAATTAACTTCCCGGGGTGAAGAAACCCTTTTTTGAGAACTCAGAGTGAGTCAATTGGCCATTTTCATGCACTTTTAACCATTCCATAAATCTTGTGTTTAGGGCCCCGGGAAGCATGAAAATCACTTTAAACATACTAATTTTAGCTCTAACACTGATGATCCACCTACAAATGTGAACTGACGTTAAAAAATAAAACATTTGAAAACGGACCATTTTCCACATTTCTGAAGCATGACGTAATGGGGGGTGTTATCTCTTTTGTCGAAAATCAGCCGTATTTGCTCGAACATTAAATGCCTCAAAATGGTATTTAATTAACTTCCCGGGGTGAAGAAACCCTTTTTGAGAACTCAGAGTGAGTAAATTGGCCATTTTCATGCACTTTTAACCATTCCATAAATCTTGTGTTTAGGGCCCCTGGAAGCATGAAAATCACTTTAAACATGCTAATTTTAGCTCTAACACTGATGATCCACCTACAAATGTGAACTGACGTTCAAAAATAAAACATTTGAAAACGGACCATTTTCCACATTTCTGAAGCATGACGTAATGGGGGGGTGTTATCTCTTTTGTCGAAAATCAGCCGTTTTTGCTCGAACATTAAATGCCTCCAAATGGTATTTAATTAACTTCCCGGGGTGAAGAAACCCTTTTTGAGAACTCAGAGTGAATAAATTGGCCATTTTCATGCACTTTTAACCATTCCATAAATCTTGTGTTTAGGGCCCCTGGAAGCATGAAAATCACTTTAAACATGCTAATTTTAGCTCTAACACTGATGATCCACCTACAAATGTGAACTGACGTTCAAAAATAAAAAATTTGAAAACTTACCATTTTCCACATTTCTGAAGCATGACGTAATGGGGGGGTGTTATCTCTTTTGTCAAAAATCAGCTGTTTTTGATTGAACATTAAATGCCTCCAAATAGTATTTAATTCACTTCCCGAGCTCCTGGAAGCATGAAAATCACTTTAAACATGCTAATTATAGCTCTAACACTGATGATCCACCTACAAATGTGAACTGACGTTCAAAAATAAAACATTTGAAAACGGACCATTTTCCACATTTCTGAAGCATGACGTAATGGGGGGGTGTTATCTCTTTTGTCAAAAATCAGCTGTTTTTGCTTGAACATTAAATGCCTCCAAATAGTATTTAATTCACTTCCCGAGCCCCTGGAAGCATGAAAATCACTTTGAACATGCTAATTTTAGCTCTAACACTGATGATCCACCTACAAATGTGAACTAACGTTCAAAAATAAAACATTTGAAAACGGACCATTTTCCACATTTCTGAAGCATGACGTAATGGGGGGTGTTATCTCTTTTGTCGAAAATCAGCAGTTTTTGCTCGAACATTAAATGCCTCCAAATGGTATTTAATTAACTTCCCGGGGTGAAGAAACCCTTTTTGAGAACTCAGAGTGAGTAAATTGGCCATTTTCATGCACTTTTAACCATTCCATAAATCTTGTGTTTAGGGCCCCTGGAAGCATGAAAATCACTTTAAACATGCTAATTTTAGCTCTAACACTGATGATTAACCTACAAATGTGAACTGACGTTCAAAAATAAAACATTTGAAAACGGACCATTTTCCACATTTCTGAAGCATGACGTAATGGGGGGGGGGTGTTATCTCTATTGTCAAAAATCAGCTGTTTTTGATTGAACATTAAATGCCTCCAAATAGTATTTAATTCACTTCCCGAGCCCCTGGAAGCATGAAAATCACTTTAAACATGCTAATTTTAGCTCTAACACTGATGATCCACCTACAAATGTGAACTGATGTTCAAAAATAAAACATTTGAAAACGGACCATTTTCCACATTTCTGAAGCATGACGTAATGGGGGGGTGTTATCTCTTTTGTCGAAAATCAGCCGTATTTGCTTGAACATTAAATGCCTCAAAATGGTATTTAATTAACTTCCCGGGGTGAAGAAACCCTTTTTGAGAACTCAGAGTGAGTAAATTGGCCATTTTCATTCACTTTTAACCATTCCATAAATCTTGTGTTTAGGGCCCCTGGAAGCATGAATATCACTTTAAACATGCTAATTTTAGCTCTAACACTGATGATCCACCTACAAATGTGAACTGACGTTCAAAAATAAAACATTTGAAAACGGACCATTTTCCACATTTCTGAAGCATGACGTAATGGGGGGGTGTTATCTCTTTTGTCGAAAATCAGCCGTTTTTGCTCGAACATTAAATGCCTCCAAATGGTATTTAATTAACTTCCCGGGGTGAAGAAACCCTTTTTGAGAACTCAGAGTGAGTAAATTGGCCATTTTCATGCACTTTTAACCATTCCATAAATCTTGTGTTTAGGGCCCCTGGAAGCATGAAAATCACTTTAAACATGCTAATTTTAGCTCTAACACTGATGATCCACCTACAAATGTGAACTGACGTTCAAAAATAAAACATTTGAAAACGGACCATTTTCCACATTTCTGAAGCATGACGTAATGGGGGGGTGTTATCTCTTTTGTCAAAAATCAGCTGTTTTTGCTTGAACATTAAATGCCTCCAAATAGTATTTAATTCACTTCCCGAGCCCCTGGAAGCATGAAAATCACTTTAAACATGCTAATTTTAGCTCTAACACTGATGATCCACCTACAAATGTGAACTAACGTTCAAAAATAAAACATTTGAAAACGGACCATTTTCCACATTTCTGAAGCATGACGTAATGGGGGGTGTTATCTCTTTTGTCGAAAATCAGCCGTTTTTGCTCGAACATTAAATGCCTCCAAATGGTATTTAATTAACTTCCCGGGGTGAAGAAACCCTTTTTGAGAACTCAGAGTGAGTAAATTGGCCATTTTCATGCACTTTTAACCATTCCATAAATCTTGTGTTTAGGGCCCCTGGAAGCATGAAAATCACTTTAAACATGCTAATTTTAGCTCTAACACTGATGATCCACCTACAAATGTGAACTGACGTTCAAAAATAAAACATTTGAAAACGGACCATTTTCCACAAATCTGAAGCATGACGTAATGGGGGGGTGTTATCTCTTTTGTCAAAAATCAGCTGTTTTTGCTTGAACATTAAATGCCTCCAAATAGTATTTAATTCACTTCCCGAGCCCCTGGAAGCATGAAAATCACTTTAAACATGCTAATTTTAGCTCTAACACTGATGATCCACCTACAAATGTGAACTGACGTTCAAAAATAAAACATTTGAAAACGGACCATTTTCCACATTTCTGAAGCATGACGTAATGGGGGGGTGTTATCTCTTTTGTCGAAAATCAGCCGTTTTTGCTCGAACATTAAATGCCTCCAAATGGTATTTAATTAACTTCCCGGGGTGAAGAAACCCTTTTTGAGAACTCAGAGTGAATAAATTGGCCATTTTCATGCACTTTTAACCATTCCATAAATCTTGTGTTTAGGGCCCCTGGAAGCATGAAAATCACTTTAAACATGCTAATTTTAGCTCTAACACTGATGATCCACCTACAAATGTGAACTGACGTTCAAAAATAAAAAATTTGAAAACTTACCATTTTCCACATTTCTGAAGCATGACGTAATGGGGGGGTGTTATCTCTTTTGTCAAAAATCAGCTGTTTTTGATTGAACATTAAATGCCTCCAAATGGTATTTAATTAACTTCCCGGGGTGAAGAAACCCTATTTGAGAACTCAGAGTGAGTAAATTGGCCATTTTCATGCACTTTTAACCATTCCATAAATCTTGTGTTTAGGGCCCCTGGAAGCATGAAAATCACTTTAAACATGCTAATTTTAGCTCTAACACTGATGATCCACCTACAAATGTGAACTGACGTTCAAAAATAAAACATTTGAAAACGGACCATTTTCCACATTTCTGAAGCATGACGTAATGGGGGGGTGTTATCTCTTTTGTCAAAAATCAGCTGTTTTTGCTTGAACATTAAATGCCTCCAAATAGTATTTAATTCACTTCCCGAGCCCCTGGAAGCATGAAAATCACTTTAAACATGCTAATTTTAGCTCTAACACTGATGATCCACCTACAAATGTGAACTAACGTTCAAAAATAAAACATTTGAAAACGGACCATTTTCCACATTTCTGAAGCATGACGTAATGGGGGGTGTTATCTCTTTTGTCGAAAATCAGCCGTTTTTGCTCGAACATTAAATGCCTCCAAATGGTATTTAATTAACTTCCCGGGGTGAAGAAACCCTTTTTGAGAACTCAGAGTGAATAAATTGGCCATTTTCATGCACTTTTAACCATTCCATAAATCTTGTGTTTAGGGCCCCTGGAAGCATGAAAATCACTTTAAACATGCTAATTTTAGCTCTAACACTGATGATCCACCTACAAATGTGAACTGACGTTCAAAAATAAAAAATTTGAAAACTTACCATTTTCCACATTTCTGAAGCATGACGTAATGGGGGGGTGTTATCTCTTTTGTCAAAAATCAGCTGTTTTTGATTGAACATTAAATGCCTCCAAATGGTATTTAATTAACTTCCCGGGGTGAAGAAACCCTATTTGAGAACTCAGAGTGAGTAAATTGGCCATTTTCATGCACTTTTAACCATTCCATAAATCTTGTGTTTAGGGCCCCTGGAAGCATGAAAATCACTTTAAACATGCTAATTTTAGCTCTAACACTGATGATCCACCTACAAATGTGAACTGACGTTCAAAAATAAAACATTTGAAAACGGACCATTTTCCACATTTCTGAAGCATGACGTAATGGGGGGGTGTTATCTCTATTGTCAAAAATCAGCTGTTTTTGCTTGAACATTAAATGCCTCCAAATAGTATTTAATTCACTTCCCGAGCCCATGGAAGCATGAAAATCACTTTAAACATGCTAATTTTAGCTCTAACACTGATGATCCACCTACAAATGTGAACTAACGTTCAAAAATAAAACATTTGAAAACGGACCATTTTCCACATTTCTGAAGCATGACGTAATGGGGGGTGTTATCTCTTTTGTCGAAAATCAGCCGTTTTTGCTCGAACATTAAATGCCTCCAAATGGTATTTAATTAACTTCCCGGGGTGAAGAAACCCTTTTTGAGAACTCAGAGTGAGTAAATTGGCCATTTTCATGCACTTTTAACCATTCCATAAATCTTGTGTTTAGGGCCCCTGGAAGCATGAAAATCACTTTAAACATGCTAATTTTAGCTCTAACACTGATGATCCACCTACAAATGTGAACTGACGTTCAAAAATAAAACATTTGAAAACGGACCATTTTCCACATTTCTGAAGCATGACGTAATGGGGGGGTGTTATCTCTTTTGTCAAAAATCAGCTGTTTTTGCTTGAACATTAAATGCCTCCAAATAGTATTTAATTCACTTCCCGAGCCCCTGGAAGCATGAAAATCACTTTAAACATGCTAATTTTAGCTCTAACACTGATGATCCACCTACAAATGTGAACTGACGTTCAAAAATAAAACATTTGAAAACGGACCATTTTCCACATTTCTGAAGCATGACGTAATGGGGGGGTGTTATCTCTTTTGTCGAAAATCAGCAGTTTTTGCTCGAACATTAAATGCCTCCAAATGGTATTTAATTAACTTCCCGGGGTGAAGAAACCCTTTTTGAGAACTCAGAGTGAGTAAATTGGCCATTTTCATGCACTTTTAACCATTCCATAAATCTTGTGTTTAGGGCCCCTGGAAGCATGAAAATCACTTTAAACATGCTAATTTTAGCTCTAACACTGATGATCCACCTACAAATGTGAACTGACGTTCAAAAATAAAACATTTGAAAACGGACCATTTTCCACATTTCTGAAGCATGACGTAATGGGGGGGTGTTATCTCTTTTGTCAAAAATCAGCTGTTTTTGATTGAACATTAAATGCCTCCAAATGGTATTTAATTAACTTCCCGGGGTGAAGAAACCCTATTTGAGAACTCAGAGTGAGTAAATTGGCCATTTTCATGCACTTTTAACCATTCCATAAATCTTGTGTTTAGGGCCCCTGGAAGCATGAAAATCACTTTAAACATGCTAATTTTAGCTCTACCACTGATGATCCACCTACAAATGTGAACTGACGTTCAAAAATAAAACATTTGAAAACGGACCATTTTCCACATTTCTGAAGCATGACGTAATGGGGGGGTGTTATCTCTTTTGTCAAAAATCAGCTGTTTTTGCTTGAACATTAAATGCCTCCAAATAGTATTTAATTCACTTCCCGAGCCCCTGGAAGCATGAAAATCACTTTAAACATGCTAATTTTAGCTCTAACACTGATGATCCACCTACAAATGTGAACTAACGTTCAAAAATAAAACATTTGAAAACGGACCATTTTCCACATTTCTGAAGCATGACGTAATGGGGGGTGTTATCTCTTTTGTCGAAAATCAGCCGTTTTTGCTCGAACATTAAATGCCTCCAAATGGTATTTAATTAACTTCCCGGGGTGAAGAAACCCTTTTTGAGAACTCAGAGTGAGTAAATTGGCCATTTTCATGCACTTTTAACCATTCCATAAATCTTGTGTTTAGGGCCCCTGGAAGCATGAAAATCACTTTAAACATGCTAATTTTAGCTCTAACACTGATGATCCACCTACAAATGTGAACTGACGTTCAAAAATAAAACATTTGAAAACGGACCATTTTCCACATTTCTGAAGCATGACGTAATGGGGGGGTGTTATCTCTTTTGTCAAAAATCAGCTGTTTTTGCTTGAACATTAAATGCCTCCAAATAGTATTTAATTCACTTCCCGAGCCCCTGGAAGCATGAAAATCACTTTAAACATGCTAATTTTAGCTCTAACACTGATGATCCACCTACAAATGTGAACTGACGTTCAAAAATAAAACATTTGAAAACGGACCATTTTCCACATTTCTGAAGCATGACGTAATGGGGGGGTGTTATCTCTTTTGTCGAAAATCAGCAGTTTTTGCTCGAACATTAAATGCCTCCAAATGGTATTTAATTAACTTCCCGGGGTGAAGAAACCCTTTTTGAGAACTCAGAGTGAGTAAATTGGCCATTTTCATGCACTTTTAACCATTCCATAAATCTTGTGTTTAGGGCCCCTGGAAGCATGAAAATCACTTTAAACATGCTAATTTTAGCTCTAACACTGATGATCCACCTACAAATGTGAACTGACGTTCAAAAATAAAACATTTGAAAACGGACCATTTTCCACATTTCTGAAGCATGACGTAATGGGGGGGTGTTATCTCTTTTGTCAAAAATCAGCTGTTTTTGATTGAACATTAAATGCCTCCAAATAGTATTTAATTCACTTCCCGAGCCCCTGGAAGCATGAAAATCACTTTAAACATGCTAATTTTAGCTCTAACACTGATGATCCACCTACAAATGTGAACTGATGTTCAAAAATAAAACATTTGAAAACGGACCATTTTCCACATTTCTGAAGCATGACGTAATGGGGGGGTGTTATCTCTTTTGTCGAAAATCAGCCGTATTTGCTCGAACATTAAATGCCTCAAAATAGTATTTAATTAACTTCCCGGGGTGAAGAAACCCTTTTTGAGAACTCAGAGTGAGTAAATTGGCCATTTTCATGCACTTTTAACCATTCCATAAATCTTGTGTTTAGGGCCCCTGGAAGCATGAAAATCACTTTAAACATGCTAATTTTAGCTCTAACACTGATGATCCACCTACAAATGTGAACTGACGTTCAAAAATAAAACATTTGAAAACGGACCATTTTCCACATTTCTGAAGCATGACGTAATGGGGGGGTGTTATCTCTTTTGTCGAAAATCAGCCGTTTTTGCTCGAACATTAAATGCCTCCAAATGGTATTTAATTCACTTCCCGAGCTCCTGGAAGCATGAAAATCACTTTAAACATGCTAATTATAGCTCTAACACTGATGATCCACCTACAAATGTGAACTGACGTTCAAAAATAAAACATTTGAAAACGGACCATTTTCCACATTTCTGAAGCATGACGTAATTGGGGGGTGTTATCTCTTTTGTCGAAAATCAGCCGTTTTTGCTCGAACATTAAATGCCTCCAAATGGTATTTAATTAACTTCCGGGGTGATGAAACCCTTTTTGAGAACTCAGAGTGACTAAATTGGCCATTTTCATGCACTTTTAACCATTCCATAAATCTTGTGTTTAGGGCCCCTGGAAGCATGAAAATCACTTTAAACATGCTAATTTTAGCTCTAACACTGATGATCCACCTACAAATGTGAACTGACGTTCAAAAATAAAACATTTGAAAACGGACCATTTTCCACATTTCTGAAGCATGACTTAATGGGGGGGTGTTATCTCTTTTGTCGAAAATCAGCCGTTTCTGCTCGAACATTAAATGCCTCCAAATGGTATTTAATTAACTTCCCGGGGTGAAGAAACACTTTTTGAGAACTCAGAGTGAGTAAATTGGCCATTTTCATGCACTTTTAACCATTCCATAAATCTTGTGTTTAGGGCTCCTGGAAGCATGAAAATCACTTTAAACATGCTCATTTTAGCTCTAACACTGATGATCCACCTACAAATGTGAACTGACGTTCAAAAATAAAACATTTGAAAACGGACCATTTTCCACATTTCTGAAGCATGACGTAATGGGGGGGTGTTATCTCTTTTGTCAAAAATCAGCTGTTTTTGATTGAACATTAAATGCCTCCAAATAGTATTTAATTCACTTCCCGAGCCCCTGGAAGCATGAAAATCACTTTAAACATGCTAATTTTAGCTCTAACACTGATGATCCACCTACAAATGTGAACTGACGTTCAAAAATAAAACATTTGAAAACGGACCATTTTCCACATTTCTGAAGCATGACGTAATGGGGGGGTGTTATCTCTTTTGTCGAAAATCAGCCGTTTTTGCTCGAACATTAAATGCCTCCAAATGGTATTTAATTAACTTCCCGGGGTGAAGAAACCCTTTTTGAGAACTCAGAGTGAGTCAATTGGCCATTTTCATGCACTTTTAACCATTCCATAAATCTTGTGTTTAGGGCCCCGGGAAGCATGAAAATCACTTTAAACATGCTAATTTTAGCTCTAACACTGATGATCCACCTACAAATGTGAACTGACGTTAAAAAATAAAACATTTGAAAACGGACCATTTTCCACATTTCTGAAGCATGACGTAATGGGGGGGTGTTATCTCTTTTATCAAAAATCAGATGTTTTTGATTGAACATTAAATGCCTCCAAATAGTATTTAATTTACTTCCCAAGCCCCTGGAAGCATGAAAATCACTTTAAACATGATAATTTTAGCTCTAACACTGATGATCCACCTACAAATGTGAACTGATGTTCAAAAATAAAACATTTGAAAACGGACCATTTTCCACATTTCTGAAGCATGACGTAATGGGGGGGGTGTTATCTCTTTTGTCGAAAATCAGCCGTTTTTGCTCGAACATTAAATGCCTCCAAATGGTATTTAAATAACTTCCCGGGGTGAAGAAACCCTTTTTGAGAACTCAGAGTGAGTAAATTGGCCATTTTCATGCACTTTTAACCATTCCATAAATCTTGTGTTTAGGGCCCCTGGAAGCATGAAAATCACTTTAAACATGCTAATTTTAGCTCTAACACTGATGATCCACCTACAAATGTGAACTGACGTTCAAAAATAAAACATTTGAAAACGGACCATTTTCCACATTTCTGAAGCATGACGTAATGGGGGGGGGTGTTATCTCTTTTGTCAAAAATCAGCTGTTTTTGCTTGAACATTAAATGCCTCCAAATAGAATTAATTCACTTCCCGAGCCCCTGGAAGCATGAAAATCACTTTAAACATGCTAATTTTAGCTCTAACACTGATGATCCACCTACAAATGTGAACTGACGTTCAAAAATAAAACATTTGAAAACGGACCATTTTCCACATTTCTGAAGCATGACGTAATGGGGGGGTGTTATCGCTTTTGTCGAAAATCAGCCGTTTTTGCTCGAACATTAAATGCCTCCAAATGGTATTTAATTAACTTCCCGGGGTGAAGAAACCCTTTTTGAGAACTCAGAGTGAATAAATTGGCCATTTTCATGCACTTTTAACCATTCCATAAATCTTGTGTTTAGGGCCCCTGGAAGCATGAAAATCACTTTAAACATGCTAATTTTAGCTCCAACACTGATGATCCACCTACAAATGTGAACTGACGTTCAAAAATAAAACATTTTAAAACGGACCATTTTCCACATTTCTAAAGCATGACGGAATGGGGGGGTGTTATCTCTTTTGTCAAAAATCAGCTGTTTTTGATTGAACATTAAATGCCTCCAAATAGTATTTATTTCACTTCCCGAGCCCCTGGAAGCATGAAAATCACTTTAAACATGCTAATTTTAGCTCTAACACTGATGATCCACCTACAAATGTGAACTGACGTTCAAAAATAAAACATTTGAAAACTGACCATTTTCCACATTTCTGAAGCATGACTTAATGGGGATGTTATCTCTTTTGTCGAAAATCAGCCGTTTTTGCTCGAACATTAAATGCCTCCAAATGGTATTTAATTAACTTCCCGGAGTGAAGAAACCCTTTTTGAGAACTCAGAGTGAGTAAATTGGCCATTTTCATGCACTTTTAACCATTCCATAAATCTTGTGTTTAGGGCCCCTGGAAGCATGAAAATCACTTTAAACATGCTAATTTTAGCTCTAACACTGATGATCCACCTACAAATGTGAACTGACGTTCAAAAATAAAACATTTGAAAACGGACCATTTTCCACATTTCTGAAGCATGACGTAATGGGGGGGTGTTATCTCTTTTGTCAAAAATCAGCTGTTTTTGATTGAACATTAAATGCCTCCAAATAGTATTTAATTCACTTCCCGAGCCCCTGGAAGCATGAAAATCACTTTAAACATGCTAATTTTAGCTCTAACACTGATGATCCACCTACAAATGTGAACTGACGTTCAAAAATAAAACATTTGAAAACTGACCATTTTCCACATTTCTGAAGCCTGACGTAATGGGGGGGTGTTATCTCTTTTGTCGAAAATCAGCTGTTTTTCCTCGAACATTAAATGCCTCCAAATGGTATTTAATTAACTTTCCGGGGTGAAGAAACCCTTTTTGAGAACTCAGAGTGAATAAATTGGCCATTTTCATGCACTTTTAACCATTCCATAAATCTTGAGTTTAGGGCCCCTGGAAGCATGAAAATCACTTTAAACATGCTAATTTTAGCTCTAACACTGATGATCCACCTACCAATGTGAACTGACGTTCAAAAATAAAACATTTGAAAACGGACCATTTTCCACATTTCTGAAGCATGATGTAATGGGGGGGTGTTATCTCTTTTGCCAAAAATCAGCTGTTTTTGATTGAACATTAAATGCCTCCAAATAGTATTTAATTCTCTTCCCGAGCCCCTGGAAGCATGAAAATCACTTTAAACATGCTAATTTTAGCTCTAACACTGATGATCCACCTACAAATGTGAACTGACGTTCAAAAATAAAACATTTGAAAATGGACCATTTTCCACATTTCTGAAGCATGACGTAATGGGGGAGTGTTATCTCTTTTGTCGAAAATCAGCCGTTTTTGCTCGAACATTAAATGCCTCCAAATGGTATTTAATTAACTTCCCGGGGTGAAGAAACCCTTTTTGAGAACTCAGAGTGAGTAAATTGGCCATTTTCATGCACTTTTAACCATTCCATAAATCTTGTGTTTAGGGCCCCTGGAAGCATGAAAATCACTTTAAACATGCTAATTTTAGCTCTAACACTGATGATCCACCTACAAATGTGAACTGACGTTCAAAAATAAAACATTTGAAAACGGACCATTTTCCACATTTCTGAAGCATGACGTAATGGGGGAGTGTTATCTCTTTTGTCAAAAATCAGCTGTTTTTGATTGAACATTAAATGCCTCCAAATAGTATTTAATTCACTTCCCGAGCCCCTGGAAGCATGAAAATCACTTTAAACATGCTAATTTTAGCTCTAACACTGATGATCCACCTACAAATGTGAACTGACGTTCAAA